>NC_091480.1:2808624-3144169 GCF_036971445.1 Narcine bancroftii
AGAGGGCGGAAAAGAGATGTGGGGAAAGAGAGGCAGGGAAAGAGACGAGGAAATAGACGCAGGGAAAGAGAGGCGGGGTATCAGATGTGGGGAATTCAAGGCGGGTAAAGAGATGTGGGGAAAGAGAGGCAGGGAAAGAGGCAAGGAAATAGAGGCGGGGAATCAGAGGTGGGGATTCAGAGGCAGGGAATCAGAGGGGGGGAATCAGAGGCAGGGAATCTGAGGCAGGGAATCTGAGGTGGGGAGTCTGTCGGGGAATCAGAGGCGTGGAATCAGAGGGGGGAATAGAGATGTGGGAAAAGAGAGGCGGCGAAAGCGAGGCGGGGAAAGAGTCAGAGACACTGAAGCAGGGAATCGGAGTCGGGGAATCAGAGTCGGGGAATCAGAGGCGGAGAATCAGAGGCGGGGAATCAGAGGTGGGGAATCAGAGGTGGGGAATCAGAGGCGGGGAATCAGAGGAGGGGAATCAGAGGCGGGGAATCAGTGGGCGGAAATGAGATGTGGGAAAAACAGAGGCGGGGAATCAGAGGCGGGGAATCAGAGGCGGGGAATCAGAGGCGGGGAATCAGAGGCGGGGAATCAGAGGCGGGGAATCAGAGGCGGGGAATCAGAGGCGGGGAAGCAGAGGCGGGGAAGCAGAGGCGGGGAAGCAGAGGCAGGGAATCTGAGGTGGGGAATCAGAGGCTGAGATTCAAAGGGGGAGAATCAGAAGGGGGAAAAGAAATGTAGGGAAAGAGAGGCATGGAAAGAGCCAGGGACTCTGAAGCAGGGAATCGGAGGCAGGGAAACAGAGTCGGAGAAACGGAGGCGGGGAATCAGAAGTGGGGAATCAGAGGGCGGAAAAGAGATGTGGGGAACGAGAGGCAGGGAAAGAGGCGCGGAAATGGACGCAGGGAAAGAGAGGCGGGGTATCAGATGTGGGGAATTCAAGGCGGGGAATCAGAGGCGGGGAAAGAGATGTGGGGAAAGAGAGGCAGGGAAAGAGGCAAGGAAATAGAGGCGGGGAATCAGAGGTGGGGAATCAGAGGCGGGGAATCAGAGGCGGGGAATCTGAGGCGGGGAATCTGAGGCGGGGAATCAGAGGCTGGGAAAGACATGTGGGAAAAGAGAGGCAGAGAAGGAGGCACAAAAATAGTGGCAGGGAAAGAGAGGCGGGGAATCAGGGGCGGGGAATCAGAGGCGGGGAATCAGAGGCATGGAATCAGAGGCGGGGAATCAGAGGCGGGGAATCAGAGTCATGGTATCAGAGGCGGGGAATCTGAGGCGGGGAATCAGAGGCGGGGAAAGAGATGTGGGAAAAGAGAGGCAGGGAAAGAGGCGCGGAAATAGACGCAGGGAAAGAGAGGCGGGGTATCAGATGTGGGGAATCCGAGGCGGGGAATCAGAGGCGGGGAAAGAGATGTGGGGAAAGATAGGCAGGGAAAGAGGCGCGGAAATAGACGCAGGGAAAGAGAGGCGGGGTATCAGATGTGGGGAATCTGAGGTGGAAAATCTGAGGCGGGGAATCAGAGGCGTGGAATCCGAGGCGGGGTATCAGAGGCAGGAAAAGAGATGTGGGGAAAGAGAGGCCGGGAAAGGGGCACGGAAAGAGCGGCAGGAAATCAGAGGCGGTGAATCACAGGCGGGGAATCAGAGGCGGGGAATCAGAGTCGTATTATCTGAGGCGGGGAATCGGAGGCAGCGAATCAGAGGCGGGGAATCAGAGGCGGGGAATCAGAGGCGGGGAATCAGAGTCGGGGAATCAGAGGCGGGGAAGCAGAGGCGGGGAAGCAGAGGCGGGGAAGCAGAGGCGGGGTATCAGAGGCAGGGAATCAGAGGCGGGGAATT
Organism: Narcine bancroftii; assembly: GCF_036971445.1. Taxonomy (NCBI): domain Eukaryota; kingdom Metazoa; phylum Chordata; class Chondrichthyes; order Torpediniformes; family Narcinidae; genus Narcine; species Narcine bancroftii. The sequence continues at coordinate 2,810,452 of NC_091480.1, forward strand.
TGAGGTGGGGATTCTGAGGTGGGAAATCAGAGGCTGAGATTGAAAGGGGGAGAATCAGAAGGGGGAAAAGAAATGTGGGGAAAGAGAGGCATGGAAAGAGCCAGGGACTCTGAAGCAGGGAATCGGAGGCAGGGAAACAGAGTCGGAGAAACGGAGGCGGGGAATCAGAAGCGGGGAATCAGAGGGTGGAAAAGAGATGTGGGGAAAGAGAGGCAGGGAAAGAGGCGCGGAAATAGACGCAGGGAAAGAGAGGCGGAGTATCAGATGTGGGGAATTCAAGGCGGGGAATCAGAGGCGGGGAAAGGGATGTGGGGAAAGAGAGGCAGGGAAAGAGGCAAGGAAATAGAGGTGGGGAAGCAGAGGCAGGGAATCAGAGGCGGAGATCCAGAGGCAGGGAATCTGAGGCGGGGAATCTGAGGCGGGGAATCAGAGGCGTGGAATCAGAGGCGTGGAATCAGAGGGGGGAATAGAGATGTGGGAAAAGAGAGGCGGCGAAAGGGAGGCGGGGAAAGAGTCAGAGACTCTGAAACAGGGAATCAGAGTCGGGGAATCAGAGTCGGGGAATCAGTGTCAGGGAATCAGAGTCGGGGAATCAGAGGTGGGGAATCAGAGGCGGGGAATCAGAGGCGGGGAATCAGAGGCGGGGAATCAGAGGCGGGGAATCAGAGGCGGAGAATCAGAGGCGGGGAATCAGTGGGCGGAAATGAGATGTGGGAAAAGAGAGGCAGAGAAAGAGGCACGAAAATAGTGGCAGGGAAAGAGAGGCGGGGAATCAGAGGCGGGGAACCACAGGCGGGGAATCAGAGGCTGAAATTAAAAGGGGGTGAATCAGAGGGGGGAAAAGAGATGTGGGGAAAGAAGGGCAGGGAAAGAGCCAGGGAAAGAGCCAGGGAAAGAGCCAGGGAAAGAGCCAGGGACTCTGAAGCAGGGAATCGGAGGCAGGGAAACAGAGGAAGGAAATCAGAGTGGGAGAAATGGAGGCGGGGAATCAGAGGCGGGGAAGCAGAGGCGGGGAAGCAGAGGCGGGGAATCAGAGGCGGGGAATCAGAGGCGGGGAATCAGAGGCGGGGAATCAGAGGCGGGGAATCTGAGGTGGGGATTCTGAGGCAGGGAATCTGAGGTGGGGAATCTGAGGTGGGGAATCCGAGGCTGAGATTCAAAGGGAGAGAATCAGAAGGGGGAAAAGATATGTAGGGAAAGAGAGGCATGGAAAGAGCCAGGGACTCTGAAGCAGGGAATCGGAGGCAGGGAAACAGAGTCGGAGAACAGAGGCGGGGAATCAGAAGCGGGGAATCAGAGGGCGGAAAAGAGATGTGGGGAAAGAGAGGCAGGGAAAGAGACGAGGAAATAGACGCAGGGAAAGAGAGGCGGGGTATCAGATGTGGGGAATTCAAGGCGGGTAAAGAGATGTGGGGAAAGAGAGGCAGGGAAAGAGGCAAGGAAATAGAGGCGGGGAATCAGAGGTGGGGATTCAGAGGCAGGGAATCAGAGGGGGGGAATCAGAGGCAGGGAATCTGAGGCAGGGAATCTGAGGTGGGGAGTCTGTCGGGGAATCAGAGGCGTGGAATCAGAGGGGGGAATAGAGATGTGGGAAAAGAGAGGCGGCGAAAGCGAGGCGGGGAAAGAGTCAGAGACTCTGAAGCAGGGAATCGGAGTCGGGGAATCAGAGTCGGGGAATCAGAGGCGGAGAATCAGAGGCGGGGAATCAGAGGCGGGGAATCAGAGGCGGGGAATCAGAGGAGGGGAATCAGAGGCGGGGAATCAGTGGGCGGAAATGAGATGTGGGAAAAACAGAGGCGGGGAATCAGAGGCGGGGAATCAGAGGCGGGGAATCAGAGGCGGGGAATCAGAGGCGGGGAATCAGAGGCGGGGAATCAGAGGCGGGGAATCAGAGGCGGGGAAGCAGAGGCGGGGAAGCAGAGGCGGGGAAGCAGAGGCAGGGAATCTGAGGTGGGGAATCAGAGGCTGAGATTCAAAGGGGGAGAATCAGAAGGGGGAAAAGAAATGTAGGGAAAGAGAGGCATGGAAAGAGCCAGGGACTCTGAAGCAGGGAATCGGAGGCAGGGAAACAGAGTCGGAGAAACGGAGGCGGGGAATCAGAAGTGGGGAATCAGAGGGCGGAAAAGAGATGTGGGGAACGAGAGGCAGGGAAAGAGGCGCGGAAATGGACGCAGGGAAAGAGAGGCGGGGTATCAGATGTGGGGAATTCAAGGCGGGGAATCAGAGGCGGGGAAAGAGATGTGGGGAAAGAGAGGCAGGGAAAGAGGCAAGGAAATAGAGGCGGGGAATCAGAGGCGGGGAATCAGAGGCGGGGAATCTGAGGCGGGGAATCTGAGGCGGGGAATCTGAGGCGGGGAATCAGAGGCTGGGAAAGACATGTGGGAAAAGAGAGGCAGAGAAGGAGGCACAAAAATAGTGGCAGGGAAAGAGAGGCGGGGAATCAGGGGCGGGGAATCAGAGGCGGGGAATCAGAGGCATGGAATCAGAGGCGGGGAATCAGAGGCGGGGAATCAGAGTCATGGTATCAGAGGCGGGGAATCTGAGGCGGGGAATCAGAGGCGGGGAAAGAGATGTGGGAAAAGAGAGGCAGGGAAAGAGGCGCGGAAATAGACGCAGGGAAAGAGAGGCGGGGTATCAGATGTGGGGAATCCGAGGCGGGGAATCAGAGGCGGGGAAAGAGATGTGGGGAAAGATAGGCAGGGAAAGAGGCGCGGAAATAGACGCAGGGAAAGAGAGGCGGGGTATCAGATGTGGGGAATCTGAGGTGGAAAATCTGAGGCGGGGAATCAGAGGCGTGGAATCCGAGGCGGGGTATCAGAGGCAGGAAAAGAGATGTGGGGAAAGAGAGGCCGGGAAAGGGGCACGGAAAGAGCGGCAGGAAATCAGAGGCGGTGAATCACAGGCGGGGAATCAGAGGCGGGGAATCAGAGTCGTATTATCTGAGGCGGGGAATCGGAGGCAGCGAATCAGAGGCGGGGAATCAGAGGCGGGGAATCAGAGGCGGGGAATCAGAGTCGGGGAATCAGAGGCGGGGAAGCAGAGGCGGGGAAGCAGAGGCGGGGAAGCAGAGGCGGGGTATCAGAGGCAGGGAATCAGAGGCGGGGAATTTGAGGTGGGGATTCTGAGGTGGGAAATCAGAGGCTGAGATTGAAAGGGGGAGAATCAGAAGGGGGAAAAGAAATGTGGGGAAAGAGAGGCATGGAAAGAGCCAGGGACTCTGAAGCAGGGAATCGGAGGCAGGGAAACAGAGTCGGAGAAACGGAGGCGGGGAATCAGAAGCGGGGAATCAGAGGGTGGAAAAGAGATGTGGGGAAAGAGAGGCAGGGAAAGAGGCGCGGAAATAGACGCAGGGAAAGAGAGGCGGAGTATCAGATGTGGGGAATTCAAGGCGGGGAATCAGAGGCGGGGAAAGGGATGTGGGGAAAGAGAGGCAGGGAAAGAGGCAAGGAAATAGAGGTGGGGAAGCAGAGGCAGGGAATCAGAGGCGGAGATCCAGAGGCAGGGAATCTGAGGCGGGGAATCTGAGGCGGGGAATCAGAGGCGTGGAATCAGAGGCGTGGAATCAGAGGGGGGAATAGAGATGTGGGAAAAGAGAGGCGGCGAAAGGGAGGCGGGGAAAGAGTCAGAGACTCTGAAACAGGGAATCAGAGTCGGGGAATCAGAGTCGGGGAATCAGTGTCAGGGAATCAGTCGGGGAATCAGAGTTGGGGAATCAGAGGCGGGGAATCAGAGTCGTGGTATCAGAAGCGGGGAATTTGAGGTGGAGAATCTGAGGCGGGGAATCAGAGGCGTGGAATCCGAGGCGGGGAATCAGAGGCAGGAAAAGAGATGTGCGGAAAGAGAGGCCGGGAAAGAGGAACGGAAAGAGAGGCGGGAAATCAGAGGCGGGGAATCAGAGTCGGAGAAACGGAGGGCGGAAAAGAGATGTGGGGAAAGAGAGGCAGAGAAAGAGGCGCGGAAATAGACGCAGGGAAAGAGAGGCAGGGTATCAGATGTGGGGGATCTGAGGCGGGGAATCAGAGGTGGGGAAAGAGTGGAGAAAGAGAGGCAGGGAAGGAGGCAAGGAAAGAGAGGCGGGGAAAGAGGCACGGAAAGAGAGGTGGGAAATCAGAGGCGGGGAATCTGAGGCGGGGAATCATAGGCTGGGAAAGAGATGTGGGAAAAGAGAGGCAGAGAAGGAGGCACAAAAATAGTGGCAGGGAATCAGAGGCGGAGAATCAGAGGCGGGGAATCAGAAGCGGGGAATCAGAGGGCGGAAAAGAGATGTGGGGAAAGAGAGGCAGGGAAAGAGGCGCGGAAATAGACGAAGGGAAAGAGAGGCGGGGTATCAGATGTGGGGAATCCGAGGCGGGGAATCCGAGGCGGGGAATCCGAGGCGGGGAATCAGAGGCGGGGAATCAGAGGCGGGGAATCAGAGGCGGGGAATCAGAGGGGTGGAATCAGAGACGGGGAATCTGAGGTGGGGAATCTGAGGCGGGGAATCAGGCGGGGATTCAGAGGCGGGGATTCAGAGGGGGGAATAGAGATGTGGGAATGGAGAGGCGGGGAAAGAGCCAGGGACTGAAGCAGGGAATCGGAGTCGGGGAATCAGAGTCGGGGAATCAGAGTCGGGGAATCAGAGTCGGGGAATCAGAGGCGGGGAATCAGAGGCGGGGAATCAGAGGCGGGGAATCAGAGGCGGGGAATCAGAGGCGGGGAATCAGAGGCGGGGAATCAGAGGCGGGGAATCAGATGCGGGGAATCCGACGCGGGGAATCAGAGGCAGGAAAAGAGATGTGGTGAAAGAGAGGCCGGGAAAGAGGCACGGAAAGAGAGGCGGGAAATCAGAGGTGGGGTATCAGAGGCGAGGAATCAGAGGCGGGGAATCAGAGGCGGGGAATCAGAGGCGGGGAATCAGAGGCTTGGACTCAGAGGAGGTGTATCAGAGGCGGAGAAAAGGCGGCGTGGAATCAGAGGCGGGGAATTTGAGGTGGGGAATAAGAGGCGGGGAATCAGAGGGCGGAAAAGAGATGTGGGGAAAGAGAGGCAGGGAAAGAGGCGCGGAAATAGACGCAGGGAAAGAGAGGCGGGGTATCAGATGTGGGGAATTCAAGGCGGGGAATCAGAGGTGGGGAAAGAGAGGCCGGGAAAGAGGCACGGAAAGAGAGGCGGGAAATCAGAGGCGGGGAACCAGAGGCGGGGAATCAGAGTCGGGGAATCAGAGGCGGGGAATCAGAAGCGGGGAATCAGAGGGCGGAAAAGAGATGTGGGGAAAGAGAAGCAGGGAAAGAGGCGCGGAAATAGACGCAGGGAAAGAGAGGCGGGGTATCAGATGTGGGGAATCCGAGGCGGGGAAAGAGATGTGGGGAAAGAGAGGCAGGGAAAGAGGCAAGGAAATAGAGGCAGGGGAATCAGAGGCGGGGAATCAGAGGCGGGGAATCAGAGGCGGGGAATCAGAGGCGGGGAATCAGAGGCGGGGAATCAGAGGCGGGGAATCAGAGGCGGGGAATCAGAGGCAGGGAATTAGAGGTAAGGAATCTGAGGTGGTGAATCAAAGGCTGAGATTCAAAGGGGTTGAATCAGAGGGGGGAAAAGAGATGTGGGGAAATAGAAGCCGGGAAAGAGCCAGAGACTCTGAAGCAGGGAATCGGTGGCAGGGAAACAGAGGCAGGGAATCAGAGTCGGAGAAACGGAGGTGGGGAATCAGAAGCGGAGAATCAGAGGGCGGAAAAGAAATGTGGGGAAAGAGAGGCAGAGAAAGAGGCGCGGAAATAGACGCAGGGAAAGAGAGGTAGGGTATCAGATGTGGGGGATCTGAGGCGGGGAATCAGAAGTGGGGAAAGAGATGTGGGGAAAGAGAGGCAGTGAAAGAGGCAAGGAAAGAGAGGCGGGGAAAGAGGCACGGAAAGAGAGGCGGGGAAAGAGGCACGGAAAGAGAGGAGGGAAATCAGAGTCGTGGTATCAGAGGCGGGGAATCTGAGGTGGAAAATCTGAGGTGGGGAATCAGAGGCGTGGAATCCGAGGCGGGGCATCAGAGGCAGGAAAAGTGATGTGGGGAAAGAGAGGCCGGGAAAGAGGCACGGAAAGAGAGGCGGGAAATCAGAGGCGGTGAATCACAGGCGGGGAATCAGAGGCGGGGAATCAGAGTCGTATTATCTGAGGTGGGGAATCAGAGGCGGGGAATCAGAGGCGGGGAAGCAGAGGCGGGGAAGCAGAGGCGGGGAATCAGAGGCGGGGAATCAGAGGGGGGAATAGAGATGTGGGAAAAGAGAGGCGGGGAAAGAGTCAGAGACTCTGAAGCAGGGAATTGGAGTCGAAGGAGGCGGGGAATCAGTGGCGGAGAATCAGAGGCAGGGAATCAGAGGCGGAGAATCAGAGGCGGGGAATCAGAGGCGGGGAATCAGAGGCGGGGAATCAGAGGCGGGGAATCAGTGGGCGGAAATGAGATGTGGGAAAAGAGAGGCAGAGAAAGAGGCACGAAAATAGTGGCAGGGAAAGAGAGGCGGGGAATCAGAGGCGGGGAATCACAGGCGGGGAACCAGAGGCGGGGAATCAGAGGCTGAAATTAAAAGAGGGTGAATCAGAGGGGGGAAAAGAGATGTGGGGAAAGAAGGGCAGGGAAAGAGCCAGGGAAAGAGCCAGGGACTCTGAAGCAGGGAATCGGAGGCAGGGAATCGGAGGCAGGGAAACAGAGGAAGGGAATCAGAGTCGGAGAAATGGAGGCGGAGAATCAGAAGCGGGGAATCAGAAGCGGGGAATCAGAGGACGGAAAAGAGATGTGGGGAAAGAGAGGCAGAGAAAGAGAGGCGGGGTATCAGATGTGTGCAATCCGAGGCAAGGAATCAGAGGCGGGGAATCAGAGGCGTGGAATCAGAGGCGGGGAATCAGAGGAGGAGAATCAGAGGAGGAGAATCAGAGGCGTGGAATCAGAGTCGTGGAATCAGAGGAGGGGAATCAGAGGCGGGGAATCAGAGGCGGGGAATCAGAGGCGGGGAATCAGAGGCGGGGAATCAGAGGCGGGGAATCAGAGGCGGGGAATCAGAGGCGGGGAATCAGAGGCGGGGAATCAGAGGCGGGGTATCAGAGGCGGGGTATCAGAGGCGGGGTATCAGAGGCGGGGTATCAGAGGCGGGGTATCAGAGGCGGGGTATCAGAGGCAGAGGAACGGAGGCGTGGAAATAGACGCAGTGAAAGAGAGGAGGGGTATCAGATGCGGGGAATCCGAGGCGGGGAATCAGAGGCAGGAAAAGAGATGTGGGGAAAGAGAGGCCGGGAAGGAGGCACGGAAAGAGAGGCGGGAAATCAGAGGTGGGGAATCAGAGGCGGGGAACCAGAGGCGGGGAATCAGAGGCGGGGAATCAGAGGCTTGGACTCAGAGGAGGTGTATCAGAGGCGGGGAAAAGGCGGCGTAGAATCAGAGGTGGGGAATCAGAGGGCGGAAATGAGATGTGGGAAAAGAGAGGCAGAGAAGGAGGCACGAAAATAGTGGCAGGGAAAGAGAGGCAGGGAATCAGAGGCGGGGAATCAGAGGCGGGGAATCAGAGGCGTGGAATCAGAGGGCGGAAAAGAGATGTGGGGAAAGAGAGGCTGAGAAAGAGGCGTGGAAATAGACGCAGGGAAAGAGAGGCGGGGTATCAGATGTGGGGGATCCGAGGCGGGGAATCAGAGGTGGGGAAAGATATGTGGAGAAAGAGAGGCAGGGAAAGAGGCAAGGAAAGAGAGGTGGGAAATGAGAGGCGGGGAATCAGAGGCAGGAAAAGAGATGTGGGGAAAGAGAGGCCGGGAAAGAGGCACGGAAAGAGAGGTGGGAAATGAGAGGCGGGGAATCAGAGGCGGGGAATCAGAGTCGTGGTATCAGAAGCGGGGAATCAGAGGCAGGAAAAGAGATGTGGGGAAAGAGAGGCCGGGAAAGAGGCACGGAAAGAGAGGCGGGAAATCAGAGGCGAGGAATCAGAGGCGGGGAATCAGAGTCGTGGTTTCAGAGGCGGGGAATCTGAGGCGGGGAATCAGAGGCTGGGAAAGACATGTGGGAAAAGAGAGGCAGAGAAGGAGGCACAAAAATAGTGGCAGGGAAAGAGAGGCGGGGAATCAGGGGCGGGGAATCAGAGGCGGGGAATCAGAGGCATGGAATCAGAGGCGGGGAATCAGAGGCGGGGAATCAGAGTCATGGTATCAGAGGCGGGGAATCTGAGGCGGGGAATCAGAGGCGGGGAAAGAGATGTGGGAAAAGAGAGGCAGGGAAAGAGGCGCGGAAATAGACGCAGGGAAAGAGAGGCGGGGTATCAGATGTGGGGAATCCGAGGCGGGGAATCAGAGGCGGGGAAAGAGATGTGGGGAAAGATAGGCAGGGAAAGAGGCGCGGAAATAGACGCAGGGAAAGAGAGGCGGGGTATCAGATGTGGGGAATCTGAGGTGGAAAATCTGAGGCGGGGAATCAGAGGCGTGGAATCCGAGGCGGGGCATCAGAGGCAGGAAAAGAGATGTGGGGAAAGAGAGGCCGGGAAAGGGGCACGGAAAGAGAGGCAGGAAATCAGAGGCGGTGAATCACAGGCGGGGAATCAGAGGCGGGGAATCAGAGTCGTATTATCTGAGGCGGGGAATCGGAGGCAGGGAATCAGAGGCGGGGAATCAGAGACGGGGAATCAGAGGCGGGGAATCAGAGGCGGGGAATCAGAGGCGGGGAATCAGAGGCGGGAAATCAGAGGCGGGGAATCAGAGGCGGGGAATCAGAGGCGGGGAATCAGAGGCGGGGAATCAGAGGCGGGGAAGCAGAGGCGGGGAAGCAGAGGCGGGGAAGCAGAGGCGGGGTATCAGAGGCGGGGAATTTGAGGTGGGGATTCTGAGGTGGGAAATCAGAGGCTGAGATTGAAAGGGGGAGAATCAGAAGGGGGAAAAGAAATGTGGGGAAAGAGAGGCATGGAAAGAGCCAGGGACTCTGAAGCAGGGAATCGGAGGCAGGGAAACAGAGTCGGAGAAACGGAGGCGGGGAATCAGAAGCGGGGAATCAGAGGGTGGAAAAGAGATGTGGGGAAAGAGAGGCAGGGAAAGAGGCGCGGAAATAGACGCAGGGAAAGAGAGGCGGAGTATCAGATGTGGGGAATTCAAGGCGGGGAATCAGAGGCGGGGAAAGGGATGTGGGGAAAGAGAGGCAGGGAAAGAGGCAAGGAAATAGAGGCAGGGAATCTGAGGCGGGGAATCTGAGGCGGGGAATCAGAGGCATGGAATCAGAGGCGTGGAATCAGAGGGGGGAATAGAGATGTGGGAAAAGAGAGGCGGCGAAAGGGAGGCGGGGAAAGAGTCAGAGACTCTGAAACAGGGAATCGGAGTCGGGTAATCAGAGTCGGGGAATCAGTGTCAGGGAATCAGAGTCGGGGAATCAGAGGTGGGGAATCAGAGGCGGGGAATCAGAGTCGGGGAATCAGAGGAGGGGAATCAGAGGCGGGGAATCAGTGGGCGGAAATGAGATGTGGGAAAAACAGAGGCGGGGAATCAGAGGCGGGGAATCAGAGGCGGGGAATCAGAGGCAGGGAATCAGAGGCGGAGAATCAGAGGCGGGGAATCAGAGGCGGGGAATCAGAGGAGGGGAATCAGAGGCGGGGAATCAGTGGGCGGAAATGAGATGTGGGAAAAACAGAGGCGGGGAATCAGAGGCGGGGAATCAGAGGCGGGGAATCAGAGGCAGGGAATCAGAGGCGGAGAATCAGAGGCGGGGAATCAGAGGCGGGGAATCAGAGGCGGGGAATCAGAGGCGGGGAATCAGAGGCGGGGAATCAGAGGCGGGGAATCAGAGGCGGGGAAGCAGAGGCGGGGAAGCAGAGGCAGGGAATCTGAGGTGGGGAATCAGAGGCTGAGATTCAAAGGGGGAGAATCAGAAGGGGGAAAAGAAATGTAGGGAAAGAGAGGCATGGAAAGAGCCAGGGACTCTGAAGCAGGGAATCGGAGGCAGGGAAACAGAGTCGGAGAAACGGAGGCGGGGAATCAGAAGTGGGGAATCAGAGGGCGGAAAAGAGATGTGGGGAACGAGAGGCAGGGAAAGAGGCGCGGAAATGGACGCAGGGAAAGAGAGGCGGGGTATCAGATGTGGGGAATTCAAGGCGGGGAATCAGAGGCGGGGAAAGAGATGTGGGGAAAGAGAGGCAGGGAAAGAGGCAAGGAAATAGAGGCGGGGAATCAGAGGCAGGGAATCTGAGGCGGGGAATCTGAGGCGGGGAATCTGAGGCGGGGAATCTGAGGCGGGGAATCAGAGGCGGGGAATCAGAGTCATGGTATCAGAGGCGGGGAATCTGAGGCGGGGAATCAGAGGCGGGGAAAGAGATGTGGGAAAAGAGAGGCAGGGAAAGAGGCGCGGAAATAGACGCAGGGAAAGAGAGGCGGGGTATCAGATGTGGGGAATCCGAGGCGGGGAATCAGAGGCGGGGAAAGAGATGTGGGGAAAGATAGGCAGGGAAAGAGGCGCGGAAATAGACGCAGGGAAAGAGAGGCGGGGTATCAGATGTGGGGAATCTGAGGTGGAAAATCTGAGGCGGGGAATCAGAGGCGTGGAATCCGAGGCGGGGTATCAGAGGCAGGAAAAGAGATGTGGGGAAAGAGAGGCCGGGAAAGGGGCACGGAAAGAGCGGCAGGAAATCAGAGGCGGTGAATCACAGGCGGGGAATCAGAGGCGGGGAATCAGAGTCGTATTATCTGAGGCGGGGAATCGGAGGCAGGGAATCGGAGGCGGGGAATCAGAGGCGGGGAATCAGAGGCGGGGAATCAGAGGCGGGGAATCAGAGGCGGGGAATCAGAGGCGGGGAATCAGAGGCGGGGAATCAGAGGCGGGGAATCAGAGGCGGGGAATCAGAGGCGGGAAATCAGAGGCGGGAAATCAGAGGCGGGGAATCAGAGGCGGGGAATCAGAGGCGGGGAATCAGAGGCGGGGAATCAGAGGCGGGGAAGCAGAGGCGGGGAAGCAGAGGCGGGGAAGCAGAGGCGGGGAAGCAGAGGCGGGGTATCAGAGGCAGGGAATCAGAGGCGGGGAATTTGAGGTGGGGATTCTGAGGTGGGAAATCAGAGGCTGAGATTGAAAGGGGGAGAATCAGAAGGGGGAAAAGAAATGTGGGGAAAGAGAGGCATGGAAAGAGCCAGGGACTCTGAAGCAGGGAATCGGAGGCAGGGAAACAGAGTCGGAGAAACGGAGGCGGGGAATCAGAAGCGGGGAATCAGAGGGTGGAAAAGAGATGTGGGGAAAGAGAGGCAGGGAAAGAGGCGCGGAAATAGACGCAGGGAAAGAGAGGCGGAGTATCAGATGTGGGGAATTCAAGGCGGGGAATCAGAGGCGGGGAAAGGGATGTGGGGAAAGAGAGGCAGGGAAAGAGGCGCGGAAATAGACGAAGGGAAAGAGAGGCGGGGTATCAGATGTGGGGAATCCGAGGCGGGGAATCCGAGGCGGGGAATCCGAGGCGGGGAATCAGAGGCGGGGAATCAGAGGCGGGGAATCAGAGGCGGGGAATCAGAGGCGGGGAATCAGAGGCGGGGAATCAGAGGGCGGAAATGAGATGTGGGAAAAGAGAGGCAGAGAAAGAGGCACGAAAATAGTGGCAGGGAAAGAGAGGCGGGGAATCAGAGGCGGGGAACCACAGGCGGGGAATCAGAGGCTGAAATTAAAAGGGGGTGAATCAGAGGGGGGAAAAGAGATGTGGGGAAAGAAGGGCAGGGAAAGAGCCAGGGAAAGAGCCAGGGACTCTGAAGCAGGGAATCGGAGGCAGGGAAACAGAGGAAGGAAATCAGAGTGGGAGAAATGGAGGCGGGGAATCAGAGGCGGGGAATCAGAGGCGGGGAAGCAGAGGCGGGGAAGCAGAGGCGGGGAAGCAGAGGCGGGGAAGCAGAGGCGGGGAATCAGAGGCGGGGAAGCAGAGGCGGGGAATCAGAGGCGGGGAATCAGAGGCGGGGAATCAGAGGCGGGGAATCAGAGGCGGGGAATCAGAGGCGGGGAATCAGAGGCGGGGAATCTGAGGTGGGGATTCTGAGGCAGGGAATCTGAGGTGGGGAATCTGAGGTGGGGAATCCGAGGCTGAGATTCAAAGGGAGAGAATCAGAAGGGGGAAAAGATATGTAGGGAAAGAGAGGCATGGAAAGAGCCAGGGACTCTGAAGCAGGGAATCGGAGGCAGGGAAACAGAGTCGGAGAACAGAGGCGGGGAATCAGAAGCGGGGAATCAGAGGGCGGAAAAGAGATGTGGGGAAAGAGAGGCAGGGAAAGAGACGAGGAAATAGACGCAGGGAAAGAGAGGCGGGGTATCAGATGTGGGGAATTCAAGGCGGGGAAAGAGATGTGGGGAAAGAGAGGCAGGGAAAGAGGCAAGGAAATAGAGGCGGGGAATCAGAGGTGGGGATTCAGAGGCAGGGAATCAGAGGGGGGGAATCAGAGGCAGGGAATCTGAGGCAGGGAATCTGAGGTGGGGAGTCTGTCGGGGAATCAGAGGCGTGGAATCAGAGGGGGGAATAGAGATGTGGGAAAAGAGAGGCGGCGAAAGCGAGGCGGGGAAAGAGTCAGAGACTCTGAAGCAGGGAATCGGAGTCGGGGAATCAGAGGCGGGGAATCAGAGGCGGGGAATCAGAGGCGGAGAATCAGAGGCGGGGAATCAGAGGCGGGGAATCAGAGGCGGGGAATCAGAGGCGGGGAATCATAGGCGGGGAATCAGAGGCGGGGAAGCAGAGGCGGGGAAGCAGAGGCAGGGAATCTGAGGTGGGGAATCAGAGGCTGAGATTCAAAGGGGGAGAATCAGAAGGGGGAAAAGAAATGTAGGGAAAGAGAGGCATGGAAAGAGCCAGGGACTCGGAAGCAGGGAATCGGAGGCAGGGAAACAGAGTCGGAGAAACGGAGGCGGGGAATCAGAAGTGGGGAATCAGAGGGCGGAAAAGAGATGTGGGGAAAGAGAGGCAGGGAAAGAGGCGCGGAAATGGACGCAGGGAAAGAGAGGCGGGGTATCAGATGTGGGGAATTCAAGGCGGGGAATCAGAGGCGGGGAAAGAGATGTGGGGAAAGAGAGGCAGGGAAAGAGGCAAGGAAATAGAGGCGGGGAATCAGAGGTGGGGAATCAGAGGTGGGGAATCAGAGGCGGGGAATCAGAGGCAGGGAATCTGACGCGGGGAATCTGAGGCGGGGAATCAGAGGCGTGGAATCAGAGGGGGGAATAGAGATGTGGGAAAAGAGAGGCGGCGAAAGGGAGGCGGGGAAAGAGTCAGAGACTCTGAAGCAGGGAATCGGAGTCGGGGAATCAGAGTCGGGGAATCAGAGGTGGGGAATCAGAGGCGGGGAATCAGAGGAGGGAATCAGAGGCGGGAATCAGAGACGTGGAATCAGAGGCGTGGAATCAGAGGCGGAGAATCAGAGGCGGAGAATCAGAGGCGGGGAATCAGAGGCGGGGAATCAGAGGCGGGGAATAAGAGGCGGGGAATCAGAGGCGGGGAATCAGTGGGCGGAAATGAGATGTGGGGAAAGAAGGGCAGGGAAAGAGCCAGGGAAAGAGCCAGTGACTCTGAAGCAGGGAATCGGAGGCAGGGAATCGGAGGCAGGGAAACAGAGGAAGGGAATCAGAGTCGGAGAAATGGTGGCGGGGAATCAGAAGCGGGGAATCAGAGGCGGGGAAAGAGATGTGGGAAAAGAGAGGCAGAGAAGGAGGCACGAAAATAGTGGCAGTGAAAGAGAGGCGGGGAATCAGAGGCGGGAATCTGGGTCCCCGTTCCCCCTCAGCCTTGTGGGTCCCCGTCCCCCCTCAGCCGTTTGGATCCCCGTCGCCGTCCCCCCTCAGCCTTGTGGCTCCCCGTCCCCCCTCAGCCTTGTGGGTCCCCGTCCCCCCTCAGCCTTGTGGGTCCCCGTCCCCCCTCAGCCTTGTGGGTCCCCGTCCCCCCTCAGCCTTCTGGGTCCCCGTCCCCCCCTCAGCCTTTTGGATCTCAGCCTTCTGGGTCCCCGTCCCCCCTCAGCCCTCTGGATCCCCGTCCCCGTCCCCCCTCAGCCTTTTGGATCCCCGTCCCTCTCCCCCCTCAGCCTTGTGGGTCCCCGTCCCCCCTCAGCCTTGTGGGACCCCGTCCCCCCTCAGCCTTGTGGGTCCCCGTCCCCCCTCAGCCTTGTGGGTCCCCGTCCCCCCTCAGCCTTGTGGGTCCCCGTCCCCCCTCAGCCTTGTGGGTCCCGTCCCCCCACAGTCTTGTGAGTCCCCGTCCCCCCTCAGCCCTCTGGATCCCCGTCCCCGTCCCCCCTCAGCCTTTTGGATCCCCGTCGCCATCCGCCCTCAGCCTTGTGGGTCCCCGTCCCCCCTCAGCCTTCTGGGTCCCCGTCCCCCCTCAGCCTTCTGGGTCCCCGTCCCCCCTCAGCCTTCTGGGTCCCCGTCCCCCCCTCAGCCTTTTGGATCTCAGCCTTCTGGGTCCCCGTCCCCCCTCAGCCTTTTGGATCTCAGCCTTCTGGGTCCCCGTCCCCCCTCAGCCTTCTGGGTCCCCGTCCCCCCTCAGCCCTCTTGATCCCCGTCCCCGTCCCCCCTCAGCCTTTTGGATCCCCGTCCCTCTCCCCCCTCAGCCTTCTGGGTCCCCGTCACCCCTCAGCCTTCTGGGTTCCCGTCCCCCCTCAGCCTTCTGGGTCCCCGTCCCCCCTCAGCCTTCTGGGTCCCTGTCCCCCCTCAGCCTTCTGGGTCCCCGTTCCCCCTCAGCCTTGTGGGTCCCCGTCCCCCCTCAGCCTTCTGGGTCCCCGTCCCCCCCTCAGCCTTTTGGATCTCAGCCTTCTGGGTCCCCGTCCCCCCTCAGCCTTTTGGATCTCAGCCTTCTGGGTCCCCGTCCCCCCTCAGCCTTCTGGGTCCCCGTCCCCCCTCAGCCCTCTTGATCCCCGTCCCCGTCCCCCCTCAGTCTTTTGGATCCCCGTCCCTCTCCCCCCTCAGCCTTCTGGGTCCCCGTCCCCCCTCAGCCTTCTGGGTTCCCGACCCCCTCAGCCTTCTGGGTCCCCGTCTCCCCTCAGCCTTCTGGGTCCCCGTCCCCCCTCAGCCTTCTGGGTCCCCGTCCCCCCTCAGCCTTCTGGGTCCCCGTCCCCCCTCAGCCTTCTGGGTCCCCGTCCCCCCTCAGCCTTTTGGGTCCCCGTCCCCCCTCAGCCTTTTGGGTCCCCGTCCCCCCTCAGCCTTGTGGGTCCCCGTCCCCCCTCAGCCTTGTGGGTCCCCGTCCCCCCTCAGCCTTGTGGGTCCCCGTCCCCCCTCAGGCTTGTGGGTCCCCGATCCCCCTCAGCCTCGCGGATCCCCCTCCCCCCCCACAGCCTCACGGACCCCGACCCCCCCCTTCAGCCTCGCGGGTCCCCAACTACCACACACCCTAATGCCGCCCCGACCCAAACTCCCTCACGGTTCCCCGGCCCCACCTCACAACCATCCCCCTGCCCGTTCCCCTCCGAGCTCCGGCCGCCCCAGACCCAAAGGGCGACCCGTGGAAACTCCGTCCTCCCTGGTCTCGCTCCCATAATGCCCCTATTCCCGCCCATGAGGAACCGACACGAACCTCTCTCCCCCTCCCGCTCGCGACCAACTCCTCCAAAGGCGGGAAAGATCAACAACATGGCAGCCACCAGGGGTCGCTCTCGCGAGAGCTTGGGCCACCCCTCCACGGGATCTCCTCTCCACCACCCCGAGCCCCTGGATGGAGCCCCAGGGCTCGAGGTCCAGCCCTTTGGAGTCCCCTCTGTCCTGAGAACCTCGTCCCACTGGGGAAGGGTCCGAGAGCTGCCTCGGGCCTCCAGTCCATCTCCCCTTCAGGCTGCACATTTCCACACCAGGACCTGCCCCACATTCCCCCCCAAGATTCCAGTCCATCCCACCTCCACCACCTTGGCCCAAAGCTCATTCCACGCTCCCACCCCCCTCTGAGGGAAGAAAATCCCCCTTCAATCTCAATCCATGTCCTCCTCTTTGAATCTCTCCCTCTCTCCTTGGAAACAGCCTGTCCCCATGGACACGATCCGTCCCCCCTCACAATTTTCAAATCTTCCTGAATCTTCTACGCTCCAGGGAATAAAGTCCCAGCCTGTCCAACCTTCCCCTGGAACTCAAACCCCGAAAGCCAGACCACCTTCTTGTCCCTCTCCTCGACGCGCTGTCTCATTCCTATCCTTCCTCGCCTCCGGCCACCCAAACAGCACACAATGTTCCCAAGTTGGCCTCACCCATGCCTCGTCCAACTTCCTCGTGGCCTCCCACCTCCTGCACTCAATCCTCTCATTTCTGAAGGCCAAACTACCAGAAGCTTTCTTCACTCCTCCCCACCCCCCCATCTCTACAAGGGACTCCACTTTCGGGCAGTTCTGTACCACAGTTCCTCAATCCCTTTGTTTGACAACACTCCTCAATGGTCTGCCATTTAACATTCAAACTCTTACGTTTTAAGAATCAATTGCAGAGATCCATGGATGTGGGGAGTCAGGAGGGTTAAGGACTGGGTGCAGGTCGATGAGACTGGCAGAATGATATTTCACCATGGACGAGAAGGGCCGAAGGTTCTCTTTTCTTTGCTGTGGCGTTTCTAGGGTAGAGTTCACAACATTCTCAGGAAGGAGGATGAGCAGACAGATGTCATGGTCCACGGGTAGGAAAGGTGATGAGATCCTGCCAGGAGAGATGAGGGAGTTAAGTGCACAACCAAGGGGTCTCTCTCTGTCAGTCTGTGTGTGTCTCTATCTCTCTGTGTCTCTCTCTCTCTCTCTCTGTGTCTCTCTGTCTGTGTCTCTCTCTGTCTGTGTCTCTCTGTCTGTGTCTCTCTCTGTCTGTGTCTCTCTGTCTGTGTCTCTCTCTCTCTGTGTCTCTCTCTCTCTGTGTCTCTCTATCTGTGTCTCTCTTTGTATCACTGTGTGTGTCTCTGTGTCTGTGTGTCTCTCTGTCTGTGTGTGTCTGTCTGTGTGTGTCTGTCTGTGTGTGTCTCTGTGTGTGTATGTCTGTGACTCTCTCGCTGTGTCACTCTCTGTGTCACTCTCTGTGTCTCTCTGTCTGTGTCTCTCTCTGTCTGTGTCTCTCTGTGTCTCTCTCTCTCTGTGTCTCTCTCTCTCTGTGTCTCTCTCTCTCTGTGTCTCTCTCTCTCTGTGTCTCTCTCTGTCTGTGTCTCTCTATCTGTGTCTCTCTATCTGAGTCTCTCTTTGTGTCACTGTGTGTGTTTCTGTGTCTGTGTCTCTCTCTCTGTCTGTGTGTGTCTGTCTGTGTGTGTCTCTGTGTGTGTATGTCTGTGACTCTCTCGCTGTGTCACTCTCTGTGTCTCTCTCTATCTCTCTCTCGCCGTCAGTGTCTCTCTCTCTGTCTGTATGTGTCTCTCTGTGTGTCAGTGTCTGTATATGTGTCTCTCTGTGTCTGTGTGTGAGTGTGTCTGTCTGTCTGGGTATGTGTGTGTGTCTCTCTCTGTCTGTGTCTCTATATCTGTCTCTGTGTGTGTGTGTCTGTCTGTGTGTCTGTCTGTGTGTCTGTGTCTGTGTGTCTGTGTGTGTCTCTGTGTCTCTCTGTCTGTGTCTCTCTGTCTGTGTCTCTGTCTGTGTCTCTCTGTCTGTGTCTCTCTGTCTGTGTCTCTCTGTCTGTGTGTCTCTCTGTCTGTGGGTCTCTCTCTGTGGGTCTGTGTGTGTGTGTCTCTCTCTCTCTCTGTGTCTCTCTCGCTCTGTGTGTCTCTCTCTCTCTGTCTGTTTGTGTGTGTTTCTCTCTCTGTGTCTCTGTGTGTGTCTCTCTCTGTCTCTCCCTCTGCGTCTCAATGTGTGACTCTCTCTGTGTCTGTATGTATGTGTGTCTGTGTGTGTGTGTGTATCTGTCTCTCTGTGTCGTGTGTGTCTCCCTCTGTCTCTATGTGTGTCTCTCTGTGTCTGTCTGTGTGTATGTCTGTCTCTCTGTGTCGTGAGTCTGTGTCTCTGTCTCTATGTGTGTCTCTCTGTCTCTGTGTATCTCTCTCTCTGTCTGTGTGTGTCTCTCTATCTGTCTGTGTGTGTCTGTCTGTGTGTGTCTCCGTCTGTGTGTGTCTCTCTGTCTCTCTCTCACTGTCAGAGTCTCTCTCTGTCTCTGCCTGTGTGTGTGTCTGTGTGCGTGTGTGTGTCTGTCTGTCTGGGTATGTGTGTCGCTCTCTTACGGTGTCTCTAATATTTGCTTATTCATTACCCACCATTATCCATCCCGACTGGTGGTGCGGGCTTTGTTCCCCAAGACGTCCGTATTGGCTGTCCATGTACCATCTCTGCCCCAACACATTCCTCGGTGTCACCTGAATTAAAATCAAGGTGGCATCAGCACCTTTTTGGGCAGTTTTAGCCGTGTTTCCTCAGTTGTTCTGGCCAGTTTTGTGTTTCGTTCACACATTCCTGCTGCCTGGGGTTAATGGCACTCGTGGAAAATCGCCAGTTCCTGAAACAATTCTTCATTTATCTTATTTGTAACATTTTTACATTTAATTTAACATATGCATTAAAAAACTTAAATTTCTTATTTGAAAATAAGATAAAATTAATGCATAGTGATTTAAAAAGTAACCCCTCCCACAGCTGCCCAATAGAAAACAATAAAGAGAGGAAACATATAGATAGTATTCATAAAAATTGAGCAAAACTCTCAAATAAAATCTTGCTTTTCTTGGTTTTAGGAGTCAGAAAGTTCATGTTGGGTGATTACAACTTAATTCCTACAATTAGTAAATACACATCCCAAATCTTCAAAAGAGAAATTCAAATTTGTTCCGTGAATTCAATGTAATTATTTCAAGTGGGATACAACGGCCTATTTCAGTGTGGCTATCGACCCATTCCCAAATACGCATCGGACTTCCAAGTTACTGCCACACATTTTAACCCTATAACAATTACAGCACAGAAACAGGTCATTTGGCCATTCTTGTCTGCACTGAACGAAATACTCTCCTCTTGTACCACCTCTCTGCATTCCCCTCCCCTCCAATTTTCCCTGAAATTACAAAATGGACCCTGCCGCCACTACTTTTCCCGGAAGCTCACTCCACTCAGCCACCACTCTGAGTAAAGAAGTTCCCCCTCATGTTACTTCCAAACTTTTACCTCCTGTTTCAATCCCTGCTCCCCGCAATGAAAAAAGTCTATCCACATCAACTCGTTCTATCCTCCTATCAATTTTAAAGACTTCGATCAAATCCCCTCTCAACCATCTACAATCCAAAGAAAAAAGACTTCATTTGCTCAATCTTTCTTTGTAATCTAGTTGCTGATATCCAGGTAACATTGACGTAAATCTTCTCTGCACCCTCTCTACTTTATTGATAGCTTTCCTCTCATTTGGTGACCAGAACTGCACACAGTACTCACAAAAGAGCCTCACCAATATCTTGTCTAGTCTCAACCTCACTGCCCGACTCCTGTATTCTATGCGGTGGTTGATCAAGGCCAGCTATTTGAACAGATTCTTTTCGAGGTACTCTCTGATTACCCTCCAATAATTTACCTATTTTGTCAGGCTCACCTGGTTTGCTTTTGAAGCCGTTTTTAAACAAGGGAACATTAGATTACATCCATTCCTCTGGCACCTCACCCGTGGATAAACAGGTTTTAAATATTTCTGTCAAAGCCCTTGCAATTTCTACTCTTCTTTCCCTCAAGGCCAAGGGAATATCTTGTCAGACCTCCATCCACCAACAGACAAAAATCAGCAATCACAAGGTGAAGGCAGGACAGTAGTCCCACCTCTCCAGCACGAGTCACCCCAGAATCAAGTCAGCACTGACTGCAAGAAGTTTCTACAACCTCTTGGTGTCTGTGTGGATTTCCTCCCACACTCCACAGCTCAAGGGGGCCGTAAGTTCATTGGCGATTTGGGAAGCTCAAGACCATGGGGTGGAAGTGCACATTCTGGACCTGGGGGCATCAATTCAATTCAACAGCACGGATGAACCTTTGGGCACGACCTGATCTTTTTCTGGTTTCAAACTCATTATTTTTGAAAATTGTATGTGCACCTCTAATGCAACACGACTGCTGCAAAACAGGCTTCTTGATGCATATCCATGACAAGAACTCGGGAGAATCTGATTTGGTTACTAGACTTTTGAACAGAACAGTGTCTGGACATTTTATCCCTAAACTGAAACTTTATAGACATACAGAACAAAATGAGGGCAAAACAAGCTTGTGTCTCACCAATACCACAATTCACGGCAGAAAACACAAAGAACAGACAAACTCCTTCCACACTGTCACTTTGAGAGCTTTGGACTCACCATGCTATAAATATTGCCAAGCCATCACTCTCTCTCCAAATCAATGACCAACAGTACTGGCTGAGTGATAGATTTGAGACATTTTACCCGCTATGTAGCAATCAGGCACAAGGAAAAGTGCTGCTTCCATTGTAAAGTATTTAGGAATCTCAGACCACAAACAACCTTCACCCCGAAAAACAAGCAATTCTCCACAATAAAACTAGGTTTCCTTCCTGTCTGCAAGCATCTGCTCTCTTGAGTCTGAATGGCACAACTGGGGAAACCGTTTCAAACCCATGACCTGAAACAGCATATTCTCTTCCCCTAATTGGAGCTGTCTTGAATTGGCCACCACTGCCCGAGCAAGAATGAACTGGGAGATCTCACACTTGCTCCTTCACAGGTGAGACCTCCCTGTTCATTGGAGCTCCATATTATCCATCTTGCTCTATTTTGTTAACCTTAATCAAGTCTCCTCTCATTCTCCAACACTCCCATGAAAAATAAAAATCATGTATCCTGTAGTTCGCGAGTCCGGACACCAGGTGGTGGTATTATACCTAGATCTCTCTCTCTCCCTCGCTTCATGCATGCAGTACTCGGTGTGAACAGGCGGTGGCAGCACTTTACAGCCCTTGCAATCTGCTGCTTGGACAGGAGATGGTTGGTTTGCACCTCGTGGGCTCTTGCACCAAGATTGAAGATTTGGAGATTTCCCATTGATTTGCAGAGAACATACACGACATCACATCCAACCCTGAGATTCCCTTTTTCCTGTGGACACGGCCGAATTCCCACGAATGGATTGGGAAATCAATGTTCCCGGGTACACGTCCTATAGAAAAGACAGAAAGTTGGGAAGAGGGGGTGGCGTAGCTCTGTTGGTAAGAAATGAAATTCAGGCGTTTGAAAGGAAAGACATTGAAACAGGTGGGTAGAGTCTGTTTGGATAGAATTAAGAAATTGTAAAGGCATGAGGACCATAATGGGGGTCATTTACAGGCCTCCGAAAAGTAGCTCAGATATCGGTGGCAGTATAAATCATGAATTAAGAGTGGCATGTCAAAGTGGTAGCAATACGGTAGTTATGGAGGACTTCAACATGAAGGTGGACTGGGATAATCAGACGGGGGCAGGAACACAAGAGAGTGAGTTTATTGAATGTCTACGAGATACTTTCTTGGAGCAGCTAGTGGAGGAACCTACCAGGGGGAAGTCGATTCTGGACTTGGACTTGGTGCTGTGCATCGACGCAGAGTAAAATGGAAAGATACACTAGCTGGAAGGACAACTGGGGAAAATGGCAGGTATTTTTGGACATTTTTTACAGGATTCAAGACAAATTTATTCCGAAGTGGAGGAAAGGCTCTAGGAGATGAAAATGGCAGCCGTGGCTAACTAATGAAATCAAGTGGACTATCAAATCCAAAGGGATTAAGTATAACATAGCGAAGCGGAGTGGGAAGTTAGAGGATTGGGAAACCTTCAAAGAGCATCAGAGGGTAACTAAGAAAGTCATAAGAGAGGGGAAAATAAAGTACGAGAGGAAATTAGCAAATAATATCATGGAGGATAGCAAAAGCTTTTTTAAATATGTGAAGAGGAAGAAATTGGTTCAGTCTAAAATTGGTCCATTAAGAATGGAAAAGGCTGGAATTATTACCGGAAACAAGGAGATGGCTGAGGAATTTAACAAATACTTTGCATCGGTCTTCAGCAAGGAGGATAAAGGTTATGGTCAGTTAGGGGGTAGTGGTCATGCGGTATCAAGAGACTTGGGGAACTTTCCTGGGGTAGTAGGGGATCTAATGGATATCAGGATCTAGAAGCAGGAGGTTGTGAGTAAATTGTTGGGACTGAGGGCTGTTAAAACCCCAGGGCCTGATGGGCTGCATCCCAGAAGTTGCTATGGAAATTGTGGAGGCACTGGTCGACATTTTCCAAAGTTCCATAGATTCGGGGGAGGTCCCTGAGGATTGGAGAATGGCTGATGTGGTGCCGATTTTTAAGAAGGGAGGGAGGGAGAAAACGGGAAATTATAGACCGGTCAGCCTGACGTCAGTGGTGGGGAAGATATTGGAATCTATCATAAAAGGAGTCATAGCAGAACACTTAGGCAGAAATAATAGTATAAGGGCTAGTCAGCATGGATTCCTTAAGGGGAAGTCATGCTTGACTAACCTTCTGGAATTTTTCGAGGATGTGACAAAGAGGGTGGACTTGGGAGAGCCAGTGGATGTGGTGTATTTGGACTTCCAGAAAGCCTTTGATAAGGTACCGCACGGGAGGCTAGTGGGCAAGATCAGGGAGCATGGAATGGGAGGTAAGGTGCTGACATGGATAGGAAATTGGTTAAGAAATAGGAAACAAAGGGTTGGAGTAAGCCGGTCCTTTTCAGGATGGCAGGATGTGACGAGTGGAGTGCCGCAGGGATCGGTATTGGGTCCTCAGTTGTTTGTAATTTATGTAAATGATTTGGATGAGGGGATTATTAATAACATGAGCAAATTTGCAGATGACACGAAACTGGGTGGAGGTGTGGGGTGTGAGGAGGATGTCAGGAAAATGCAGAGGGACTTGAACAGGTTGGGGTTTGGGCTGCTGAATGGAAGATGACGTTCAATGTGAGCAAATGTGAGGTTATCCATTTTGGGGTCAATAATAGGAAAGCTGAGTATTATTTAAATGGAGACAAGCTAGGGAGTGGGGAGGTGCAAATGGATCTGGATGTACTTGTTCACCGGTCACTGAAGGCTAACGTGCAGGTTCAGAACGCTGTGAAGAAGGCAAATGGCATGTTGGCTTTCATAAAGAGGGGATTGGAGTATAGGAACAGAGACGCCCTTCTGCAGTTGTACAGGGCACTGGTGAGACCCCACCTGGAGTATTGCGTCCAGTTCTGGTCTCCAGTTTTGAGGAAGGACATACTAGCTATAGAGGGTGTGCAGCGCAGATTTACAAGGTTAGATCCAGTGATGGCGGGGTTGACATATGCTGAAAGGCTAGTGAAACTGGACTTGTATCCGATGGAGTTTAGAAGGATGAGGGGCGACATGATTGAGGTGTACAAAATTATCAGGGGGATGGACAGGGTGAAGTCGGATTACTTGTTCCCAGTGATGGGGGAGACGAGGACTAGAGGGCATAGTTTAAGAATACAGGGTAGGTCCTTTAGGACGGAGATGAGAAAACATTTTTTTACCCAGAGAAGTGTGAATCTGTGGAATGCTCTGCCACAGAGGGTGGTTGAGGCAGATTCGCTGATTATGTTCAAAAGAGAGTTAGGTAAGACTCTAGTGGGCAAAGGAGTTAAGGGTTATGGGGATAAGGCTGGAAAGGGGTACTGATAGTAGTGATCAGCCATGATCTGTGAAATGGCGGTCACTGAAGGCTCAACAGGCCGAAGGGCCTACTCCTGCTCCTATTGACTATTGAACCATTCCTCCAAGATCCCTCTGTTCCTCAATGCCCTCCCCTTCACTGCATACGTCTTGGTTATTCTTCCCAAAATAAAGTACCTCACAGTTACCTACATTAAACTCCATCTGCCATCTTTCCAAACAGTCCAAATCCTTTTGTAGTCCATGAAAACCCTCCTCACTCTCCACAACTTGAAAATAAGCAAAATGTATTACGTTATGTTTAGCTTTTCTTTGAAAATTTTAATAAAATTTAATAGAATATTTCAGGAAAATGGGACGCCAGGCATCATTAATCTTTCTCTGTACGGCGTGGTCGTGCGTGAAAGTGTGGCCATTTTGGCCAAAAAAGCGCAGTAAAACGAACCGCGATCACAGGAGTGGCCTCCACAGTCGACCCGCAGCAATATCTTTGAGGTAATTTCATGGAAACAAGCGACAACTTAAGCAAATATCAAATCTCATTTATAAAAATGGCACTGGACTTGTCCTTTGACTGTTGGTTCCGTGATTAGACAGGGATGACTTAAAAGTGTGGTGGGGAAAGAAAGTGTTTGAAAACAATGAAATAACAAATGAAGGGCAGGGGAGTGGATGTGGGGTGTGTGGATTTTAGTGAGGCCTTTGACAGGATTGCCCAGGGTAGATTCATTCTGATAGTCATGAGGCAAAAGATCTGTGGAACCTTGGTTGTGTGGATTCAGAATTAGTTGGCCTGCAGAAAGAGGTTCTCAACCTTCATCTTCTCACTCACCTACCACCTTAAGTAATCTCTGAACATTAAGGGATTGCTTCATGTGGAAGGGAAGGTTGAGAATGACGGTTCTAGATTGTTCATATGATTATTTTAAAATAGGGTTTGAACTTTCTTTCCACCCACTTACCACTAAAAGTGGTATGTGAGTGGAAGGAAAAAGGTTGAGAACCATTGGTTTAGAACATTATATTTAAGGAATGAATATATGGGCTAGAACAACATCAAGGCCTGAAGGGCCTGTACTGTGCTGTGTTCTCTGGATCTGCTGATCAATGGCCAGGGTTACCCATCCAGTATGGACACTGCAACTGAGTAAGGCAAGAGGAAACTTCTTCAGTATTTCCAACCCATCTGTAACCATGACCTAAACGTCAATATTGGTCTCAGCTCAGAAAAGAACGGGGAGGCCACAACTACAATTCAGAGGTTCAGAGATTGTGGTGCATTGAGAGACAGGATCGCCCAATAGGAACTTCTCTTATTTTTGATCATTGAGCCCATGGTAAAACCTTCATTTCACTTCAAGTCATACTTTCCAAGAATATGTCGACAACATTGAGGACCTGCTGTAGGCCCTGGTGGGTTCACCTTCAAGTCCCAGCAATATCCTAACCAATCTCTGCACTTCTTCAATCACATGGATTCTGCAATTTGGTGACTTGGTCCTCCAAATATGAACCAGCTAAAGCAACCTGTAAAAATCCCGTTTAATCCAAATATTTTTAGTCTCTTCCAGGAAAAATATTCTAGGATCCATTGGGAGTGTTCAAAATTTTAATTTTGGACCAAAATGTATATATTTTGGACAAACCCAAGTAGAATATATAAACATAGAAAAATAGGTGCAGGATTCGGCCATTTGGCCCTTCAAACCTACCCTGCCATTCAATACGATCATGGCTGATCAGTACCCAGTTCCTGCCTTCTCTCCATACCTCCTGATCCCCTTAGCCACAAGGGCCAATTCTAACCTACTCTTGAACATTGACAAGGAACCAGCCTCAACTACTTTCTGTAGCAAAGAATTCCATAGATCCATCATCCTCCAAGAGAGGAAATCTTTCCTCATCTCGGTCCTGAAAACCTTCCCCCAATGCCTGAAGAGGGCGCATAAAATCAGTGAACTGGTGCGGACTCGAAAGGCCAACATGGCCTGTTTCCGCTCCGTAAATGGTTATAGTATGGTTATCCTTAAACTGTAACCCCTGGTTCTGTTTTTCCCAGCATTGCAAACAACCTACCCGCATCTAGTCTGTCTAAACCCTTTAGAATTTTGTTTCTATAAGATCCCCCTTCAATTTCCTAAATTCCAGAGAATAAAAGCCTAGTCTATCCAACCTTTCTTCATCTGCAAGTCCTTCCTTCAATGGTATCAGTCTAGTGAATCTTCTCTGCACCCACTCCACGGCGAGGATGTCCTTCCTCGGATTAAAGAGGCCAAAACGGCACGCAGTATTGCAGGTGTGGTCTCACCAAGGCCGTGTATGGCTGCAGCAGGATCTCTGTACTCAAATCCTCTTGCTATGAATGCCTTCCTCACCTGCATGCCCACTTTCAACGACTGATGCACAGCAACACCCAAGTCTCTCTGCATTTCCTGAACAGATACCGTTGAGATAATAGTCCTCTTTCCTGTTCTTGCCTCCAAAGTGGATCACCTCACATTTATCCACATAAAAGAACCTACTTTATTACATCCAAGACAAATCTGATAATGTCAAATTAAATTTATTTTAATTGGGTGTCAAGTATAATCGATGTAAAAAAGATTATATTGTACCAGTCTCGACCTGACATTAATAATTTTAGTTGTACTTAATCATTTTCATATTTTAACTTTCAAATCAGATTCCCATTTTAATCTTGATTTATGAATTTCTAATTTAGGAGCTTTTTATCTGTACATTTCTGAAGTAACTCCATTAGTGATCACAGACAAAGGAACAGAACCAGGCCACTAGGCCCATCGAGTCTGTTCCATAAATCTTACAAAGCTACTCTACACTAGTTCTCATTTTTGGCCTTTCCCCCATAATCCCTTGATGCCCTCACTAATGAGATATTTGTCGTTCTTTTTAAAATACTCCCAGCGATCTGGCTTCCACTGCTGTATGCCGCAGTGAGTTCCACACATCCACGACCCTCTGGCTAAAGAAGTTCTTCCTGATCTCTTTTATATGGATAACCTCTCATTTTCAGACTATGAATAGTATTCTGCCTGTTTAATATTTCCACTGGTAGACGAGGCTTGTATTATACGTTATCTTTTCTAATGGAATACAAGACCTCCTTTCTGAATGCCACCATTGAATACTCGTCATTTTCTAGCCCCAGCTAAAGCCAATCTCAAAGAGCAATTTGAGACTCATCTAATTTTAATTCTAAACTCAATTTCTTCATATAACCCAATAAAAATACCTTAGGATCAAGTGAAAGTTTAAATTTTAATAAGTTCCTTGATTCTATCCCAGAAAGGTTTCACGTAATCAAGTCGAGTGCAAGAAAGAGCCAACTTGCTCATGGCACCTAAAGCACCGATTTACGTGAAACTCCACGAGTTCCACCTACCTACTTCCCTTGTCCATAACCCCCCCACCCCCTCGCATCCATGTACTCGTATAACCTCATCTTAAATGACAGAATTGACCCTGGCGCAACTTCTTCCAGTAGATCATTCCACTCAGCCACCACTCTGAGTGAAGAAGCATCCTCTTGTATTACTTCTCAAGTTTTGCCACTTAACTTTTGACCCCTTGTTCCAATCTCTGCTCCCCTTTGGGGAAAGAGCCTATTCACAGCTACTCTATCTATTCCCTTGATAATTTTAAATACCTCTATCAAATCCCCGCTCAACCCTCTACGCTCCAATGAATGAAGTCCCAGTCTACTCAATCTTTCTACGTATCCAAAATACTGCAATCCAGGCAACATTTTCGTCAAACTTCTTTGCACTCTCTCTACCTTATTGATATCCTTCCTATAATTTGGGGACCAGAAAGGCATACAATACTCCAAACTTGGCCTCTCCAACACTCTGAACATCACCTCCCCAGATCCTATATTCCATGCTATGATTTATAAAGGCCAGCGTACCCAAAGCCTTCTATCTCCATGGGAATCCACCTTCAAATTTAAAACGAATTTGGCAGGGGGAAGGGAACAGGACTGATAGGGAAGCAGATAGGACTGTGAATATAGAAGTGGTTCTGTTAGACGGTGAAACAGTAAGGAAAAAGGGAACTAAAAGTGATAGGAGAGTAGGGGCAAGTGCATCGAGAACAAAGATGGAGGGAGAAAGGAGATATGGTATCAAGGTATTGTGTATGAATGCACGGAATGTAAGGGATAAAAGGGATGAGCTTGAGGCGCAAATGGCAATGGGAGGTTATGACATTGTCGGAGTTACGGAGACATGGCTGCGGGAAAGGCGGGATTGGGAAATCAATGTTCCCGGGTACACGTCCTTGTAATGGAGGGTTAAAACCATGTGCTCAGATGCTTCCTTGCTTATGTGAAACTGACAACACTGGGGCCACACTCAGGTCACCTTACTTTCAGAATTAGCAGATGTAATTAAACTCAGCCATGGGGATTTATCTGAAGATACACTTTGAAATGGAATTCCACCGTGAGGCCCAGGGAAAGCAGTTGTCAAGTACGACACTCTGAAATTGACGTATTGGTCACAACGTGTCTTGCTCAAGAAGTTGTAATGAGTCCTTCTATCTACGAGATAAACCAGGAAATCATAGCATCCTGGTTCCATAATAATCAATCTTCTAAATTGTAGAATAGTATGCTCAGCTTTGATTTTGACTGACAAATGTTAGAGGGAGTGGGTGCATGATTAATTGTTCTTTCCTAAATACAGGATGGCACGGTATTGCTAAAGCCTTAAAAGTTTCAATAAGTCTTTGTATCTACGAGATAAACCAGGATATCATAGCATCCTGCTCCATAATAATTCATCTTCTAAATTGTAGAATAGTATGCTCAGCTTTGATTTTGACTGACAAATGTTAGAGGGAGTGGGTGCATGATTAATTGTTTTTGGGGTATAAAAGTCTGTGGCCCTGCTGCTGAAGTTTAGACTCTCCGAGGGATGGGAACATCCCTTGTCAAGAAGGAAGAACAGCTAGAGTCCGAGCAACGTCCCGGTCGGGGGAGGTGAAGGAGCTGCTTCCGGCGCCCCGGCAGCCTACTACAAGTGTGCCGTCATTGCCTCGCTTCGGCAGTTGCGACCAGTCCAGGCGTTGTTAAGTATGATTAGGCAGGCTTGCATATTGTAGTTTGAAACCTGCTTTATATTTGGAATAAACATTTGTGTAGACTGAACTGCTCTCGGTGTGTGTCTCTATTTTCTTTCGGTAGCTCAAACACTGTGACCAATCTAAAACGAACAAAGTGAAAGGTACAAGTTTACCCAAGACAGTCCTATAGAAAAGACAGAAAGTTAGGAAGAGGAGGTGGGGTAGCTCTGTTGGTAAGAAATGAAATTCAGGCGTTTGAAAAGAAAGACATTGAAACAGGTGGGTAGAGTCTGTTTCGATAGAATTAAGAAATTGTAAAGGCATGAGACCATAATGGGGGTCATTTACAGGCCTCCGAAAATTAACTCAGATATCGGTAGAAGTATAAATCAGGAATTAAGAGTGGCATGTCAAGGTGGTAGCAATACAGTAGTTATGGGGGACTTCAACATGAAGGTGGACTGGGATAATCAGACGGGGGCAGGAACACAAGAGTGAGTTTATTGAATGTCTACGAGATACTTTCTTGGAGCAGCTAGTGGAGGAACATACCATGGGGAAGTCGATTCTGGACTTGGTGCTGTGCAGCAACGCAGAGTTAATAAGTGAGAGCCATTAGGGAATAGTGAGCATGGTATGGTTACTTTTGAGCTGCAATTAGAAAGGGAAAAAGAAAGGAAGTCAGAAGCATCTGTACTGCAGTTAAATAAAGGGGATTATGCAGCTATGAGGGAGGATCTAGCCAAAATAAAATGGAAAGATACACTAGCTGGGAGGACAACTTGGGAAAAATGGCAGGTGTTTTTGGACATTTTCCACAGGATTCAGGACAAATTTATTCCAAAGTGGAGGAAAGGCTCTAGGAGATGCAAATGGCAGCCATGGCAAACTAATTAAAACAAGTGCAATATCAAATCCAAAAGGAGTAAGTCTAAGATAGCGAAGCGGAGTGGGAAGTTATTTGATCCTGATGGTTGTGCAGCAGTTCAAACTTCTCAAATGCAGAATTTGAGCTGTTTGCTCTCCCAGTGCCCTAGAGCATTGGTTTGGGAATATTTATGCCACAGGTGGTGTTATGGTCCTGTTAAGTCAATGACTCTGGATCAAATCTGGCCCCGTCTGTAAGGGGTTTGTGTGTTCACCCACTCTTCAGTGGAGGTGGCAGGTTAACAGGGGTTTGTGGGGGGGGGAAATCGCAGGTAAATGAGGGGGCATGCACAGAGCTGGTGGGGTGAATAGGAGTGTGAGGCAGTTGTTGGTGAACGGGAGTGTGTTGCAGGGATGTGGAGCTGAGGACTCTCCATCCAATCTCAGACCAGAGGGAAACAGGATTCTTATCGTGCTCACAAATTCCTTCGTCACTCCTCGAACAATGATCAGTATTCTGACTCAAGCGTTTTCTGGCCCTTTGACGACAAGCGGGCCTAACGTTCCAATGGCAAATGAGGCAGGGAGGATGTTTCCTGTAATAGAGGTAGTAAAAGTTCCATTAGAGAGGAATACGTTGCCTTTAACTGATAACATGCGGTGGGGTCTCGGTTCATTTGGTCATGTCTGGGATCTCTCTATCAATATAAAAAATGAAAATCAAGGCTGGGTCTCTCTGTGGGGGGGGGGGTGTCTAATATTTGCTTATGTCATAATCTAATTCATCCCAACTAGCAGTGCGGGCTTTGTTCCCCAAGGCGTCCGTATTGGCTGTCCATGGACCATCTCTGTCCCAATGCAGTCCTCAGTGTCTCTTGCATTTAAATCAATGATGGCATCAGCACCTTTTGGCCAATTTTAGCTGTGTTTACTCAGTCAATCTGGCCAGTTTAGTTTTTCATTCAGTACTGGTGTCTGGGGTTAATGGGAGTAGTGGATGATTGATAATTCCTGAAATAATTCTTCATTCATCTTATTTTTTTTTTAATTATTTAATTTCCCATATGCATTAAAAACTGATTTTTTATTTGAAATAACATCAAATGAATGCATAGTGATTAAAAAAATTAACCCCTTGTCTTGGGATGATGGTTTTGGGATGCTTGTGCCTGAGGTTTGTCTCTGAAGTGGACGCTGCTGATGGGTTCATCCCAGAATGGGGGGGGGGGGGGTGTTTGTGGGCAAGGGCTGGTTTGGAGGCTGCGGGGAATTCTCTTGCTGTTGACTGCAAGAATCATTTCATTTAATTTTTGATGATGTAAAGAAAAAAGAAAAAACATCTGGATAGTATTTATAAAAATTTACCAAACCTTTCAAATAAAATCTAACATCTTAAATTTCTTGATTTTAGGAGTCGGAAGGTTCATGTTGAGCTTCCAAGTTACTGCCACACATTTTACCCCTAGAACAATTACAGCACAGAAACAGGTCATTTGGCCCTTCTCGTCTGCTCTGAACTAAATACTCTCCTCCAGTACCACCTCTCTGCATTCCCCTCCCCTCCAATTTTTTCTGAAATGACAAAATGGACCCTGCTGCCACTATTTCTCCCAGAAGCTCCCCCCTCATGTTACTTCTAACAAGACCTCTTGTTTCAATCTCTCCCACTTGCAATAGAATTGCCAATCCATATCAACTCTATCCATCCTTCTTGTAATTTTAAATACTCTACCAAATCCCCTCTCGGCTTTCGAGTTGACAGTAATGCAGTCATGGATGGTCGGATGAATTCTCTTCGGGAAGAGTTCATAGTGGCTCAAAAGTGCTTGATTAGATGCAAGGAGAGCTGCCACTGAATGTTGCATGTATTTGGTTCTGGGTTTCGAAGGTACCTCAGCTCTCTCTCTTTTGTACTCGGTCCAAAAGTCATTGCTAATCTTATTTGGAATTAGACCAGTTTCAATGAAGCAATGCTGAAGATTTTTGCTGGGGGGGGGGTGGGGGTTGGGAAATAAGCATTGCATTAAATGAAGCTGCGGCTGGTCATCCTTAAGTGTTGATCTGCAGTCCAAGTCTGGTGAGCTTTCTGGGATGGGCTAACATTCCAGGCAACTCCTTCTTCACACAACAGGATTCAACATTTAATAGGACGGGGGGCGGGGGAATAATCTGGGGCTAAGTTCCGTATGTGTTTTGAGTTGATCTGATATAGTTCATGAAGCCCATTGGATTTTAACTTCTGTCGGGAGCACAGTGGGCTATGAACAACATTTCTTGTTGTTTTCAGAGTATATCTTTCCCCTGGTTTATAATTCTTTGTGTGAATCATTTTTTTACTCCTGTCCAAGTTAGTAACAGGAAACACTGTGGGAGTGGGACGCTGTTTCATCGCTGGTAAAGTCCAACAACTGGTGAAACATTGACATGATTGAAGCTCTCTGGAAGGCAGGTTTCCAATTACTGCAGGTAACTTTCAGTTCAAGATCTTTCACCCCATCTTCCTCACTCGTGCACAGTGTCACGGCCGTCAATGACGGAGGGAGGAAAGTTGGTTTGAAAATGAGCAAATTGTTTACGTCAGAGCCAAGTCTGAAACCACCTTTTATTGAATCAAGTGAGATGCAGGACTGGTCACGGTGGCTGCTGGGAAGCACATGCAGATAGCCTTGCCCACAAGGAATCTTTTGAGTCCTCATTCTCAACATAGGGTGGCAGTGTCCTAGGGTCTCCTTCTTTCGCCTCGTCTTCCTTAATCATCTGAAGCCTGATTTCTTTCCCCTCTCATTCAGCCTGCATTATTTTCTGCATCCTCTCCCTGCTACTCCCTTGCTTTCTATTCCCTTCATTTTCTCCCTCATCATTAATTTTAGCAAAGATGACTGGCTTGGTTTAGTCTGTAACATGTTTGAGTTTCAAGTGGAACATTTAACGTGGGCTCAGTGCTGTTTTGAAATATTAGCAGAACAGAGGATGACACCAGTCACTGATGGATAGAAGAGAAAAAGATCCCCCTCTCTCTGGTAAGGTCGTGGGCAAGAGACCTAAGAGAGGAACAAGTCTGAATAAACATCTTTCCTGATTAACTGTGTCCGGTGCATTGATTGAGTGGTGCTGTTGCAGCAGACCCCACTCTTATCCATAATTGATTGGAAACTAATCTATGGTCACTGGACCCAAAATGTTCACATACACGTTTTACCTCTCTAACTATTACAGCATTGAAATAGGCCAACTTTGCCCTTCGAGTCCACGCCGAACACTTTGTCCTACCTAATCCCATTGACCTACACTCGCCCCTTGACCCTCCATTCCTTTCCTGTCCAAATACATATCCAACTTCTCCTTAAGAGCTAATATTGAGCCTGCCTCCTCCACTTCATCTGCAAGTCCATTCCACACACCCACCACTCTGAGTGAAAGTCCCCCCTCACATTTCCTCGAAACTTCTGCCCCTTTCTCTCAACCCACGTCAAACCTATACCCCAATAATTTTAAATACCTCAACCCAATCCAACCTCAACCTTTTATGCTCCGCAGAATAAAAATTTTGCTTAACCTTTCCCTATAACTTAGACCTGTGGTTTTCAAAATGCTCTCAAACTCAAATTCCACTTGAAGCAATCCCTACACCAGAAGTGCTCTGTGATTAGTCAGGAATTGATTCAGGTGCTATGAAAGGAACCATCTACATCCTACAGGATGGAGCGCCAGAATAGCGTACATAGTTGAAGAAATTAAATTCCAAGACTTTGCTCTGCAAAGTGTTTCAACTTCAAAAGTAAAGCCCCTCATGGCCAATCGCAGGAATTTACTGGGACAGGGTCCAGTGGAAAAGGGACACTGTCCAAATTCCAGTGTCAAACGATGTCATTTCACGCCACCTCTAACCCTACTCATATCCTCGGCGTTTGCCGACATCGGCCTGATGGTAAAACCAGTGGAAGAGAGACAGCAGAGAATCACCTGTTTCCAGTCGAAGGCAGAACACTCCGCTCCCCGGGAACGAGTTGTGTTCAGTGGAAAAGCAATCTTGTGTCCCAGTGGAAATGGCACCAAGGGCTTCCTAACCTGAGACACTGCATGGCCAATGAACTGGGATTCCCGTGGAAAAAGGGTTTCAGACTGCTTTGTAAAATCTGCATGCAGTGCTTCAACCAAAATGAAGGCCAATGGGATGATGAGCTTCATTAAACTTTTCTACGTGGTCGTGCGTGAAAGTGAGGCCATTTTGGCAAGAAAGCACAGAAAAATTAACCACGATCACAGGAGTGGCCTCCACGTGAGACCTGGAGCAATATCTTCATGGAAACAAGCAACAACTTGACCAAATATCTAATCTCATTTATCAAAATAGCACTGGCCTTCGCGAAAAGATGTATCACGATCAACTGGATGTCCGATAGCATGCTGGGCTGTGGAAATGAACTGCTGTTACCTACGGGAAAAAAAAAATCACATAAACGTGACCCTTTAGTAAAGGTCTGTCAGCTGTACCTGGACCACATAGGGGCCCAGACACTAATATAAATGAACAATAAAAGGGGATGAATGTAACCATTATATATACCAAAACCAAGTTTCCCCAACTGGACTCATCTACTTGTAATCTCTGAAAATGTGGATATGAAAACAAACTGCAATAGAGAGAGAAAAAATTCAAAGTGCAAAAGGGAGAGTCTTTAAATGAGTCCCTGAATGTGTGTTGAGTCTCGTGATGAAGGGGTAGCTGCTGTTCCTGAACCTGGTTATACCTCTTTCCTGATGGGAGCAGTGCGAACAGAGCGGGTGATGTGGATCCTTGATTGCTGCTGCTCTCTGACAGCAGCGTTCCCTGCAAATGTTCTCAAATGTGGCCGGTTTTTACCTGAGATGTCCTGGGCGGTGTCCATACTTTTGTAGAGATTTTTGCTCAGGGGTATTGGTGTCACAAGACAACTGATCAAACATACTACAAACTGAACCTTTCACCCCTCACACCCGTAAACCCACTATTTTTCTTGCATCAATGTGCCTGTCTAAATGTTAAAGGTCCCTATTATTCCAGACCACACCATCCTGCCCGGCCATGCACTCCAGGCACCCGCAGCCTTCTGCACGTTCTCTTTCTACAAGTCCTTCAGCAGCCTTGTGTTTCCTCAGCACTGCCTGCTCCTCCACCAAGCTCTGCCTGAAATCCAACACTCTATGAGCTTCCTGCATCACTCCAGAGAAAAGCCCAAGGTTTCTCTCTCTGGATATTGCATTTACTTCATTCTGATGGGCTGAATTCCTGCAGCTTCCCAATCAAACATCTGCAATCGCCTTTAAATTGTGCCCCTCTGCACAGATTTGTGCCACCTGCTTTTAAACAGGTTAAATCCTATGGGCATTCTGACAGTATCCTTCCACTCTCTCTCTCTCTCTCTCTACCGGTGGAACTAAATCCTTCTGCTCAAATTGTTGATTGGTCTGGGCTTCTGTCCTTTTGCCTGGATTCTCATTCTCTGCTATTTCAATCTGAAATACGAGGAATAAAACCGTGGGAATATGGATCGGAATTCTTTCTGGCTAGAGCATCTCAAACACTGCTCTCATCCTCGTGTGTGCACAGGTAGAGACAAGAACAAATCTTGTCCTTAGTCACTGTGAAATCCATCTCCAAGATGATGGCACTTGATTGCTGTGTGTTTTTTTTTAACCTTGCTTAGTGCTAGTTTTTCCTTTTGAATTGAACATTGCAATATATGTTAATGCACTTTCCAAATGGTTTTACAATGTAAACAATATTTAAAAAAAAAATCTGAAGACTTCACCATCTGAGATGCAGATTCTAATCTGTGGCTTCGGCGGGTCCGCGCCCAGGGGTATTTGAATTATTTTAAAGAGGACCGTCTTCCAATGTCTGCAGTGAAACTGGGAGAAAGAGGGTTGGGCTGTCGGTGTCATAGTTAATGACGTCTCATTACAGAACTGAAAGTTTACAGTCTGTGGTGAACTGATATTCTCGTCCCACTGAGCAGCACCCCTTCCTGATCATTCCCATCCATGGGGCCGGGACTCCCTCAACCTCACGGGTCCCCCTCACACTCGCAGTTCTCCGATCCCCTCAACCATACGGATCCCCCAAAGCAACCGGGTTCCCACCCCCACCTTCAGCCTCGCAGGTGCCCTCAGCCTTCTGGGTCCCCGTCCCCCCGCAGCCTTCTGGGTCCCCGTCCCCCCTCAGCCTTCTGGGTCCCCGTCCCCCCTCAGCCTTCTGGGTCCCCGTCCCCCCTCAGCCTTCTGGGTCCCCGTCCCCCCTCAGCCTTCTGGGTCCCCGCCCCCCCCCTCAGCCTTCTGGGTCCCCGTCCCCCCTCAGCCTTCTGGGTCCCGGTCCCCCCGCAGCCTTCTGGGTCCCGGTCCCCCCGCAGCCTTCTGGGTCCCCGTCCCCCCGCAGCCTTCTGGGTCCCCGTCCCCCCGCAGCCTTCTGGGTCCCCGTCCCCCCTCAGCCTTCTGGGTCCCCGTCCCCCCTCAGCCTTCTGGGTCCCCGTCCCCCCTCAGCCTTCTGGGTCCCCGTCCCCCCTCAGCCTTCTGGGTCCCCGTCCCCCCTCAGCCTTATGGGTCCCCGTCCCCCCTCAGCCTTATGGGTCCCCGTCCCCCCTCAGCCTTCTGGGTCCCCGTCCCCCCTCAGCCTTCTGGGTCCCCGTCCCCCCTCAGCCTTCTGGGTCCCCGTCCACCCTCAGCCTTCTGGGTCCCCGACCCCCCCTCAGCCTTCTGGGTCCCCGTCCCCCCTCAGCCTTCTGGGTCCCCGTCCCCCCTCAGCCTTCTGGGTCCCCGTCCCCCCTCAGCCTTCTGGGTCCCCGTCCCCCCTCAGCCTTCTGGGTCACCGTCCCCCCTCAGCCTTCTGGGTCCCCGTCCCCCCTCAGCCTTCTGGGTCCCCGTCCCCACTCAGCCTTCTGGGTCCCCGTCCCCCCTCAGCCTTCTGGGTCCCCGTCCCCCCTCAGCCTTCTGGGTCCCCGTCCCCCCTCAGCCTTCTGGGTCCCCGTCCCCCCTCAGCCTTCTGGGTCCCCTTCCCCCCTCAGCCTTCTGGGTCCCCGTCCCCCCTCAGCCTTCTGGGTCCCCGTCCCCGTCCCCCCTCAGCCTTCTGGGTCGCCGTCCCATTCCCCCTAAGCCTTCTGGGTCCCCGTCCCCGTCCCCCCTCAGCCTTCTAGGTCCTCGTCCCCCCTCAGCCTTCTGGATCGCCGTCACCGTCCCCCCTCAGCCTTCTGGGTCCCCGTCCCCCCTCAGCCTTCTGGGTCCCCGTCCCCCCTCAGCCTTCTGGGTTCCCGTCCCCGTCCCCCTTCAGCCTTCTGGGTCCCCGTCTCTGTCTCCGTCCCCCCTCAGCCTTCTGGGTCCCCGTTTCCCCCTCAGCCTTCTGGGTCCCCGTCCCCCCTCAGCCTTCTGGGTCCCCGTCCCCCCTCAGCCTTCTGGGTCCCCGTCCCCCCTCAGCTTTTTGGGTCCCCGTCCCCCCTCACCTTTCTGGGTCCTGATCACCCTCACCCTTCTGGGTCCTGATCACCCTCACACTTCTGGGTCCTGATCACCCTCACCCTTCTGGGTCCTGATCACCCTCACCCTTCTGAGTCCTGAACACCCTCACCCTTCTGTGTCCTGATCACCATTACCCTTCTGGGTCCTCATTCCCCTCACCCTTTTGGTTCCACGAGTACCTCAGCCTTGCGTGTCCCTCAACCTTCTGGATACCCGTCCCCCTCAGTCTCGCAGGATCCCCGCCCCCCACAGCCTTGCGTGTCCCTCACTCCTCTGGCAGATCTCCCACACCCCTCTGGCGGGTCCCCCTCACCCTCCTGGGTCCCCGACCCCCTCACCCTTCTGGGTCCCCGACCCCCTCACCCTTCTGGGTCCCCGACCCCCTCACCTTTCTGGGTCCCCATCCCTCTCCCCCCTCTACCTCGCGGGCCCCAACCCACCCCTCTGCCTCGCGGGCCCCGACACCCATCTGCCTCGCGGGCCCCGACACCGCTCAGCCTCGTTGGAGCGTTCCCCCCTCAGCCTCGTGGGCCCCGACCCCCCTCAGACTCGCGGGCCGCGACGCCCTTCAGCCTAGCGGGCTACGACTCCCCTCAACCTCGCGGGCCGCAACCCTCCTCAGCCTCGCGGGTCCCCGATCCCCCTCAGCCTCGCGGATCCCCCTCCCCCCCACAGCCTCACGGACCCCGACCGCCCCCTTCAGCCTCGCGGGTCCCCGACTACCACAAACCCTAACGCCACCCCGACCCAAACTCCCTCACGGTTCCCCGGCCCCACCTCACAACCATCCCCCTGCCCGTTCCCCTCCGAGCTCCGGCCACCCCCGACCCAAAGGGCGACCCGTGGAATCTCTGTCCTCCCTGGTCTCGCTCCCAAAATGCCCCGATTCCCGCCCGTGAGGAACCGACATGAACCTCTCTCCCCCTCCCGCTCGCCACCAACTCCTCCAAAGGCGGCAAAGATCAACAACATGGCAGCCACCAGGGGTCGCTCTCGCGAGAGCTTGGGCCACCCCTCCACGGGATCTCCTCTCCACCACCCGAGCCCCTGGATGGAGCCCCAGGGCTCGAGGTCCAGCCCTTTGGAGCCCCCTCTCTCCTGAGAACCTCGTCCCACTGGGGAAGGGTCCGAGAGCTGCCTCGGGCCTCCAGTCCATCTCCCCTTCAGGCTGCACATTTCCACACCAGGTCCTGCCCCACATTCCCCCCCCCAAGAGTCCAGTCCATCCCACCTCCACCACCTTGGCCCAAAGCTCATTCCACGCTCCCACCCTCCTCTGAGGGAAAAAAATCCCCCTTCAATCTCAATCCATGTCCACCTCTTTGAATCTCTCCCACTCTCCTTGGAAACAGATTGTCCCCATGGACACGATCCGTCCCCCCTCACAATTTTCAAATCTTCCTCAATCTTCTACGCTCCAGCGAATAAAGTCCCAGCCTGTCCAACCTTCCCCTGGAACTCAAACCCCGAAAGCCAGACCACTTTCTTGTCCCTCTCCTCGACGCGCTGTCTCATTCCTATCCTTCCTCTCCTCCGGCCACCCAAACGGCACACAACGTTCCCAAGTTGGCCTCACCCATGCCTCGTCCAACTTCCTCGTGGCCTCCCACCTCCTGCACTCAATCCTCTCATTTCTGAAGGCCAAAATACCAGAAGCTTTCTTCACTCCCCCCCACCCCCCCATCTCTACAAGGGACTCCACTTTCGGGCAGTTCTGTACCACAGTTCCTCAATCCCTTTGTTTGACAACACTCCTCAATGGTATGCCATTTAACATTCAAACTCTTACGTTTTAAGAATCAATTGCAGAGATCCATGGATGTGAGAAGTCAGGAGGGTTAGGGACTGGGTGCAGGTCGATGAGACTGGCAGAATGATATTTCACCATGGACGAGAAGGGCAGAAGGGTCTCTTTTCTTTGCTGTGGTGTTTCTAGGGTAGAGTTCACACCATTCTCAGGAACGAGGATGAGCAGACAGATGTCATGGTCCACGGGTAGATCCTGCCAGGAGAGATGAGGAAGATAAGTGCACAACCAAGGGGTCTCTCTCTGTCAGTCTGTGTGTGTCTCTATCTCTCTGTGTCTCTCTCTCTCTCTGTCTGTGTCTGTCTGTCTGTGTCTCTGTCTGTCTGTGTCTCTCTCTCTCTGTCTGTGTCTCTCTCTCTCTGTCTGTGTCTCTCTCTCTCTGTCTGTGTCTCTCTCTCAGTCTGTCTCTGTCTCTCTATCTGTGTCTCTCTTTGTGTCACTCTGTGTTTGTCTCTGTGTCTGTCTCTGTCTGTGTGTGTCTCTTTGTGTGTATGTCTGTGACTCTCTCGCTGTGTCTCTCTCTGTCTGTGTCTCTCTCTCTGTCTCTCTCTCGCTGTCAGTGTCTCTCTCTCTGTCTGTATGTGTCTCTCTGTGTGTCTGTGTCTGTATATCTGTCTCTCTGTGTCTGTGTGTGAGTGTGTCTGTCTGTCTGGGTGTGTGTGTGTGTGTCTCTCTCTGTCTGTGTCTCTGTATCTGTGTCTGTCTCTGTGTGTGTGTCTCTCTCTCTCTGTGTGTCTCTCTGTGTCTGTGTGTCTGTGTCTGTGTCCGTGTGTCTGTCTCTCTCTGTCTGTGTCTCTCTGTCTGTGTCTCTCTGTCTGTGTCTCTCTGTCTGTGTCTCTCTGTCTGTGTCTCTCTGTCTGTGTCTCTCTGTCTGTGTCTCTCTGTCTGTGTCTCTCTGTCTGTGTCTCTCTGTCTGTGTCTCTCTGTCTGTGTCTCTCTGTCTGTGTCTCTCTGTCTGTGTCTCTCTGTCCATGTCTCTCTGTCCATGTCTCTCTCTCTGTCTATCTCTCTCTCTCTGTCTGTGTCTCTCTCTGTGTGGGTCTGTGTGTGTGTGTCTCTCTCTCTCTGTGTCTCTCTCTCTGTCTGTTTGTGTGTGTTTCCCTCTCTGTGTCTCTGTGTGTCTCGCTGTCTGTGTGTGTGTCTCTCTCTCTGTCTCTCCCTCTGTGTCTCAATGTGTGACACTCTCTGTGTCTGTATGTGTGTGTCTGTGTGTGTGTGTATCTGTCTCTCTGTGTCGTGTGTGTGTCTCTCTCAGTCTCTATGTGTGTCTCTCTGTGTCTGTCTGTGTGTATGTCTGTCTCTGTGTCGTGTGTGTGTCTCTCTGTCTCTATGTGTGTCTCCCTGTCTCTGTCTGTGTGTATCTCTCTCTCCATCTGTGTGTGTCTCCGTCTGTGTGTATCTCTCTGTCTCTCTCTCGCTGTCAGAGTCTCTCTGTCTCTGCCTGTGTGTGTGTGTGTGTGTGTGTGTGTGTGTGTGTGTGTGTCTCTGTCTGTCTGTCTGAGTATGTGTGTCGCTCTCTATCGGTGTCTCTAATATTTGCTAATTCATTACCCACCATTATCCATCCCGACTGGTGGTGCGGGCTTTGTTCCCCAAGGCGTCCGTATTGGCTGTCCATGTACCATCTCTGCCCCAACGCATTCCTCGGTGTCACCTGCATTAAAATCAAGGTGGCATCAGCACCTTTTTGGACACTTTTAGCCGTATTTCCTCAGTTGTTCTGGCCAGTTTTGTGTTTCGTTCACACATTCCTGCTGCCTGGGGTTAATGGCACTCGAGGAAAATCGCCAGTTCCTGAAACAATTCTTCATTTATCTTATTTGTAACATTTTTACATTTAATTTAACATCTGCATGAAAAAACCTAAATTTCTGATTTGAATATAAGATAAAATTAATGCATAGTGATTTAAAAAGTAACCCCTCCCACAGCTGCCCAATAGAAAACAATAAAGAGAGGAAACATCTAGATAGTATTCATAAAAATTGAGCAAAACTCTCAAATAAAATCTTGCTTTTCTTGGTTTTAGGAGTCAGAAAGTTCGTGTTGGGTGAGTACAACTTAATTCCTACAATTGGAAAATACACATCCCAAATCTTCAAAACAGAAATTCAAATTTGTTCCGTGCATTCAATGTAATTATTTCAAGTGGGATACAACGGCCTATTTCAGTGTGGCTATCGACCCATTCCCAAATACGCATCGGACTTCCAAGTTACTGCCACACATTTTAACCCTATAACAATTACAGCACAGAAACAGGTCATTTGGCCCTTCTTGTCTACACTGAACGAAATATTCTCCTCTCGTACCACCTCTCTGCATTCCCCTCCCCTCCAATTTTCCCTGAAATGACAAAATGGACCCTGCCGCCACTACTTTTCCTGGAAGCTCACTCCACTCAGCCACCACTCTGAGTAAAGAAGTTCCCCCTCATGTTACTTCCAAACTTTTACCTCCTGTTTCAATCCCTGCTCCCCGCAATGAAAAAAGTCTCTCCACATCAACTCGTTCTATCCTCCTAGTAATTTTAAAGACTTCAATCAAATCCCCTCTCAACCATCTACAATCCAAAGAATAAAGACTTCATTTGCTCAATCTTTCTTTGTAATCTAGTTGCTGATATCCAGGTAACATTGACGTAAATCTTCTCTGCACCCTCTCTACTTTATTGATAGCTTTCCTCTCATTTGGTGACTAGAACTGCACACAGTACTCTCAATAGGGCCTCACCAATATCTTGTCTAGTCTCAACCTCACTGCCCGACTCCTGTATTCTATGCTATGGTTGCTCAAGGCCAGCTATTTGAACAGATTCTTTTCGAGGTACTCTCTGATTACCCTCCAATAATTAACCTATCACTGTCAGTCTCACCTGGTTGGCTTTTGAAGCCGTTTTTAAACAAGGGAACATTAGATTACATCCATTCCTCTGGCACCTCAACCGTGGATAAACAGGTTTTAAACATTTCTGTCAGAGCCCTTGCAATTTCTACTCTTCTTTCCCTCAAGGCCAAGGGAATATCATGTCAGACCTCCATCCACCATCAGACAAAAATCAGCCATCACAAGGTGAAGGCAGGACAGTAGTCACACCTCTCCAGCACGAGTCACCCCAGGATCATGTCAGCACTGACTGCAAGAAGTTTCTACATCCTCTCGGTGTCTGTGTGGATTTCCTCCCACACTCCACAGCTCAAGGGGGCCGTAAGTTCATTGGCAATTTGGGAAGCTCAAGACCATGGGGTGGAAGTGCACATTCTGGTCCTGGGGGCATCAATTCAATTCAACTGCACGGATGAACCTTTGGGCACGACCTGATCTTTTTCTGGTTTCAAACTCATTATTTTTGAAAATTGTATGTGCACCTCAAATGCAACACGACTGCTGCAAAACAGGCTTCTTGATGCATATCCATGACAAGAACTCGGGAGAATCTGATTTGGTTACTAGACTTTTGAACAGAACAGTGTCTGGACATTTTATCCCTAAACTGAAACTTTATAGACATACAGAACAAAAAGAGGGCAAAACAAGCTTGTGTCTCACCAATACCACAATTCACGGACACTTTTTAAGTTCTCAAGGGTGGCAGGAAACACAAAGAACAGACAAACTCCTTCCACACTGTCACTTTGAGAGCTTTGGACTCACCATGCTATAAATATTGCCAAGCCATCACTCTCTCTCCAAATCAATGACCCAAAGTCCTGGCTGAGCGATAGATTTGAGACATTTTACCCGCTATGTAGCAATCAGGCACAAGGAAAATTGCTGCTTCCACTGTAAAGTATTTAGGAATCTCAGACCACAAACAACCTTCACCCCGAAAAACAAGCAATTCTCCACAATAAAACTAGGTTTCCTTCCTGTCTGCAAGCATCTGCTCTCTTGAGTCTGAATGGCACAACTGGGGAAACCGTTTCAAACCCATGACCTGAAACAGCATATTCTCTTCCCCTAATTGGAGCTGTCTTGAATTGGCCACCACAGCCCGAGCAAGAATGAACTGGGAGATCTCACACTTGCTCCTTCACAGGTGAGACCTCCCTGTTCATTGGAGCTCCATATTATCCATCTTGCTCTATTTTGTTAACCTTAATCAAGTCTCCTCTCATTCTCCAACACTCCCATGAAA
This sequence comes from Narcine bancroftii, assembly GCF_036971445.1. NCBI lineage: Eukaryota > Metazoa > Chordata > Chondrichthyes > Torpediniformes > Narcinidae > Narcine > Narcine bancroftii. The sequence continues at coordinate 2,853,340 of NC_091480.1, forward strand.
AATAAAAATCATGTATCCTGTAGTTCGCGAGTCCGGACACCAGGTGGTGGTATTATACCTCTCTCTCTCTCTCTCTCTCTCTCTCTCTCCCTAGCTTCATGCATGCAGTACTCGGTGTGAACAGGCGGTGGCAGCACTTTACAGCTCTTGCAATCTGCTACTTGGACAGGAGATGGTTGGTTTGCACCTCGTGGGCTCTTGCACCAAGATTGAAGATTTGGGGATTTCCCATTAATTTGCCGAGAACATACACGACATCACATCCAACCCTGAGATTCCCTTTTTCCTGTGGTCACGACCGAATTCCCACGAATGGATTGGGAAATCAATGTTCCCGGGTACACGTCCTATAGAAAAGACAGAAAGTTGGGAAGAGGAGGTGGGGTAGCTCTGTTGGTAAGAAATGAAATTCAGGCGTTTGAAAGGAAAGACATTGAAACAGGTGGGTAGAGTCTGTTTGGATAGAATTAAGAAATTGTAAAGGCATGAGGACCATAATGGGGTCATTTACAGGCCTCCGAAAAGTAGCTCAGATATCGGTGGCAGTATAAATCAGGAATTAAGAGTGGCATGTCAAAGTGGTAGCAATACGGTAGTTATGGGGGACTTCAACATGAAGGTGGACTGGGATAATCAGACGGGGGCAGGAACACAAGAGAGTGAGTTTATTGAATGTCTACGAGATACTTTCTTCCATTGATTTAATTATAAATTTGGTTACTCTGTTCTTTCTGTTAATTTTTTTCCCAGTTTTATCCATATTTGAATCCAAATTCAGGTTGAAATCCCCTCCTATTAATATGTTCCCTTGCGTATCTGCTACCTTCAAAAAGATATCTTGCATAAACTTTTGATCTTCTTCGTTAGGTGAATATACATTAAGTAGATTCCAAAACTCCGAATATATCTGACATTTTATCATTACACATCTCCCTGCTGGATCTATTATTTCCTCTTCTATTTTAAATGGCACATTTTTACTAATTAATATAGCTCCTCCTCTTGCTTTTGAATTAAATGATGCTGCTGTTACGTGTCCTACCCAATACGAGATACTTTCTTGGAGCAGCTATTGGAGGAACCTACCAGGGGGAAGTCGATTCTGGACTTGGTGCTGTGCAGCGACGCAGAGTTAATAAGTGACCTCGATGTAGGGGAGCCATTAGGGAATAGTGACCATGGTATGGTTATTTTTGAGCTGCAATTAGAAAGGGAAAAAGAAAGGAAGTCGGAAGCATCTGTACTGCAGTTAAATAAAGGGGATTATGCAGCTATGAGGGAGGAGCTAGCCAAAATAAAATGGAAAGATACACTAGCTGGGAGGACAATTCGGGAAAAATGGCAGGTGCTTTTGGACATTTTCCACAGGATTCAGGACAAATTTATTCCAAAGTGGAGGAAAGGCTCTAGGAGATGCAAATGGCAGTCGTGGCTAACTAATGAAATCAAGTGCAATATCAAATCCCAAGGGAGTAAGTATAAGATAGCGAAGTGGACTGGGAAGCTAGAGTATTGGAAAACCTTCAAAGAGCATCAGAGGGTAACTAAGAAAGTCATAAGAGAGGGGAAAATGAAGTATGAGAGGAAATTAGCAAATAATATCATGCAGGATAGCAAAAGCTTTTTTAAATATGTGAAGAGGAAGAAATTGGTTCGGTCTAAAATTGGTCCATTAAGAATGGAAAAGGCTGGAATTATTACCGGAAACAAGGAGATGGCTGAGGAATTTAACAAATACTTTGCATCGGTCTTTACCAAGGAGGATATAGGTTATGGTCAGTTAGGGGGTAGTGGTCATGCGGTATCAAGAGACTTGGGGAACTTTCTTGTGGAAGTAGGGGATCTAATGGATATCCGGATCTAGAAGCAGGAGGTTGTGAATAAATTGTTGGGACTGAGGGCTGATAAATGCCCAGGGCCTGATGGGCTGCATCCCAGAAGTTGCTATGGAAATTGTAGAGGCACTGGTCGACATTTTCCAAAGTTCCATAGATTCGGGGGAGGTCCCTGAGGATTGGAGAGTGGCTGATGTGGTGCCGATTTTTAAGAAGGGAGGGAGGGAGAAAACGGGAAATTATAGACCGGTCAGCCTGATGTCAGTGGTGGGGAAGATACTGGAATCTATCATAAAAGGAGTAATAGCAGAACACTTAGGCAGAAATAGTATAAGGGCTAGTCAGCATGGATTCCTTAAGGGTAAGTGATGCTTGACTAAACTTCTAGAATTTTTCGAGGATGTGACAAAGAGGGTGGACTTGGGAGAGCCAGTGGATGTGGTTTATTTGGACTTCCAGAAGGCCTTTGATAAGGTACCACACGGGAGACTAGTGGGCAAGATCAGGTGGCATGGTATTGGAGTTAAGGTGCTGACATGGATAGGAAATTGGTTAAGAAATAGGAAACAAAGGGTTGGAGAAAGCGGGTCTTTTTCAGGATGGCAGCATGTGATGAGTGGAGTGCCGCAGGGATCGGTATTGGGTCCTCAGTTGTTTGTAATTTATGTAAATGATTTGGATGAGGGGATTATTAATAACATGAGCAGATTTGCAGATGACACTAAACTGGGTGGCGGTGTGGGGTGTGAGGAGGATGTCAGGAAAATGCAGAGGGACTTGGACAGGTTGGGGGTGTGGGCTGCTGAATGGAAGATGACGTTCAATGTGAGCAAATGTGAGGTTAACCATTTTGGGGGCAATAATAGCAAAGCTGAGTATTATTTAAATGGAGACAGGCTAGGGAGTGGGGAGGAGCAAATGGATCTGGGTGTACTTGTTCACCGGTCACTGAAGGCTAACATGCACGTTCAGAAAGCTGTGAAGAAGGCAAATGGCATGTTGGCTTTCATAAAGAGGGGATTGGAGTATAGGAACAGAGACGCCCTTCTGCACTTGTGCAGGGCCCTGGTGAGACCCCACCTGGAGTATTGTGTCCAGTTCTGGTCTCCAATTTTGAGGAAGGACATACTAGCTATAGAGGATGTGCAGAGCAGATTTACAAGGTTAGTTCCAGGGATGGCGGGGTTGACATATGCTGAAAGGCTAGAAAATTGGACTTGTATCCGATGGAGTTTAGATGGATGAAGGGGGACATGATTGATGTATACAAAATTATCAGGGGCACAGACAGGGTGAAGTCGGATTACTTGTTCCCAGTGATGGGGGAGATGAGGACTAAAGGGCATAGTTTAAGAATACAGGGTAGGCCCTTGAGGACGGAGATGAGAAAACATTGTTTTACTCAGAGAAGTGTGAATCTGTGGAATGCTCTGCCACAGAGGGTGGTACAGGCAGATTCGCTGATTATGTTCAAAAGAGAGTTAGATAAGACTCTTGTGGGCAAAGGAGTTCAGGGTTATGGGGATAAGGCTGGAAAGGGGTACTGATAGTAGTGATCAGCCATGATCTGTGAAATGGCGGTCACTGAAGGCTCGACAGGCAGAAGGGCCTACTCCTGCTCCTATTGTCTTTTGAACCATTCTTCCAAGATCCCTCTGTTCCTCAATGCCCTCCCCTTTACTGCATACGTCTTGGTTATTCTTACCAAAATAAAGCCCCTCACACTTACCTACATTAAACTCCATCTGCCATCTTTCCAAACAGTCCAAATCCTTTTGTAATCCATGAAAACCCTCCTCACTCTCCACAACTCTTGAAAATAAGCCAAATGTATTACGTTATGTTAAGCTTCTCTTTGAAAATTTTAATTTCACATGCATTAAATGCGTACGTAAATTTCTCATTCAAAGATAATGAAAAATTAATACATGGTATTTTTTTTAATTCCCCCTGCCCAACAACCCAATAGAAAAGATAGATAACATCTGGAAAGTATTTATAAAAAAATTACTAAAAAACTATCAAATAAAATCTAACAAATTTTCTTGATTTTTGGAGTCAGAAGGTTCAGGTTGGGCGATTACAACTTAATTCCTACAGTTTATAAATAGGATTCCCAAATCTTTCCAAAAATTTCAAATTTGTTACAGAAATTACATGTAATTATTTCAAGTGTCAAGGGACTTGGGGGGTTCTCGTTCAGGAAAACATAGTGAGTGGGTAACCACCAGGTTGGATCGGCAGGAAAAGAAAGCAAATTCTATGTTGGCCTTTGTTTCTAGGGTAGGGAGGTGTTGATAGGGCATGGGAGAGACCTCATTTGGAGAACTGCGAAGTTTATCTTAAAAAGGATGTGCTGATGTTGGAGAGAGAGCAGAGATTTACCAGGATGATATATCTCCACTCTTCATTGGAGTATAGAAGAAGGAGAGGAGATTTCAGAAACCTTTGCAATGCTGAAAGGATTGGACAGTAGATGTGAATAATGTTTCCCTTGGATAAAAAGACATTGTCTTAGAATTGGAAGGTACCTATTTAAAGCAGATGAGAAATTTATTTCACCAGAAGGTCATGGAATTTGTTGCTGGATTGTTAAGAGAGTTTAAGTGGTGGGGGGGGGGGGGCGGAATTAATAGATGTTTAATGAGTCAGGGTATCAAGGGATCAGGGGAAAAAGCCATAACTTGGAATGAGAGGCAAGAACTGTTTAGATCAGGGGATAGCAGACACAGTGGCATGAATGGCCAACTTCTGTTCCTTGTGATTTGACACCATTTTAACTAATGTACCTTTGAGAATTTTAACATCCATCCATATGTCCTCTGTATTTTGGATGTGAAACAACGGCTGTGCAGGAGAAGCCGGTGAGTTGGTGAGACCAATTGCTCTTCAGACTGGAGGCCTGTGATGAGATACGTGCCTCAGGGATAGGTGCTGGAACAATAATGTGGTGAATTGGATTAGCAAGTTGGCAGGTGACACCAAGAACGGAGGAGTTGTGGACAGCCAGGAAATCTTGCAGAAGGATCTGGACCAGCTGGAGAAAGGGCAGATGGAATTTAATGCAGACAAGTGTGAGGTGTCCCATTTTGAAGGGCAAACCAAGAAAAGATAGACACGGTGAACGGTCGGGCACTGAGGAGTGAGGTTGAACAGAGGGACATGGTAAACGGGTGTCATTCCATGCAAGTGCTGTCACAGGTGGATTTGGGCGGGAATTGAAGATACCCAAGTTAACTAAAATTGAAAATTGTAAATGGGGCAAAAAAAGGGATCTATTTCAGAAATGTTTGTGACAACAGAAAATGGCTAAACCAACTTTAGATTAAATTGGAGATTCTTCTTTAGAATTAACCCAAGAAGAACGGACTACTTACTATGTGTGAAGATGGTGGATTAAATTGATGAATGTGCGATATAATTGGGTGAATTATAATTTTTTTTTACATCAGTTGTATTTAACTCCAGGAAAAAAAATAAGGATTTAGTCATTCAGACTAATGTTTTCATTGTGGGATTCAAATTAATACTTTTTTTTGTCTGTCTGGTTGTGTGATAAAGTTAAGCCTTTGAGGATTTATTTGAAACTACTTTAAAGAAACTCTTTTTATGTTCGATCCACTGCTTTTTCTAATGCGGTATATTACAACTTGAACAACGGGATTAAGAATGGATAAACCTCAAATTGAGTTTATTCAGTTAGTATTAGCAGTGGCCAGTAAATGCATTGCGATGACGTGGAAAATTAGGTTTGGTGTTTTCATTCTGCCGCAACGAATTGATATGATTTTTCTCTCCCTCAGTCGAGGGAGTTTGGGGGGGGGTAATTATGGGGAGGGGGGATGGAATATAGTTTTTTTTGGGAGGTTGGTTTATTTTGTTTACTATGTATTTTATATGTTCATAAATAAAGTTTAAAAAAAGATACACAACCAGTGTTTCAGGCTTGTGCCTTTTAACAGGGCTACGAGTATCTGTACTCTATAAAGGTTCACTGCTTGATCAGATGAGCTTCTCCAGCATTTGTGTCCTTACAGAATTTGGTTGAGTTACTATATGTGGACATCAGGTCATTTTTTCACCCTTAAATTGTCCATCCACACAGACAGGAACTTCTTTTTCCCACAACTAGCCTCATTTGGTGAAGTGTGTGGAATATTAGCTGTAGAATATCTTCTTCTGGGAATTATGATGAAGAAACCACTTTGGCAGAAAGCTGGGAAAGAGAGTTAAAAAGCACATTCCAGACAGGGATCAATTCTCACCTCCTCTACTGAGCCATACATATCCAAATGCCTGCCTGATCTTCAAAACAATGGTGCAAATTGTTAGACCTGATCCAAAGGCTGCAATAAGCCCCCAGCACCACTCAGACCCTGAATGGCATTGTTTCTGCTTTGAAGTGAAGAATTTAAGACTGCTATGAAATTAAGACATTTGGGTAAATTGGAAACCAGAAATCAGGCAGGCAGAGAATGATTACTAACGTGAACTGTGAGCAACTCTTCCAGACTCCTGTTGATTTTTTTGTGTTCCCTAACCCTAACTGGTACATGAGATTAGATGACCAACAAGAAGTCCTTTCCTTGTCTTTAGGAAGAGGATATGCAAAATGTAAAATACAGTGGCAGATAGAACAGTAACAGGTCATAACAAGCCCTGACCATCTGAAACAGGTCATGGGAATATAAATTTATTCAGTAATGTAGAAATGACTGCAAAAGCTGAGAAATTAGGAATTCATAAACTGAGGCAAAGATGGGATGGAGATTTGAACATAGAAAATGGACTGATCGTTATAAATGAGATAGACTGGTTCAATACAATTTTATTCACCAGACACCTCAAAAGAAAATACATGGAATCGGATTTGTTTCAAATGTTAACAAGTCATTTGTACTTTTCTGCATTTGACTTGGCAATGTCCTAAAGTTGGGCAGCTTGGTTGAAATAAGTATTTTTTTTAAAATTCCCACAGGATCCATGAGAAAGAAATGTTAAGGAATTAAATTTAAATTAGAACTGAATATTTACCAGGTGTAAATTGCTGCAAATTGTACAGCTAGAAAGTGCGTGGCCATATCTTGCAAACTGGCTGAGGTTCGGAACTGTTCACCACAAGAAAATAATGTATCGTTCACGAGATGAACATTCTATCTTTGGAGCCCACATTTCCTAAAGGTGGGTTGAAGTGAAGTTTTGAAATATTCACAATATTATGGTTAAATAAAACATCTGTTGAAGATCTCTGGTCCCTCATATGGGATGTGGAGAGGGTGGGTCTGGGTAGATCTCAATTTGTATTAATCAACCACATGTATCGGGATTTGAATTATATTCTTGTAAAATTAACAAGAATATAACTAACTCTTAAAAATTAATTAAAAAAAAACCCTGACCCACACAAATGCCCCTGTTCACCTTGCCATTTTGTAAAAGGTGATGGGGGGAAAATCCTGACACAAGGGACAGATTTGAACCTGGGTCACTGTCATTTTCTGTTAAACATGCCAAGATCAAAATTCGACTGACTGTCCTGTAACATAGTGCAATATTACACACACGTAAGGTAAGATGGTTACATCAGTAAAAATTAAATGAAATGCTTCTTACAGTCAAGAGCAAAAGAATTCCCTGCAGCCTCCAAACCAGCCCTTGCCCACAAATAACACCCCCCGCCCCCCTCCCCACCCCAATTCTGGGATCAAACCATCAGCAGCCTACACTTTGTTGGAATCTAGGGGTTAAAACATTATGAAAGAAATGATTAATTAATAAGTTGATATGTACTGCATGGTTCAGGGAAAAAGAGGAATGTGATTAAGTGGCAATCACAGCATGGAGCGAAGTTGGCTGAGCAAAATTGTCTGCTCCCAAATACAGGGAGAGGAAATTCATAAAACGATTTAGGAAGAAAGCTCCAACTGAAGGAGGTGGTGAGTAGCACAGGAGACACAGGCCAGACCAGAACAAAGAATGGCCTGCAAGAAACCAAGGAAATGGAAAACCAGTCTAGGAGGAAGATTAAGGCATGAGGAGGTGTTAAAGAGAACAGCAGAAATTGGCCAGACAGGAACAGAATGGTGATTAGAAATATCTGGTGATGAATTAATTTCTGATCAAAACAACAGGATAGTCTGGCCTGGAGGATTAAGATGGGAGCGCTACACCCCAGATATCTGCAAAACAGGAGATGACTTGTGATAACCCTTATGCAAAGAGATCTAGCAAAGGAAGCCAACTTTTGTTCTGTATGATAAGGTTGATCTATATAAACTGAGCCAACTGGACAATAGGGGTCAGTCTTGGGGAATAGCTCACTGTGCAGGTGACCTATGAACTAACGACTGACCCAGAGCTCTGTTAAGTTTTATTCTTGTGCTGGGTAATAAATTGACTGTTGAACCGAATACCTTCTCCTATCACTTCATTCAAAGAACACGCTGGACTCAGACCACATACAGACTAAATTAAGAGTAAGGGAAAGCCACAGTCCGACAACTTCAGAGCCAAACCTCAGGCACAAACATCCCAAAACCATCATCCCAAGACAAGAGCTAAAGTTGCAGGCACCGTAAACCACACACATTAAAACAACACATTTCTCTGGCTCAATACCCACGAACCACATGGAACACCAGTTTGCAAACTACCCACAAACAGGGGCTTCCACAAACACCGGATTCCTTTCACCCCAACAACTCAAAGAACCACCCCAGAAAAAGCAGCCACAGTAAAACCAGGCTTCCTACCTTCCACTGATGGCAGCATCACCTCATCTCTGCCTGAAAGCTGCAAGTGACGAGAGTGGGGAAACTCTCCTGTTTGAAACCCTGAGCTGGAATCAGGAGGACAATTAATTCAGGTGTGAAATATCTCAGTAAATTGTGGCTGGCCCTTTAAACAAGGCCCATCTCCGCCCTTCAAGAGAGCTGCAATTAAGGGAATAGCACCTTTTTAATTTGGAGTGGGAGTTAAAACAGTTTTCTCACCTGTGGCATTGAGATGTTTGAGGAGATGATACCTCTCGATAGGGGAGTGTTAGAGCTTTATGAGAGATTTGTTTGTTTGTGGGGCTTGTCTTATGAATTTTGGTTTGGAAGCCTTTTGTGGTCTATGACAGCTGAAAACTAAGCAAACTAGGGTTTTCTTTGATCCTGATGGTTGTGCAGCAGTTCAAACTTCTCAAATGCAGAATTTGAGCTGTTTGCTCTCCCAGTGCCCTAGAGCATTGGTTTGGGAATATTTATGCCACAGGTGGTGTTATGGTCCTGTTAAGTCCATGACTCTGGATCAAATCTGGCCCCGTCTGCAAGGGATTTGTGTGTTCACCCACTCTTCAGTGGAGGTGGCAGGTTAACAGGTGTTTGTGGGGGGGAAAATCGCAGGTGAATGAGGGGGAATGCACGGAGCTGGTGGGGTGAATAGGAGTGTGAGGCAGTTGTTGGCGAAGGAGAGTGTGTTGCAGGGATGTGTAGCTGAGGACTCACCATCCAATCTCAGACCAGAGTGAAACAGGATTCTTATCGTGCTCACAAATTCCTTCGTCACTCCTCAAACGATGATCAGTATTCTGACTCAAGCGTTTTCTGGCCTTGTGACGACAAGCGGGCCTAACGTTCCAATGGCAAATGAGGCAGGGAGGATGTTTCCTGTAATAGAGGTAGTAAAAGTTCCATTAGAGAGGAATACGTTGCCTTTAACTGATAACATGCGGTGGGGTCTCGGTACATTTGGTGATGTCTGGGATCTCTCTATCAATATAAAAAATGAAAATCAAGGCTGGGTCTCTCTGTGGGGGGGGGGGGGGGTATCTAATATTTGCTTATGTCATAATCTAATTCATCCCAACTGGCAGTGCGGGCTTTGTTCCCCAAGGCATCCGTATTGGCTGTCCATGGACCATCTCTGTCCCAATGCAGTCCTCAGTGTCTCTTGCATTTAAATCAATGATGGCATCAGCACCTTTTGGCCAATTTTAGCTGTGTTTACTCAGTCAATCTGGCCAGTTTAGTTTTTCATTCAGTACTGGTGTCTGGGGTTAATGGGAGTAGTGGATGATTGATAATTCCTGAAATAATTCTTCATTCATCTTATTTTTTTTAAATTATTTAATTTCACATATGCATTAAAAACTAATTTTTTATTTGAAATAACATCAAATGAATGCATAGTGATTAAAAAAAATTAACCCCTTGTCTTGGGATGATGGTTTTGGGATGTTTGTGCCTGAGGTTTGTCTCTGAAGTGGACGCTGCTGATGGGTTGATCCCAGAATGGGGGGGGGGGGGGTGTTTGTGGGCAAGGGCTGGATTGGAGGAATTCTCTTGCTCTTGACTGCAAGAACCATTTCATTTAATTTTTCCTGATGTAAAGAAAAAAAGAAAAAAACATCTGGATAGTATTTATAAAAATTTACCAAACCTTTCAAATAAAATCTAACATCTTAAATTTCTTGATTTTAGGAGTCGGAAGGTTCATGTTGAGCTTCCAAGTTACTGCCACACATTTTACCCCTAGAACAATTACAGCACAGAAACAGGTCATTTGGCCCTTCTCGTCTGCTCTGAACTAAATACTCTCCTCCAGTACCACCTCTCTGCATTCCCCACCCCTCCAATTTTCTCTTAAATGACAAAATGGACCCTGCTTTCACTATTTCTCCCGGAAGCTCACTCCACTCAGCCACCATTGAGTCAAGAAGTTCCCCCTCACGTTACTTCAAAACTTTTGCCTCTTAACTCAAGACCTCTTGTTTCAATCTCTCCCACTTGCAATGGATTGCCTATCCACATCAACTCTATCCATCCTTCGTGTAATTTTAAATACTCTACCAAATCCCCTCTCGGCTTTCGAGTTGACAGGAATGCACTCATGGATGGTTGGATGAATTCTCTTGGGGAACAGTTCATAGTGGCTCAAAAGTGCTTGATTAGATGCAAGGAGAGCTGCCACTGAATGTTGCATGTATTTGGTTCTGGGTTTCGAAGGTACCTCAGCTCTCTCTCTTTTGTACTCGGTCCAAAAGACATTGCTGATCTTATTTGGAATTAGACCAGTTTCAATGAAGCAATGCTGAAGATTTTTGCTGGGGGGGGGGGGAAATAAGCATTGCATTAAATTAAGCTGCGGCTGGTCATCCTTAAGTGTTGATCTGCAGTCCAAGTCTGGTGAGCTTTCTGGGATGGGCTAACGTTCCAGGCAACTCCTTCTTCACACAACAGGATTCAACATTTAATAGGACGGGGGGCGGGGGAATAATCTTGGGCTAAGTTCCATTTGCGTTTTAGTTCATAAAGCCCATTGGATTTTAACTTCTGTCGGGAGCACAGTGGGATATGAACAACATTTCTTGTTGTTTTCAGAGTATATCTTTCCCCTGGTTTATAATTCTTTGTGTGAATCATTTTTTTACTCCTGTCCAAGTTAGTAACAGGAAACACTGTGGGAGTGGGACGCTGTTCCATCGCTGGTAAAGTCCAACAACTAGTGAAACATTCACATGATTGAAGCTCTCTGGAACGCAGGTTTCCAATTACTGCAGGTAACTTTCAGTTCAAGATCTTTCACCCCATCTTCCTCACTCGTGCACAGTGTCATGGCCGTCAATGACGGAGGGAGGAAAGTTGGTTTGAAAATGAGCAAATTGTTTACGTCAGAGCCAAGTCTGAAACCACCTTTTATTGAACCAAGCGAGATGCAGGACTGGTCACGGTGGCTGCTGGGGAGCACATGCAGATAGCCTTGCCCACAAGGAACCTTTTGAGTCCTCATTCTCAACATAGGGTGGCATTGTCCTAGGGTCTCCTTCTTTCGCCTTGTCTTCCTTAATGATCTGGAGCCTGGTTTCTTTCCCCTCCCATTCAGCCTGCATTATTTTCTGCATCCTCTCCCTGTTCCTTCATTGCTTTCTGTTCCCTTCATTTTCTCCCTCATCATTAATTTTAGCAAAGATGACTGGCTTGGTTTAGTCTGTAACATGTTTGAGTTTCAAGTGGAACATTTAACGTGGGCTCAGTGCTGTTTTAAAATATTAGCAGAACAGAGGATGACACCAGTCACTGATGGATAGAAGAGAAAAAGATCCCCCTCTCTCTGGTAAGGTCGTGGGCAAGAGAGCTAAGAGAGGAACAAGTCTGAATAAACATCTTTCCTGATTAACTGTGTCCGGTGCATTGATTGAGTGGTGCTGTTGCAGCAGACCCCACTCTTATCCATAATTGATTGGAAACTAATCTATGGTCACTGGAACCAAAATGTTCACATACACGTTTTACCTCTCTAACCATTACAGCATCGCAATAGGCCAACTTGGCCCTTCGAGTCCACGCCGAACACTTTGTCCTACTTAATCCCATTGACCTACACTCGCCCCTTGACCCTCCATTCCTTTCCTGTCCAAATACATATCCCACTTCTCCTTAAGTGCTAATATTGAGCCTGCCTCCTCCACTTCATCTGCAAGTCCATTCCACACACCCACCACTCTGAGTGTAAGTCCCCCCTGACATTTCCTCTAAACTTCTGCCCCTTTCTCTCAACCCACGTCCAATCTATACCCCAATAATTTTAAATACCTCAACCCAATCCAACCTCAACCTTTTATGCTCCGCAGAATAAAAATCTTGCTTAACCTTTCCCTATAACTTAGACCTGTGGTTTTCAAAATGCTCCCAAACTCAAATTCCACTTGAAGCAATCCCTACACCAGAAGTGCTCTGTGATTAGTCAGGGATTGATTCAGGTGCAATGAAAGGAACCATCTACATCCTACAGGATGGAGCGCCAGAATAGCGTACATAGTTGAAGAAATTAAATTCCAAGACTTTGCTCTGCAAAGTGTTTCAACTTCAAAAGTACATCGCCTCATGGCCAATCCTGGGAATTTACTGGGACAGGGTCCAGCGGAAAAGGGACACTTCCAAATGCCAGTGTCAAATGATGTCATTTCACGCCCCCTCCACCCCTACTCATATCCTCGGCGTTTGCCGATGTCGGTCTGATGGTAAAACCAGTGGAACAGAGACAGCAGAGAATCACCCGTTTCCAGTCGAAGGCAGAACACTCCGCTCCCCGGGGATGAGTTATGTTCAGTGGAAAAGCAATCTTGTGTCCCAGTGGAAATGGCACCAAGGGATTCCTAACCTGAGACACTGCATGGCCAATGAACTGGGATTCCCGTGGAAAAAGGGTTTCAGACTGCTTTGTAAAATCTGCATGCAGTGCTTCAACCGAGATGAAGGCCAATGGGATGATGAGCTTCATTAAAGTTTTCTACGTTGTCGTGCGTGAAAGTGAGGCCATTTTGGCAAGAAAGCACAGAAAAATTAACCACGATCACAGGAGTGGCCTCCACGTGAGACCTGGAGCAATATCTTCATGGAAACAAGAGACAACTTGACCAAATATCTAATCTCATTTATAAAAATAGCACTGGCCTTCGCGAAAAGATGTATCACGATCAACTGGATGTCCGATAGCACGCTGGGCTGTGGAAAGGAACTGCTGTTACCTACGGGAAAAAAAAAATCACATAAACGTGACCCTTTGGTAAAGGTCTGTCAGCTGTACCTGGACCACATAGGGGCCCAGACACTAATATAAATGAACAATAAAAGGGTATAAAAGTAACCATTATATAGACCAAAACCAAGTTTCCCCAACTGGACTCATATACTTGTAATCTCTGAAAATGTGGATATGAAAACAAACTGCAATAGAGAGAGAAAAATTTCAAAGTGCAAAAGGGAGAGTCTTTAAATGAGTCCCTGAATGTGTGTTGAGTCTCGTGGTGAAGGGGTAGTAGCTGTTCCTGAACCTGGCTATACTTCTTTCCCGATGGGAGCAGTGAGAACAGAGCGGGTGATGTGGATCCTTGATTGCTGCTGCTCTCAGACAGCAGCGTTCCCTGCAAATGTTCTCAATGGTGGAGGGTTTTTACCTGAGATGTTCTGGGCGGTGTACATACTTTTGTAGAGATTTTTGCTCAGGGGTATTGGTGTCACAAGACAACTGATCAAACCTACTACAAACTGAACCTATCACCCCTCACACCCGTAAACCCACTATTTTTCTTGCATCAATGTGCCTGTCTAAATGTTAAAGGTCCCTATTATTCCAGACGACACCATCCTGCCCGGCCATGCACTCCAGGCACCCGCAGCCTTCTGCACGTTCTCTTTATACAAGTCCTTCAGCAGCCTTGTGTTTCCTCAGCACTGCCTGCTCCTCCACCAAGCTCTGCCTCAAATCATTTCACTCTATGAGCTTCCTGCATCGCTCCAGAGAAAAGCCCAAGGTTTCTCTCTCTGGATATTGCATTTACTTCATTTTGATGGGCTGAATTCCTGCAGCTTCCCAATCAAACATCTGCAATCGCCTTTAAATTGTGCCCCTCTGCACAGATTTGTGCCACCTGCTTTTAAACAGGTTAAATCTTATGGGCATTCTGACAGTATCCTTCCACTCTCTCTCTCTCTCTCCCAGTGGAACTAAATCCTTCTGCTCAAATTGTTGCTTGGTCTGGCTTCTGTCCTTTTGCCTGAATTCTCATTCTCTGCTATTTCAGTCTGAACCTTGCCCTCAGCACGAGGAATAAAACCGTGGGGATATGGATCGGAATTCTTTCTGGCTAGAGCATCTCAAACACTGCTCTCATCCTCGTGTGCACAGTTGGAGACAAGAACAAATCTTGTCCTTAGTCACTGTGAAATCCATCTCCAAGATGATGGCACTTTATTCCTGGGTGTTTTTTTTGAACATTGCTTAGTGCTAGTTTTTCCTTTTGAATTGAACATTACAATTTATGTTAACGCACTTTCCAAATGGTTTTACAATGTAAACAATATTTTAAAGAAAAATCTGAAGACTTCACCATCTGAGATGCAGATTCTAATCTGTGGCTTCGGCGGGTCCTCGCCAAGGGGTATTTGGATTATTTTAAAGAGGACCGTCTTCTAATGTCTGCAGTGGAACTGGGAGAAAGAGGGTTGGGCTGTCGGTGTCATAGATAATGACGTCTCATTACAGAACTGAAAGCTTACAGTCTGTGGTGAACTGATATTCTCGTCCCAATGACCAGCACCCCTTCCTGCTCATTCCCATCCATGGGGCCGGGACTCCCTCACCCTCACGGGTCCCCCTTCAACTCGCAGTTCTCCGATCCCCTCAACCACAAGGATCCCCTAAACCATGCGGGTTCACACCCCCACCTTCAGCCTCGCAGATGCCTTCAGCCTTCTGGGTCCACGTCCCAGTCCCCCCTCAGCCCTCTGGGTCCCCGTCCCCCCTCGGCCCTCTGGGTCCCCGTCCCCCCTCGGCCCTCTGGGTCCCCGTCCCCCCTCGGCCCTCTGGGTCCCCGTCCCCCCTCGGCCCTCTGGGTCCCCGTCCCCCCTCGGCCCTCTGGGTCCCCGTCCCCCCTCGGCCCTCTGGGTCCCCGTCCCCCCTCGGCCCTCTGGGTCCCCGTCCCCCCTCGGCCCTCTGGGACCCCGTCCCCCCTCGGCCCTCTGGGTCCCCGTCCCCCCTCGGCCCTCTGGGTCCCCGTCCCCCCTCGGCCCTCTGGGTCCCCGTCCCCCCTCGGCCCTCTGGGTCCCCGTCCCCCCTCGGCCCTCTGGGTCCCCGTCCCCCCTCGGCCCTCTGGGTCCCCGTCCCCCCTCGGCCCTCTGGGTCCCCGTCCCCCCTCGGCCCTCTGGGTCCCCGTCCCCCCTCGGCCCTCTGGGTCCCCGTCCCCCCTCGGCCCTCTGGGTCCCCGTCCCCCCTCGGCCCTCTGGGTCCCCGTCCCCCCTCGGCCCTCTGGGTCCCCGTCCCCCCTCGGCCCTCTGGGTCCCCGTCCCCCCTCGGCCCTCTGGGTCCCCGTCCCCCCTCGGCCCTCTGGGTCCCCGTCCCCCCTCGGCCCTCTGGGTCCCCGTCCCCCCTCGGCCCTCTGGGTCCCCGTCCCCCCTCGGCCCTCTGGGTCCCCGTCCCCCCTCGGCCCTCTGGGTCCCCGTCCCCCCTCGGCCCTCTGGGTCCCCGTCCCCCCTCGGCCCTCTGGGTCCCCGTCCCCCCTCGGCCCTCTGGGTCCCCGTCCCCCCTCGGCCCTCTGGGTCCCCGTCCCCCCTCGGCCCTCTGGGTCCCCGTCCCCCCTCGGCCCTCTGGGTCCCCGTCCCCCCTCGGCCCTCTGGGTCCCCGTCCCCCCTCGGCCCTCTGGGTCCCCGTCCCCCCTCGGCCCTCTGGGTCCCCGTCCCCCCTCGGCCCTCTGGGTCCCCGTCCCCCCTCGGCCCTCTGGGTCCCCGTCCCCCCTCGGCCCTCTGGGTCCCCGTCCCCCCTCGGCCCTCTGGGTCCCCGTCCCCCCTCGGCCCTCTGGGTCCCCGTCCCCCCTCGGCCTTCTGGGTCCCCGTCCCCCCTCGGCCTTCTGGGTCCCCGTCCCCCCTCGGCCTTCTGGGTCCCCGTCCCCCCTCGGCCTTCTGGGTCCCCGTCCCCCCTCGGCCTTCTGGGTCCCCGTCCCCCCTCGGCCTTCTGGGTCCCCGTCCCCCCTCGGCCTTCTGGGTCCCCGTCCCCCCTCAGCCTTCTGGGACCCCGTCCCCCCTCAGCCTTCTGGGTCCCCGTCCCCCCTCAGCCTTCTGGGTCCCCTTCCCCCCTCAGCCCTCTGGGTCCCCGTCCCCCCTCAGCCTTCTGGGTCCCCATCCCCGTCCCTCAGCCTTCTGGGTCCCCGTCCCCGTCCCCCCTCAGCCTTCTGGGTCCCCGTCCCCCCTCGGCCTTCTGGGTCCCCGTCCCCCCTCGGCCTTCTGGGTCCCCGTCCCCCCTCGGCCTTCTGGGTCCCCGTCCCCCCTCGGCCTTCTGGGTCCCCGTCCCCCCTCGGCCTTCTGGGTCCCCGTACCCCCTCGGCCTTCTGGGTCCCCGTCCCCCCTCAGCCTTCTGGGTCCCCGACCCCCCGTTCAGCCTTGCGGGCCCCGACCCACCCTCAGCCTCGCGACCCCCGACCCCCCCGCAGCCTCGCGGCCCCCGACCCCCCCGCAGCCTCGCGGCCCCCGACCCCCGTCAAGCTCGCGGCCCCCGACCCCCCTCAGCCTCACGGTCCCCGACCCCCCTCAGCCTCGCGGTCCCCGACCCCCCTCAGCCTCATGGGCCCCGACTACCACACACCCTAATGTCACCCCGACACAAACTCCCTCACGGTTTCCCGGCCCCACCTCACAACCATCTCCCCGCCCGTTCCCCTCCGAGCTCCGGCCGCCCCAGACCCAAAGGGCGACCCGTGGAAACTCCCTCCTCCCTGGTCTCGCTCCCAAAATGCCCCGATTCCCGCCCGTGAAGCACCGACACGAACCTCTCCCGCTCGCGACCAACTGCTCCAAAGGCGGGAAAGATCAACAACATGGAGGCCCCCAGGGGTCGCTCTCGCGAGAGCTTGCGCCACCCCTCCACGGGATCTCTTCGCCACCCCAGTCCCACTGGGGAAGGGTCCGAGAGCTGCCTCAGGCTTCCAGTCCATCTCCCCTTCAGGCTGCACATTTCCACACCAGTTCCTGCCCCACATTCCCCCCCAAGATTCCAGTCCATCCCACCTCCACCACCTTGGCCCAAAGCTCATTCCACACTCCCACCCCCCTCTGAGGGAAGAAAATCCCCCTTCAATCTCAATCCATGTCCTCCTCTTTGAATCTCTCCCACTCTCCTTGGAAACAGCCTGTCCCCATGGACACGATCCGTCCCCCCTCACAATTTTCAAATCTTCCTCAATCTTCGACGCTCCAGGGAATAAAGTCCCAGCCTGTCCAACCTTCCCCTGGAACTCAAACCCCGAAAGCCAGACCACCTTCTTGTCCCTCTCCTCGACGCGCTGTCTCATTCCTATCCTTCCTCTCCTCCGGCCACCCAAACGGCACACAATGTTCCCAAGTTGGCCTCACCCAGGCCTTGTCCAACTTCCTCGTGGCCTCCCACCTCCTGCACACAAATACATAGATCCATGGATGTGAGAAGTCAGGAGGGTTAGGGACTGGGTGCAGGTCGATGAGACTGGCAGAATGATATTTCACCATTGACGAGAAGGGCCGAAGGTTCTCTTTTCTTTGCTGTGGGGTTTCTAGGGTAGATTTCACACCATTCTCAGGAAGGAGGATGAGCAGACAGATGTCATGGTCCACGGGTAGGAAAGGTGATGAGATCCTGCCAGGAGAGATGAGGGAGTTAAGTGCGAAGGTGAAGGGCACATCCAAGGGGTCTCTGTCTGTCTGTGTGCGTGTGTCACTACGTCTGTGTGTGTCTCTCTGTGTCTGTGTGTGTCTCTCTGTGTCTGTGTGTGTCTCTCTGTGTCTGTGTGTGTCTCTCTGTGTCTGTGTGTGTCTCTCTGTGTCTGTGTGTGTCTCTCTGTGTCTGTGTGTGTCTCTCTGTGTCTGTGTGTGTCTCTCTGTGTCTGTGTGTGTCTCTCTGTGTCTGTGTGTGTCTCTCTGTGTCTGTGTGTGTCTCTCTGTGTCTGTGTGTGTCTCTCTGTGTCTGTGTGTGTCTCTCTGTGTCTGTGTGTGTCTCTCTGTGTCTGTGTGTGTCTCTCTGTGTCTGTGTGTGTCTCTCTGTGTCTGTGTGTGTCTCTCTGTGTCTGTGTGTGTCTCTCTGTGTCTGTGTGTGTCTCTCTGTGTCTGTGTGTGATTCTCTGTGTCTGTGTGTGATTCTCTGTGTCTGTGTGTGATTCTCTGTGTCTGTGTGTGATTCTCTGTGTCTGTGTGTGATTCTCTGTGTCTGTGTGTGATTCTCTGTGTGTGTGTGATTCTGTGTCTGTGTGTGTCTCTGTGTCTGAGTGTGTCTGTGTCTGAGTGTGTCTCTGTGTCTGAGTGTCTCTGTGTCTGTGTCTCTCTCTGCATTTCTCTCTGTGTATATCTCCATGTGTGTGTGTCTCTGTGTCTGTTTGTGTCTCTGTCTGTGTCTTTTTGTGTGTCACTGTCTGTGTGTGTCTCTCTCTCCCTGTGTCACAATGTGTGTCTCTCTGTGTCTGTATGTGTGAGTGTCTCTCTCTCTCTGTCTGTGTCTCTCTCTGTGTGTGTGTGTCTCTCTCTTTGTCTGTTTGTGTGTGTGTCTCTCTCTGTGTCGCTGTCTGTGTGTCTCTCTGTCTGTGTGTCTCTCTGTCTGTGTGTCTCTCTGTCTGTGTGTCTCTCTGTCTGTGTGTCTCTCTGTCTGTGTGTCTCTCTGTCTGTGTGTCTCTCTGTCTGTGTGTCTCTCTGTCTGTGTGTCTCTCTGTCTGTGTGTCTCTCTGTCTGTGTGTCTCTCTGTCTGTGTGTCTCTCTGTCTGTGTGTCTCTCTGTCTGTGTGTCTCTCTGTCTGTGTGTCTCTCTGTCTGTGTGTCTCTCTGTCTGTGTGTCTCTCTGTCTGTGTGTCTCTCTGTCTGTGTGTCTCTCTGTCTGTGTGTCTCTCTGTCTGTGTGTCTCTCTGTCTGTGTGTCTCTCTGTCTGTGTGTCTCTCTGTCTGTGTGTCTCTCTGTCTGTGTGTCTCTCTGTCTGTGTCTGTGTGTGTCTCTATATCTGTGTGTCTCTGTGTGTGTCTCTCTCTATCTATGTCTGTGTGTATGTATCTGCGTGTGTGTCTCTGTGTGTGTGTCTGTCTCTGTGTCGTGTGTTTGTCTCTGTCTCTGGCTGTGTGTGTGTGTCTCTGTCTCTTTGTGTCGTGTGTGTGTCTCTCTCTGTCTCTATGTGTGTCTCTGTCTCTTTCTGTGTGCGTGTCTCTCTCTCCGTCTGTGTGTGTGTCTCTCTATCTGTCTGTCTGTGTGTGTCTCTGTCTGTGTGTGTCTCTGTCTGTCTCTCTCTCGCTGTCAGTGTCTCTCTCTCTGACTCTGTCTGTGTGTGTTTCTCTGTGTGTCTGTGTGTGTGTATCTGTCTCTCTGTGTCTGTGTGTGTGTGTCTGTCTGTCTGGGTATGTGGGTGTCGCTCTCTCTCGGTGTCTCTCATATATGCTTATTCATTACCCACCATTATCCATCCCTACTGGTGGTGCGGGCTTTGTTCCCCAAGGCGTCCGTATTGACTGCCCATAGCCCATCTCCGCCCCAACGCATTGCTCGGTGTCACCTGCATTAAAATCAAGATGGCATCAGCACATTTTTGGACACTTTTAGCTGTGTTTCCTCAGTTCTTCTGGCCAGTTTTGTGTTTCGTTCACACATTCCTGCTTCCTGGAGTTCACGACACTCGTGGAAGATCGCCAGTTCCTTAAACAATTCTTCATTTATCTTATTTGTAACATTTTTACATTTAATTTAACATATGCATTAAAAAACTTAAATTTCTTATTTGAAAATAAGATAAAATTAATGCATAGTGATTTAAAAAGTAACCCCTCCCACAGCTGCCCAATAGAAAACAATAAAGAGAGAAAACATCTAGAGAGTATTTATAAAAATTGACCAAAACTCTCAAATAAAATCTTGGTTTTCTTGGTTTTAGGAGTCAGAAAGTTCGTGTTGGGTGGTTAAAACTTAATTCCGACAATTGGTAAATACACATCCCAAATCTTCAAAAGAAAAATTCAAATTTGTTCCGTGAATTCGATGTAATTATTTCAAGTGGGAATCAACGGCCTATTTCAGTGTGGCCATCGACCCATTCCCAAATACGCATCGGACTTCCAAGTTACTGCCACACATTTTAACCCTATAACAATTACAGCACAGAAACGGGTCACTTGGCCCTTCTTGTCTGCACTGAACTAAATACTCTCCTCTCGTACCACCTCTCTGCATTCCCCTCCCCTCCAATTTTCCCTGAAATGACAAAATGGACCCTGCCGACACTATTTCTCCCGGAAGCTCACTCCACTCAGCCACCACTCTGAGTAAAGAAGTTCCCCCTTGTGTTACTTCCAAACTTTTACCTCCTGTTTCAATCTCTGCTCCCGCAATGAAAAAAGTCTATCCACATCAACTCGTTCTATCCTCCTAGTAATTTTAAAGACCTCGATCAAATCCCCTCTCAACCATCTACAATCCAAAGAATAAAGACTTCATTTGCTGAATCTTTCTTTGTAATCTAGTTGCTGATATCCAGGTAACATTGACTTAAATCTTCTCTGCACCCTCTCTACTTTGTTGATAGCTTTCCTCTCATTTGGTGACCAGAAGTGCACACAGTATCTCAACAGGGCCTCACCAATACCTTGTCTAGTCTCAACCTCACTGCCCGACTCCTGTATTCTATGCTATGGTTGATCAAGGCCAGCTATTTGAACAGATTCTTTTCGAGGTACTCTCTGATTACCCTCCAATAATTAACCTATCACTGTCAGGCTCACCTGGTTGGCTTTTGAAGCTGTTTTTAAACAAAGGAACATTAGATTACATCCATTCCTCTGGCACCTCACCTGTGGATAAACAGGTTTTAAATATTTCTGTCAGAGCCCTTGCAATTACTACTCTTCTTTCCCTCAAGGCCATGGGAATATCATGTCAGACCTCCATCCACCAACAGACAAAAATCAGCCATCACAAGGTGAAGGCAGGACAGTAGTCCCACCTCTCCAGCACGAGTCATGGATCAAGTGAGCACTGACTGCAAGAAGTTTCTACATCCTCTCGGTGTCTGTGTGGATTTCCTCCCACACTCCACAGCTCAAGGGGGCCGTAAGTTCATTGGCGATTTTGGAAGCTCAAGGCCATGGGGTGGAAGTGCACATTCTGGTCCTGGGGGCATCAATTCAATTCAACTGCACAGATGAACCTTTGGGCACGACCTGATCTTTTTCTGGTTTCAAACTCATTATTTTTGAAAATTGTATGTGCACCTCTAATGCAACACGACTGCTGCAAAACAGGCTTCTTGATGTATATCCATGACAAGAACTCGGGAGAATCTGATTTGGTTACTAGACTTTTCAACAGAACAGTGTCTGGACATTTTATCCCTAAATTGAAACTTTATAGACATACAGAACAAAAAGAGGGCAAAACAAGCTTGTGTCTCACCAATACCACAATTCACGGACACTTTTTTGTTCTCAAGGGTGGCAGAAAACACAAAGAACAGACAAACTCCTTCCACACTGTCACTTTGAGAGCTTTGGACTCACCATGCTATAAATATTGCCAAGCCATCACTCTCTCTCCAAATCAATGACCCAAAGTCGTGGCTGAGCGATAGATTTGAGACATTTTACCCGCTATGTAGCAATCAGGCACAAGGAAAAGTGCTGCTTCCATTGTAAAATATTTAGGAATCTCAGACCACAAACAACCTTCACCCCAAAAAACAAGCAATTCTCCACAATAAAACTAGATTTCCTTCCTGTCTGCAAGCATCTGCTCTCTTGAGTCTGAATGGCACAACTGGGGAAACCGTTTCAAACCCATGACCTGAAACAGCATATTCTCTTCCCCTAATTGGAGCTGTCTTGCAATTGGCCACCACTGCCCGAGCAAGAATGAACTGGGAGATCTCACACTTGCTCCTTCACAGGTGAGACCTCCCTGTTCATTGGAGCTCCATATTATCCATCTTGCTCTATTTTGTTAACCTTAATCAAGTCTCCTCTCATACTCCAACACTCCCATGAAAAATAAAAATCATGTATCCTGTAGTTCGCGAGTCCGGACACCAGGTGGTGGTATTATACCTCTCTCTCTCTCTCTCTATCCCCCTCTCGCTTCATGCATGCAGTACTCGGTGTGAACAGGCGGTGGCAGCACTTGACAGCTCTTGCAATCTGCAGCTTGGACAGGAGATGGTTGGTTGGCACCTCGTGGGCTCTTGCATCAAGATTGAAGATTTGGAGATTTCCCATTGATTGGCAGAGAACATACACGACATCACATCCAACCCTAAGATTCCCTTTTTCTTGTGGACACGGCCGAATTCCCACGAATGGATTGGGAAATCAATGCTCCCGGGTACACGTCCTATAGAAAAGACAGAAAGTTGGGAAGAGGGGGTGGGGTAGCTCTGTTGGTAAGAAATGAAATTCAGGCGTTTAAAAGGAAAGACATTGAAACAGGTGGGTAGAGTCTGTTTGGATAGAATTAAGAAATTGTAAAGGCATGAGGACCATAATCGGGGTCATTTACAGGCCCCCGAAAAGTAGCTCAGATATCGGTGGCAGTATAAATCAGGAATTAAGAGTGGCATGTCAAAGTGGTAGCAATACGGTAGTTATGGCGGACTTCAACATGAAGGTGGACTGGGATAATCAGACGGGGGCAGGAACACAAGAGAGTGAGTTTATTGAATGTCTACGAGATACTTTCTTGGAGCAGCTAGTGGAGGAACATACCAGGGGGAAGTCGATTCTGGACTTGGTACTGTGCAGCGACGCAGAGTTAACAAGTGACCTCGATGTAGGGGAGCCATAGGGAATAGTGACCATGGTATGGTTACTTTTGAGCTGAAATTAGAAAGGGAAAAGGAAAGGAAGTCGGAAGCATCTGTACTGCAGTTAAATAAAGGGGATTATGCAGCTATGAGGGAGGAGCTAGCCAAAATAAAATGGAAAGATACACTAGCTGGGAGGACAACTGGGGAAAATGGCAGGTATTTTTGGACATTTTTTACAGGATTCAAGACAAATTTATTCCAAAGTGGAGGAAAGGCTCTAAGAGATGCAAATGGCAGCCGTGGCTAACTAATGAAATCAAGTGCACTATCAAATCCAAAGGGAGTAAGTATAAGATAGCGAAGCGGACTAGGAAGTTAGAGGATTGGGAAACCTTCAAAGAGCATCAGAGGGTAACTAAGAAAGTCATAAGAGAGGGGAAAATGAAGTACGAGAGGAAATTAGCAAATAATATAATGGAGGATAGCAAAAGCTTTTTTAAATATGTGAAGAGGAAGAAATTGGTTCGGTCTAAAATTGGTCCATTAAGAATGGAAAAGGCTGGAATTATTACCGGAAACAAGGAGATGGCTGAGGAATTTATCAAATACTTTGCATCGGTCTTCACCAAGGAGGATATAAGTCAAGAGACTTGAGGATCTTTCCTGGGGAAGTAGGGGATCTAATGGATATCCGGATCTAGAAGGAGGAGGTTGTGAGTAAATTGTTGGGACTGAGGGCTGATAAATCCCCAGGGCCTGATGGGCTGCATCCCAGAAGTTGCTCTGGAAATTGTGGAGGCACTGATCGACATTTTCCAAAGTTCCATAGATTCGGGGGAGGTCCCTGAGGATTGGAGAGTGGCTGATGTGGTGCCGATTTTTAAGAAGGGAGGGAGGGAGAAAACGGGAAATTATAGACCGGTCAGCCTGACGTCAGTGGTGGGGAAGATATTGGAATCTATCATAAAAGGAGTAATAGCAGAACACTTTGGCAGAAATAATAGTATAAGGGCAGGTCAGCATGGATTCCTTAAGGGTAATGTCACGAGACAATAGCTCAAACCTACTACAAACTGAACATTTCCCCCCTCTCACCCGTAACCCACTATTTTTCTTGCATCAATGTGCCTGTCTAAATGTTAAAGGTCCCTATTATTCCAGACTCCACCATCCTGCCCGGCCATGCTCTCCAGGCATCAGCAGCCTTGTGGGTCCCCGTCCCCGTCCCCACTCAGCCTTCTGGGTCCCCGTCGCCCCTCAGCCTTCTGGGTCCCCGTCCCCCCTCAGCCTTCTGGGTCCCCGTCCCCCCTCAGCCTTCTGGGTCCCCGTCCCCCCTCAGCCTTCTGGGTCCCCGTCCCCCCTCAGCCTTCTGGGTCCCCGTCCCCCCTCAGCCTTCTGGGTCCCCGTCCCCCCTCAGCCTTCTGGGTCCCCGTCCCCCCTCAGCCTTCTGGGTCCCCGTCCCCCCTCAGCCTTCTGGGTCCCCGTCCCCCCTCAGCCTTCTGGGTCCCCGTCCCCCCTCAGCCTTCTGGGTCCCCGTCCCCCCTCAGCCTTCTGGGTCCCCGTCCCCCCTCAGCCTTCTGGGTCCCCGTCCCCCCTCATCCTTCTGGGTCCCCGTCCCCCCTCATCCTTCTGGGTCCCCGTCCCCCCTCAGCCTTCTGGGTCCCCGTCCCCCCTCAGCCTTCTGGGTCCCGGTCCCCCCTCAGCCTTCTGGGACCCCGTCCCCCCTCAGCCTTCTGGGTCCCCGTCCCCCCTCAGCCTTCTGGGTCCTCGACCCCCTCAGCCTTCTGGGTCCCCGCCCCCCTCAGCCTTCTGGGTCCCCGCCCCCCTCAGCCTTCTGGGTCCCCGCCCCCCTCAGCCTTCTGGGTCCCCGCCCCCCTCAGCCTTCTGGGTCCCCGCCCCCCTCAGCCTTCTGGGTCCCCGCCCCCCTCAGCCTTCTGGGTCCCCGCCCCCCTCAGCCTTCTGGGTCCCCGCCCCCCTCAGCCTTCTGGGTCCCCGTCCCCCATCAGCCTTCTGGGACCCCGTCCCCGTCCCCCCTCAGCCTTCTGGGACCCCGTCCCCGTCCCCCTTCAGCCTTCTGGGTCCCCATCCCCGTCCCCCCTCAGCCTTCTGGGTCCCCGTCCCCCCTCAGCCTTCTGGGTCCCCGTCCCCCCTCAGCCTTCTGGGTCCCCGTCCCCCCTCAGCCTTCTGGGTCCCCGTCCCCCCTCAGCCTTCTGGGTCCCCGTCCCCCCTCAGCCTTCTGGGTCCCCGTCCCCCCTCAGCCTTCTGTGTCCCCGTCCCCCCTCAGCCTTCTGGGTCCCCGTCCCCGTCCCCCATCAGCCTTCTTGGTCCCCGTCCCCGTCCCCCCTCAGCCTTCTGGGTCCCCGTCCCCGTCCCCCCTCAGCCTTCTGGGTCCCCGTCCCCGTCCCCCCTCAGCCTTCTGGGACCCCGTCCCTCCTCAGCCTTCTGGGACCCCGTCCCCCCTCAGCCTTCTGGGACCCCGTCCCCCCTCAGCCTTCTGGGTCCCCGTCCCCCCTCAGCCTTCTGGGTCCCCGTCCCCCCTCAGCCTTCTGGGTCCCCGTCCCCCCTCAGCCTTCTGGGTCCCCGTCCCCCCTCAGCCTTCTGGGCCCCCGTCCCCTTTCTGGGCCCTCGTCCCCTTTCTGGGCCCCCGTCCCCTTTCTGGGCCCCCGTCCCCTTTCTGGGCCCCCGTCCCCTTTCTGGGCCCCCGTCCCCTTTCTGGGCCCTCGTCCCCTTTCTGGGCCCTCGTCCCCTTTCTGGGCCCTCGTCCCCTTTCTGGGCCCTCGTCCCCTCAGAGGTGTTTAAAATTATGAGATGGATAGACAGTAAATGTAGGTCAGCATTATCCACTCAGAGACAAACCAGCGGATTTGGGATAAGAGTGAAATGGGAAAAGTTGAGAGGGAAAATTGGAGGAATTTGTTCAGAGTAGAGGGAATGTGGAATGAGCTGCTGGGTGATGGTGAATGAGGAGTCAATTTTAATTATGAAGAATTTGGATGGGGATGTGAATGGCAAGGGTATAGTGGTTGAAGGTCAGTGGGAATGGGCCAAATAATAGTTCAGCACACACTCAAGGGCCAAAGGACCTGTTTCTGTGCTGTACTGTTCTCTGGAGACTGGAGGTTAATTGGGGGGGAAGGGCCTGTTATTGTCCTGCACGTATAACGTTAAAGATTTAAGACACAGATGAACCTAAAATTTTTTAAATGTTGCATTGATAGGACTTTAATGCACAAAACTCCCCACCCAATTCTGATTGGATACCCTGGTTTGTTTGCTCCAGACAGTATTCAGATAAACACACAACCAGCATTTCAGGCTTGAGCCCTTTATTAGGCAAGTATCTGTACTATATAAAGTTCTCTGCTTGACCTGCTGAGCCTCTCCAGCATTTGCGTCGCTACAGAAATTGGTCGAGTTACTACGTGTGAACACAAAACAATTGATATCAGGACATTTCACCCCTGAACTGTACATCCACAGGGACAGGAACTTGAAACATACACAACAGAACCACACAAATACCCCCATTCACCTTCCCATTTTGTGAAGGGTAAGATAAAAACACTCCTTACACGGGGACAGATATGAACCTGGGTCACTGCCACTTTAAGAACATTCTGCTAAACATGCCAAGATCAAAATTCAATTGATTGTCCTGTAATAAAGCGCAATATTACACAAACCACTTCATTCATGCATAAGGCAGATAGGGTTACATGAGCAGAAAGTTAAATGAAGTGCTTCTTGCTTTCAAGAGCAAGAGAATTGCCCATTGCCCATGCAATCCCCAAACCCAGCTCTTGCCCACCTACATCCATCAGCAGCCCACACTTCAGAGGCAAACCTCAGACACAATCAGGTACAAACATCCCAAAACCATCATCCCAAGACAAGAGCTAAAGTTGCAGGCAGCGTAAACCACACACATGAAACCAACACATTTCTCTGGCTCCATCGTTCTGAGCCACATGGAAAACACCAGATTGCAAACTACCCACCTACGGTGGCTTCCACGAACACCAAATTCCTTTCACCCCAACAACTCAAATAACCCCAGAAAAAGGAGCCACAGTAAAACCAGGCTTCCTACCTTCCTCTGATGGCAGCATCATCTCAGGATGAAAGCCACAGGTTACGGGGGGGGGGAAGAGAGAAGAGCGGAAGGAGGGGAGGAGAAAAGGGGAAGAAGAGAGGGGTGAAGAGGGTTGGAGAATAGGAGAAGGGGAGAAGAGGGGAAAGTGGGAGGAGAACACGGGGAGGAGGAGGGGAGCAGGGGAAGGGGAAAGAGAGAAGAGTGGGTGGGGGGAGGGGAAGAAAGAAACTCACCTGCTTTAAACCCATGAATTTCTGTCACCTGATTAACAGCCCCTGAATTGATGCTCTCTTGCTATTGGCCACCTTGATGGAGACAGGAGCCAGGCCTGAGCTGGAATCTGGCCAACAGTTAATTGGCTGATCTTTCAGGTGTGAGGTATCAATGCTGAATATTGCTCGACATTGAAACAAGGGCTGGCTCCAACCTTTGTCATTGTGGTCATCAATGTTGTTTATTAGTTCGTGGGGTCAAAAAACACTCAAACCCCTTACATGGTGACAGATTTGAACCTGGGTCACTGTCACTAAGAACATTCTTCCAAACATGCCAAGATCAAAATTCAATTGATTGTCATGGTATAAAGTGCAATATTACACAAAATTCACTTCATTCAGTCATAAAGCAGACAGAATCAGATTAGCAGGAAGTTAGACATAGTGTTCCTTGCAGTCAAGAGGAAAAGAGAATTCCCTGAGTCCCCTACAGCCCCCAAACCCAGCCCTTGCCCACAAACACCCAGCCCCCTGCCCCCAAAATCCAGCACAAACCATCAAATGCAGTCGCCTTGTTTAGAAAAGGTAATGGGGAGAATCTTGGGAATTATAGACCAGTATAGGATCTATGAGCATTTGCAGAAGTACAGACTTCTCAAGGACAGTCAGCATGGCTTTGTGATGGGAAGGTCACGCCTCATGAGTCTAAATGAGTTTTATTTGAGGGGGGTAACAAAGGAAATGAATGAGGGTCGTGTGGTAGATATGGTCTGCATGGATTTTAGCAAGAATTTGACGAGACTCATCAGAAAGTAATTTGGCAAAGGATCAGGGTAACTTTGGCTGTGGATAAAAAATTGTCTTGTTGGAAGAAAGCAGAGAGGAGTGGAGTGCCACAGGGATCTGTTCTGGGACCCCTGCTCTTGGTGATTTTTATAAATAACCTGGATGAAGAGGCAGAAGATGGGTCAGTAAGTCTGCAGATGATGTGAAGGTTGGCGGAGTTGTGGATGAAGCTGAAGGTTGTCGAAGGATACAAGAGGATGCAGACAGGATGCAGATTTGGGCAGAAAAGTTGCAGATGGATTTCAATCCAGGTAAGTGTGAGGTGATGCATTTTGGAAGGACAAACCAGAGGGATGAGTACAAGGTTAATAGTCGGTTAATTGAGTGTGGATAAACAGAGGGACTTTGGGTTTCAAATCCAAACATCCCTCAAGGTTGCCTCTCAGGTTGATAGGACAGTTATGAAGGCCAATAGGATGATGAGCTTCATTAAACTTTTCTACGTGGTCGTGCGTGAAAGTGAGGCCATTTTGGCAAGAAAGCGCAGAAAAATTAACCACGATCACAGGAGTGGCCTCCAGGTGAGACCTGGAGCAATATCTTCATGGAAACAAGCGACAACTTGACCAAATATCTAATCTCATTTATAAAAATAGCACTGGCCTTCGCAATAAGATGCATCACGATCAACTGGATGTCCGATAGCACGCTGGGCTGTGCAAATGAACTGCTGTTACCTACAGGAAAAAAAAATCACATAAACATGACCCTTTGGTAAAGGTCTGTCAGCTGTACCTGGACCACATAGGGGCCCAGACACTAATATAAATGAACAATAAAAGGGGATGAATGTAACCATGATATAGACCAAAACCAAGTTTCCCCAACTGGACTCATCTACTTGTAATCTCTGAAAATGTGGATATGAAAACAAACTGCAATAGAGAGAGAAAAAATTCAAAGTGCAAAAGGGAGAGTCTTTAAATGAGTCCCTGAATGTGTGTAGAGTGTCGTGGTGAAGGGGTAGCAGCTGTTCCTGAACCCAGCTATACCTCTTTCCTGATGGGAGCAGTGAGAACAGAGCGGGTGATGTGGATCCTTGATTGCTGCTGCTCTCTGACAGCAGCGTTCCCTGCAAATGTTCTCAATGGTGGAGGGTTTTTACCTGAGATGTCCAGGGCGGTGTCCATACTTTTGCAGAGCTTTTTGCTCAGGGGTATTGGTGTCACAAGACAACTGATCAAACCTACTACAAACTGAACCTTTCACCCCTTACACCCGTAAACCCACTATTTTTCTTGCCTCAATGTGCCTGTCTAAATGTTAAAGGTCCCTATTATTCCAGACTCCACCATCCTGCCCGGCCATGCGCTCCAGGCACCCGCAGCTTTCTGCACGTTCTCTTTCTACAAGTCCTTCAGCAGCCTTGTGTTTCCTCAGCACTGCCTGCTCCTCCACCAAGCTCTGCCTCAAATCCATTCACTCTATGAGCTTCCTGCATCACTCCAGAGAAAAGCCCAAGGTTTCTCTCTCTGGATATTGCATTTACTTCATTCTGATGGGCTGAATTCCTGCAGCTTCCCAATCAAACATCTGCAATCGCCTTTAAATTGTGCCCCTCTGCACAGATTTGTGCCACCTGCTTTTAAACAGGTTAAATCCTATGGGCATTCTGACAGTGTCCTTCCTCTCTCTCTCTCTCTCTCTACCGGTGGAACTAAATCCTTCTGCTCAAATTGTTGCTTGGTCTGGGCTTCTGTCCTTTTGCCTGGATTCTCATCCTCTGCTATTTCAGTCTGAACCTTGCCGTCAGCCCGAGGAATAAAAACGTGGGGATATGGATCGGAATTCTTTCTGGCTGGAGCATCTCAAACACTGTTCTCATCCTCGTGTGTGCACAGCTAGAGACAAGAACAAATCTTGTCCTTAGTCACTGTGAAATCCATCTCCAGGATGTTGGCACTTTATTCCTGTATGTTTTTTTTTAACCTTGCTTAGTGCTAGTTTTTCCTTTTGAATTGATCATTACAATATATGTCAATGCACTTTCCAAATTGTTTTACAATGTAAACAAAATTTTAAAGAAAAATCTGAAGACTTCACCATCTGAGATGCAGGAACTAATCTGTGGCTTCGGCGGGTCCGCGCCCAGGGGTATTTGGATTATTTTAAACAGGACCATCTTCCAATGTCTGCAGTGAAACTGGGAGAAAGAGGGTTAGGCTGACGGTGTCATAGTAAATCAAGTCTCATTACAGAACTGAAAGCTTTCAGTCTGTGGTGAACTGATCTTCTCATCCCACTGACCAGCACCCATTCCTGCTCATTCCCATCCATGGGTCCGGGACTCCCTCACCCTCATGGGTCCCCCTCACACTCGCAGTTCCCCAATCCCCTCAACCACACGGATCCCCTCAGCCACGCGGGTTCCCAACCCCACCTTCAGCCTCGCGGGTGCCCTCAGCCTTCTGGGTCCACGTCCCCCCTCAGCCTTCTGGGTCCCAATCTCAAAGTGCAATTTGAGACGCATCTAATTTTAATTCTAAACTCAATTTCTTCATATAACCCAATAAAAGTACCTTAGGATCAAGTGAAAGTTTAAATTTTAATAAGTTCCTTGATTCTATCCCAGAAAGGTTTCACATAATCAAGTCGAGTGCAAGAAAGAGCCAACTTGCTCATGGCACCTAAAGCACCGATTTACGTGAAACTCCACGAGTTCCACCAACCTACTTCCCTTGCCCATAACCCTCCCACCCCCTCGCATCCATGTATTCATATAACGTCTTCTTAAATGACAGAATTGACCCTGGCGCAACTTCTTCCAGTAGATCATTCCACTCAGCCACCACTCTGAGTGAAGAAGCATCCTCTTGTATTACTTCTCAAGTTTTGCCCCTTAACTTATGACCCCTTGTTCCAATCTCTGCTCCCCTTAGGGGAAAGAGCCTATTCACAGCTTATTCCACTGATAATTTTAAATTCCTCTATCAAATCCCCGCTCAACCCTCTACGCTCCAATGAATGAAGTCCCAGTCTACTCAATCTTTCTACGTATTCAAAATACTGCAATCCAGGCAACATTTTCGTCAAACTTCTTTGCACTCTCTCTACCTTATTGATATCCTTCTTATAATTTGAGACCAGAACGGCATACAATACTCCAAACTTGGCCTCACCAACACTCTGAACATCACCTCCCCAGATCCTATATTCCATGCTATGATTTATAAAGGCCAGCATACCCAAAGCCTTCTATCTCCATGGGAATCCACCTTCAAATTTAAAACTAATTTGGCAGGTGAAAGGGAACAGGACTGATAGGGAAGCAGATAGGAGAGTGAATATAGGGGTGGTTGTGTTAGACGGTGAAACAGTAAGGAAAAAGGGAACTAAAAGTGATAGGAGAGTAGGGGCAAGTGCATCGAGAACAAAGGTGGAGGGAGAAAGGAAATATGGTATCAAGGTATTGTGTATGAATGCACGGAGTGTAAGGAATAAAATGGATGAGCTTGAGGCGCAAATGGCAATGGGAGGTTATGACATTGTCGGAGTTACGGAGACATGGCTGCGGGAAAGGCGGGATTGGGAAATCAATGTTCCTGGGTACACGTCCTATAGAAAAGACAGAAAGTTGGGAAGAGGGGGAGGGGTAGCTCTGTTGGTAAGAAATGAAATTCAGGCGTTTGAAAGGAAAGAGATTGAAACAGGTGGGTAGAGTCTGTTTGGATAGAATTAAGAAATTGTAACGGCATGAGGACCATAATGGGGTTCATTTACAGGCCTCAGAAAAGTAGCTCAGATATCGGTAGCAGTGTAAATCAGGAATTAAGAGTGGCATGTCAAAGTGGTAGCAGTACGGTAGTTATGGGGGACTTCAACATGAATGTGCACTGGGATAATCAAACGGGGGCAGGAACACAAGAGAGTGAGTTTATTGAATGTCTACGAGATACTTTCTTGGAGCAGCTAGTGGAGGAACCTACCAGGGGGAAGTTGATTCTGGACTTGGTGCTGTGCAGCGACGCAGAATTAATAAGTGACCTCGATGTTGGGGAGCCATTAGGGAATAGTGACCATGGTATGGCTACTTTTGAGCTGCAATTAGAAAGGGAAAAAGAAAGGAAGTCGGAAGCATCTGTACTGCAGTTAAATAAAGGGGATTATGCAGCTATTAGGGTGGAGCTAGCCAAAATAAAATGGAAAGATACACTAGCTGGGAGGACAACTGAGGAAAAATGGCAGGTATTTTTGGACATTTTTCACAGTATTCAGGACAAATTTATTCCAAAGAGGAGGAAAGGCTCTAGGAGATGCAAATGGCAGCCGTGGCTAACTAATGAAATCAAGTGCAATATCAAATCCAAAGGGAGTAAGTATAAGATAGCGAAGCGGAGTGGGAAGTTAGAGGATTGGGAAACCTTCAAGGAGCATGAGAGGGTAACTAAGAAAGTCATAAGGGAGGGGAAAATGAAGTACGAGAGGAAATTAGCAAATGATATAATGGAGGATAGCAAAAGCTTTTTTTAAATATGTGAAGAGGAAGAAATTGGTTCGGTCTAAAATTGGTCCATTAAGAATGGAAAAGGGTGGACTTATTACCGGAAACAAGGAGATGGCTGAGGAATTGAACAAATACTTTGCATCTGTCTTCACCAAGGAGGACATAGATTATGGTCAGTTAGGGGGTAGTGGTCATGCGGTATCAAGAGACTTGGGGAACTTTCCTGGGGAAGTAGGGGATCTAATGGATATCCGGATCTAGAAGCAGGAGGTTGTGAGTAAATTGTTGGGACTGAGGGCTGTTAAAACCCCAGGGCCTGATGGGCTGCATCCCAGGGGGCTTAAAGAAGTTGCTATGGAAATTGTGGAGGCACTGGTCGACATTTTCCAAAGTTCCATAGATTCGGGGGAGGTCCCTGAGGATTGGAGAGTGGCTGATGTGGTGCCGATTTTTAAGAAGGGAGGGAGGGAGAAAACGGGAAATTATAGACCGGTCAGCCTGACGTCAGTGGTGGGGAAGATATTGGAATCTATCATAAAAGGAGTAATACCAGAACACTTAGGCAGAAATAGGATAAGGGCTAGTCAGCATGGATTCCTTAAGGGTAAGTCATGCTTGACTAACCTTCTGGAATTTTTCGAGGATGTGACAAAGAGGGTGGACTTGGGAGAGCCAGTGGATGTGGTGTATTTGGACTTCCAGAACGCCTTTGATAAGGTACCGCACGGGAGACTAGTGGGCAAGATCAGGGAGCATGGTATTGGAGGTAAGGTGCTGACATGGATAGGAAATTGGTTAAGAAATAGGAAACAAAGGGTTGGAGTAAGCGGGTCTTTTTCAGGATGGTAGGATGTGACGCGTGGGGTGCCGCAGGGATCGGTATTGGGTCCTCAGTTGTTTGTAATTTATGTAAATGATTTGGATGAGGGGATTATTCATAACATGAGCAAATTTGCAGATGACACTAAACTGGGTGGCGGTGTGGGGTGTGAGGAGTATGTCACGAAAATGCAGAGGGACTTGGACAGGTTGGGGGTGTGGGCTGCTGAATGGAAGATGATGTTCAATGTGAGCAAATGTGAGGTTATCCATTTTGGGGGCAATAATAGGAAAGCTGAGTATTATTTAAATGGAGACAAGCTAGGGAGTGGGGAGGAGCAAATGGATCTGGGTGTACTTGTTCACCGGTCACTGAAGGGTAACATGCAGGTTCAGAAAGCTGTGAAGAGGGCAAATGGCATGTTGGCTTTCATAAAGAGGGGATTGGAGTATAGGAACAGAGACGCCCTTCTGCAGATGTACAGGGCACTGGAGAGACCGCACCTGGAGTATTGCGTCCAGTACTGGTCTCCAATTTTGAGGAAGGACATACTAGCTATAGAGGGTGTGCAGTGCAGATTTACAAGGTTAGTTCCAGGGATGGCGGGGTTGACATATGCTGAAAGGCTAGAAAAACTGGACTTGTATCCGATGGAGTTTAGAAGGATGAGGGGGGACATTATTGAGGTATACAAAATTATCAGGGGCACAGACAGGGTGAAGTCGGATTACTTGTTCCCAATGATGGGGGAGACGAGGACTAGAGGGCATAGTTTAAGAATACAGGGTAGGCCCTTTAGGACGGAGATGAGAAAACATTTTTGTACCCAGAGAAGTGTGAATCTGTGGAATGATCTGCCACAGAGGGTGGTAGAGGCAGATTCGCTGATTATGTTCAAAAGAGAGTTAGATAAGACTCTAGTGGGCAAAGGTG
Source organism: Narcine bancroftii (assembly GCF_036971445.1). Taxonomy (NCBI): domain Eukaryota; kingdom Metazoa; phylum Chordata; class Chondrichthyes; order Torpediniformes; family Narcinidae; genus Narcine; species Narcine bancroftii. The sequence continues at coordinate 2,887,789 of NC_091480.1, forward strand.
TTAAGGGTTGTGGGGACAAGGCTGGAAAGGGATACTGATAGTAGTGATCAAAATGTATTACGTTATGTTAAGCTTTCCTTTGAAAATTTTAATAAAATTTAATAGAATATTTCAGGCCAATGGGACGCTAGGCATCATTAATCTTTCTATGTACGGCGTAGTCGTGCGTGAAAGTGTGGCCATTTTGGCCAAAATAGTGCAGTAAAACTAACCGCGATCACAGGAGTAGCCTCCACAGGCGGCCCGCAGCAATATCATTGAGGTAATTTCATGGAAACAAACGACAACTTAAGCAAATATCAAATCTCATTTATAAAAATGGCACTGGCCTTGTCCTTTGACTGTTGGTTCCGTGATTAGACAGGGATGACTTAAAAGTGTGGTGGGGAAAGAAAGTGTTTGAAAACAATGAAATAACAAATGAAGGGCAGGGGAGTGGATGTGGGGTGTGTGGATTTTAGTGAGGCCTTTGACAGGGTTGCCCAGGGTAGATTCATTCTGATTGTCATGAGCCAAAGGATCTGTGGAACCTTGGCTGTGTGGATTCAGAATTAGTTTGCCTGCAGAAAGAGGTTCTCAACCTTCATCTTCTCACTCACCTACCACCTTAAGTAATCTCTGAACATTAAGGGATTGCTTCATGTGGTAGGTGAGTGGGAAGGGAAGGTTGAGAATGACGGTTCTAGATTGTTCATATGATTATTTTAAAATAGGGTTTGAACTTTCTTTCCACCCACTTACCACTAAAAGTGGTATGTGAGTGCATGGAAAAAGGTTGAGATCCATTGGTTTAGTACATTATATTTAAGGAGTGAATATATGGGCTAGAACAACATCAAGGCCTGAAGGGCCTGTACTGTGCTGTGTTCTCTGGATCTGCTGATCAATGGCCAGGGTTTTTCCTAAATTCCAGAGAATACAAGCCTAGTCTATCCAACCTTTCTTCATCTGCAAGTCCTTCCATCCCTGGTATCAGTCTAGTGAATCTTCTCTGCACCCACTCCACGGCGAGGATGTCCTTCCTCGGATTAAAGAGGCCAAAATGGCACGCAGTACTCCAGGTGTGGTCTCACCAAGGCCGTGTACGGCTGCAGCAGGATCTCTGTACTCAAATCCTATTGCTATGAATGCCTTCCTCACCGCCTGTTGCACCTGCATGCCCACTTTCAACGACTGATGCACAGCAACACCCAAGTCTCTCTGCATTTCCTGAACAGATACCGTTGAGATAATAGTCCTCTTTCCTGTTCTTGCATTCAAAGTGGATCACCTCACATTTATCCACATAAAAGAACCTACTTTATTACATCCAAGACAAACCTGATAATGTCAAATTAAATTTATTTAAATTGGGTTTCAAGTATAATCGATGTAAAAAATATTATATTGTACCAGTCTCGACCTGACATTAATAATTTTAGTTGTACTTAATGATTTTCATATTTTAACTTTCAAATCAGATTCCCATTTTAATCTTGATTTATGAATTTCTAATTTAGTAGCTTTTTTTCTGTACATTTCTGAAATAACTCCATTAGTGATCACAGACAAAGGAACAGAACCAGGCCACTAGGCCCATCGAGTCTGTTCCATAAATCTACACTAAGCTATTCTACACTAGTTCTCATTTTTGGCCTTTCCCCGATAATCACTTGATGCCCTCACTAATGAGATATTTGTTGTTCTTTTTAAAATACTCCCAGCGATCCGGCTTCCACTGCTGTATGCCGCAGTGAGTTCCACACATCCACGACCCTCTGGCTAAAGAAGTTCTTCCTGATCTCTTTTATATGGATAACCTCTCATTTTCAGACTATGAATAGTTTTCTGCCTGTTTAATATTTCCACTGGGAGACGAGGCTTGTATTATACGTTATCTTTTCTAATGGAATACAAGACCTCATTTCTGAATGCCACCATTGAATACTCGTCATTTTCTGGTCCCAGCTAAAGCCAATCTCAAAGAGCAATTTGAGACTCATCTAATATTAATTCTAAACTCAATTTCTTCATATAACCCAATAAAAATACCTTAGGATCAAGTGAAAGTTTAAATTTTAATAAGTTCCTTGATTCTATCCCAGAAAGGTTTCACGTAATCAAGTCGAGTGCAAGAAAGAGCCAACTTGCTCATGGCACCTAAAGCACCGATTTACGTGAAACTCCACGAGTTCCACCAACCTACTTCCCTTGCCCATAACCCTCCCACCCCCTCGCATCCATGTACTCATATAACCTCATCTTAAATGACAGAATTGACCCTGGCGCAACTTCTTCCAGTAGATCATTCCACTCAGCCACCACTCTGAGTGAAGAAGCATCCTCTTGTATTACTTCTCAAGTTTTGCCCCTTAACTTATGACCCCTTGTTCCAATCTCTGCTCCCCTTAGGGGAAAGTGCCTATTCACGGCTACTCTATGTATTCCCTTGATAATTTTAAATACCTCTATCAAATCCCCGCTCAACCCTCTACGCTCCAATGAATGAAGTTCCAATCTACTCAATCTTTCTACGTATTCAAAATACTGCAATCCAGGCAACATTTTCGTCAAACTTCTTTGCACTCTCTCTACCTTATTGATATCCTTCCTATAATTTGGAGACCAGAAAGGCATACAATACTCCAAACTTGGCCTTACCAACACTCTGAACATCACCTCCCCAGATCCTATATTCCATGCTATGATTTATAAAGGCCAGCGTACCCAAAGCCTTCTATCTCCATGGGAATCCACCTTCAAATTTAAAACTAATTTGGCAGGGGAAAGGGAACAGGACTAATAGGGAAGCAGATAGGAGAGTGAATATAGGGGTGGTTCTCTTAGACGGTGAAACGATAAGGAAAAAGGGAACTAAAAGTGATAGGAGAGTAGGGGCAAGTGCATCGAGAACAAAGGTGGAGGGAGAAAGGAGATATGGTATCAAGGTATTGTGTATGAATGCACAGAGTGTAAGGAATAAAATGGATGAGCTTGAGGCGCAAATGGAAATGGGAGGTTCTGACATTGGCTAGTGGAGGAACCTACCAGGAGGAAGGTGATTCTGGACTTGGTGCTGTGCAGCGACGCAGAATTAAAAAGTGATCTCGATGTTGGGGAGCCATTAGGGAATAGTGACCATGGTATGGCTACTTTTGAGCTGCAATTAGAAAGGGAGAAAGAAAGGAAGTCGGAAGCATCTGTACTACAGTTAAATAAAGGGGATTATGCAGCTATGAGGGAGGAGCTAGCCAAAATAAAATGGAAAAACACACTAGTTGGGAGGAAACTCGGGAAAAATGGCAGGTATTTTTGGACATTTTTCACAGGATTCAGGACAAATTTATTCCAAAGTGGAGGAAAGGCTCTAGGAGATGCAAATGGCAGCCGTGGCTAACTAATGAAATCAAGTGCAATATCAAATCCAAAGGGAGTAAGTATAAGATAGCGAAGCGGAGTGGGAAGTTCTTTGATCCTGATGGTTGTGCAGCAGTTCAAACTTCTCAAATGCAGAATTTGAGCTGTTTGCTCTCCCAGTGCCCTAGAGCATTGGTTTGGGAATATTTATGCCACAGGTGGTGTTATGGTCCTGTTAAGTCAATGACTCTGGATCAAATCTGGCCCCGTCTGCAAGGGGTTTGTGTGTTCACCCACTCTTCAGTGGAGGTGGCAGGTTAACAGGGGTTTGTGGGGGGGAAAATCACAGGTGAATGAGGGGGCATGCACAGAGCTGGTGGGGTGAATAGGAGTGTGAGGCAGTTGTTGGCGAAGGGGAGTGTGTTGCAGGGATGTGGAGCTGAGGACTCTCCATCCAATCTCAGACCAGAGGGAAACAGGATTCTTATCGTGCTCACAAATTCCTTCGTCACTCCTCAAACGATGATCAGTATTCTGACTCAAGCGTTTTCTGGCCCTGTGACGACAAGCGGGCCTAACGTTCCAATGGCAAATGAGGCAGGGAGGTTGTTTCCTGTAATAGAGGTTGTAAAATTTCCATTAGAGAGGAATACGTTGCCTTTAACTGATAACATGCGGTGGGGTCTCGGTTCATTTGGTGATGTCTGGGATCTCTCTCTCAATATAAAAAATAAAAATCAAGGCTGGGTCTCTCTTTAGTGGGGGGGGGGGGTGTCTAATATTTGCTTATGTCATCATCTAATTCATCCCAACTGGCAGTGCAGGCTTTGTTCCCCAAGGCGTCCGTATTGGCTGTCCATGGACCATCTCTGTCCCAATGCAGTCCACAGTGTCACTTGCATTTAAATCAATGATGGCATCAGCACCTTTTGGCCAACTTTAGCTGTGTTTACTCAGTCAATCTGGCCAGTTTAGTTTTTCATTCAATTCTGGTGTCTGGGGTTCATGGGAGTAGTGGAAGATTGCTAATTCCTGAAACAATTCTTCATTTATCTTATTTTAAAACAATTATTTAATTTCACATTTGCATTTAAAACAAATTGTTTTATTTGAAATAACATCAAATGAATGCATAGTGATTTAAAAAATTAACCCCTTGTCTTGGGATGATGGTTTTGGGATGTTTGTGCCTGAGGTTTGGCTCTGAAGTGAAGGCTGTTGATGGGTTGATCCCAGAATGGGGGGGGGGGGGGTATTTGTGGGCAAGGGCTGGTTTGGAGGCTGCAGGGAATTCTTTTGCTCTTGACTGCAAGAAGCATTTCATTTAATTTTTGCTGATGTAAAGAAAAAAAGAAAATATATCTGGATAGTATTTATAAAAATTTACCAAACGTTTCAAATAAAATCTAACATCTTAATTTTCTTGATTTTAGGAGTCGGAAGGTTCATGTTGGATGATTACAACTTAATTCCTACAATTGGTAAATACACATCCCAAATCTTCAAAGAAATTCAAATTTGTTCCATGAATTCGATGTAATTATTTCAAGTTGGATACAATGACCTATTTCAGTGTGGCCATCGACCCATTCCCAAATACGCATCGAACTTCCAAGTTAATGCCACACATTTTACCCCTATAACAATTACAGTACAGAAACAGGTCATTTGGCCCTTATCGTCTGCTCTGAACTAAATACTCTCCTCCAGTACCACCTCTCTGCATTCCCCTCCCCTCCAATTTTTTCTGAAATGACAAAATGGACCCTGCTGCCATTATTTCTCCCAGAAGCTCACTCCACTCAGCCACCATTCTGAGTAAAGAAGTTCCCCCTCATGTTACTTCTAACAAGACCTCTTGTTTCAATCTCTCCCACTTGCAATAGAATTGCCTATCCACATCAACTCTATCCATCCTTCTTGTAATTTTAAATACTCTACCAAATCCCCTCTCGGCTTTCGAGTTGACAGTAATGCAGTCATGGATGGTTGGATGAATTCTCTTGGGGAAGAGTTCATAGTGGCTCAAAAGTGCTTGATTAGATGCAAGGAGAGCTGCCACTGAATGTTGCATGTATTTGGTTCTGGGTTTCGAAGGTACCTCAACTCTCTCTCTTTTGTACTCGGTCCAAAAGTCATTGCTGATCTTATTTGGAATTAGACCAGTTTCAATGAAGCAATGCTGAAGATTTTTGCTGGGGGGGGTGGGGGTTGGGAAATAAGCATTGCATTAAATGAAGCTGCAGATGGTCATCCTTAAGTGTTGATCTGCAGTCCAAGTCTGGTGAGCTTTCTGGGATGGGCTAACATTCCAGGCAACCCCTTCTTCACACAACAGGATTCAACATTTAATAGGACGGGGGGCGGGGGAATAATCTGGGGCTAAGTTCCGTATGTGTTTTGAGTTGATCTGATATAGTTCATGAAGCCCATTGGATTTTAACTTCTGTCGGGAGCACAGTGGGCTATGAACAACATTTCTTGTTGTTTTCAGAGTATATCTTTCCCCTGGTTTATAATTCTTTGTGTGAATAATTTTTTTACTCCTGTCCAAGTTAGTAACAGGAAACACTGTGGGAGTGGGATGCTGTTTCATCGCTGGTAAAGTCCAACAACTGGTGAAACATTGACATGATTGAAGCTGTCTTGAAGGCAGGTTTCCAATTACTGCAGGTAACTTTCTGTTCAAGGTCTTTCACCCCATCTTCCTCACTCGTGCACAGTGTCACGGCCGTCAATGACGGAGGGAGGAAAGTTGGTTTGAAAATGAGCAAATTGTTTACGTCAGAGCCAAGTCTGAAACCACCTTTTATTGAACCAAGCGAGATGCAGGACTGGTCACGGTGGCTGCTGGGGAGCACATGCAGATAGCCTTGCCCACAAGGAATCTTTTGAGTCCTCATTCTCAGCATAGGGTGGCAGTGTACTAGGGTCTCCTTCTTTCGCCTCGTCTTTCTTAATCATCTGGAGCCTGATTTCTTTCCCCTCTCATTCACCCTGCATTATTTTCTGCATCCTCTCCCTGTTACTCCCTTGCTTTCTATTCCCTTCATTTTCTCCCTCATCATTAATTTTAGCAAAGATGACTGGCTTGGTTTAGTCTGTAACATGTTTGAGTTTCAAGTGGAACATTTAGCGTGGGCTCAGTGCTGTTTTGAAATATTAGCAGAATAGAGGGCGACACCAGTCACTAATGGATAGAAGAGAAAAAGATCCCCCTCTCTCTGGTAAGGTCGTGGGCAAGAGACCTAAGAGAGGAACAAGTCTGAATAAACATCTTTCCTGATTAACTGTGTCCGGTGCATTGATTGAGTGGTGCTGTTGCAGCAGACCCCACTCTTATCCATAATTGATTGGAAACTAATCTACGGTCACTGGACCCAAAATGTTCACATACACGTTTTACCTCTCTAACCATTACAGCATCGAAATAGGCCAACTTTGCCCTTCGAGTCCACACCGAACACTTTGTCCTACTTAATCCCATTGACCTACACTCGCCTCTTGACCCTCCATTCCTTTCCTGTCCAAATACATATCCAACTTCTCCTTAAGAGCTAATATTGAGCCAGCCTCCTCCACTTCATCTGCAAGTCCATTCCACACACCCACCACTCTGAGTGAAAGTCCCCCCTCACATTTCCTCGAAACTTCTGCCCCTTTCTCTCAACCCACCTCAAATCTATACCCCAATAATTTTAAATACCTCAACCCAATCCAACCTCAACCTTTTATGCTTCGCAGAATAAAAATCTTGCTTAACCTTTCCCTATAACTTAGACCTGTGGTTTTCAAAATGCTCTCAAACTCAAATTCCACTTGAAGCAATCCCTACACCAGAAGTGCTCTGTGATTAGTCAGGGATTGATTCAGGTGCTATGAAATGAACCATCTAGATCCTGCAGGATGGAGCGCCAGAATAGCGTACATAGTTGAAGAAATTAAATTCCAAGACTTTGCTCTGCAAAGTGTTTCAACTTCAAAAGTACAGCCCCTCATGGCCAATCCCGGGAATTTACTGGGACAGGGTCCAGTGGAAAAGGGACACTGTCCAAATGCCAGTGTCAAATGATGTCATTTCACGCCACCTCTAACCCTACTCATATCCTCGGCGTTTGCCGATGTCGGCCTGATGGTAAAACCAGTGGAAGAGAGACAGCAGAGAATCACCCGTTTCCAGTCGAAGGCAGAACACACCGACCGCTCCCCGGGGATGAGTTGTGTTCAGTGGAAAAGCAATCTTGTGTCCCAGTGGAAATGGCACCAAGGGCTTCCTAACCTGAGACACTGCATGGCCAATGAACTGGGATTCCTGTGGAAAAAGGTTTCAGACTGCTTTGTAAAATATGCATGCAGTGCTTCAACCGAAATGAAGGCCAATGGGATGATGAGCTTCATTAAACTTTTCTACGTGGTCGTGCGTGAAAGTGAGGCCATTTTGGCAAGAAAGCGCAGAAAAATTAACCACGATCACAGGAGTGGCCTCCACGTGATACCTGGAGCAATATCTTCATGGAAACAAGCGACAACTTGACCAAATATCTAATCTCATTTATAAAAATAGCACTGGCCTTCGCGAAAAGATGTATCACGATCAACTGGATGTCCGATAGCACGCTGGGCTGTGGAAATGAACTGCTGTTACCTACGGGAAAAAAAAATCACATAAACGTGACCCTTTGGTAAAGGTCTGTCAACTGTACCTGGACCACATAGGGGCCCAGACACTAATATAAATGAACAATAAAAGGGGATGAATGTAACCATTATATAGACCAAAACCAAGTTTCCCCAACTGGACTCATCTACTTGTAATGTCTGAAAATGTGGATATGAAAACAAACTGCAATAGAGAGAGAAAAAATTCAAAGTGCAAAAGGAAGAGTCTTTAAATGGGTCCCTGAATGTGTGTTGAGTCTGGTGGTGAAGGGGTAGCAGCTATTCCTGAACCCAGCTATACCTCTTTCCTGATGGGAGCAGTGAGAACAGAGCGGGTGATGTGGATCCTTGATTGCTGCTGCTCTCTGACAGCAGCGTTCCCTGCAAATGTTCTCAATGATAGAGGGTTTTTACCTAAGATATCCTGGGCGGTGTCTTAACTTTTGCAGAGCTTTTTGCTCAGGGGTATTGGTGTCACAAGACAACTGATCAAACCTACTACAAACTGAACCTTTCACCCCTCACACCCGTAAACCCACTATTTTTCTTGCATAAATGTGCCTGTCTAAATGTTAAAGGTCCCTATTATTCCAGACTACACCATCCTGCCCAGCCATGCGCTCCAGGCACCCGCAGCCTTCTGCACGTTCTCTTTCTACAAGTCCTTCAGCAGCCTTGTGTTTCCTCAGCACTGCCTGCTCCTCTACCAAGCTCTGCCTCAAATCCATTCACTCTGAGCTTCCTGCATCACTCCAGAGAAAAGCCCAAGGTTTCTCTCTCTGGATATTGCATTTACTTCATTCTGATGGGCTGAATTCCTGCAGCTTCCCAATCAAACATCTGCAATCGCCTTTAAATTGTGCCCCTCTGCACAGATTTGTGCCACCTGCTTTTAAACAGGTTAAATCCTATGGGCATTCTGACAGTATCCTTCCACTCTCTCTCTCTCTCTCTACCGGTGGACCTAAATCCTTCTGCCCAAATTGTTGCTTGGTCTGGGCTTCTGTCCTTTTGCCTGGATTCTCATCCTCTGCTATTTCACTCTGAACCTTGCCGTCAGCCCGAGGAATAAAACTGTGGGGATATGGATCGGAATTCTTTCTGGCTAGAGCATCTCAAACACTGCTCTCATCCTCGTGTGTGCACAGCTAGAGACAAGAACAAATCTTGTCCTTAGTCACTGTGAAATCCATCTCCAGGATGCTGGCACTTTATTCCTGTGTGTTTTTTTTTTAACCTTGCTTAGTGCTAGTTTTTCCTTTTGATTTGAACATTACAATATATGTGAACGCACTTTCCAAATGGTTTTACAATGTAAACAATATTTTAAAGAAAAATCTGAAGACTTCACCATCTGAGATGCAGATTCTAATCTGTGGCTTCGGCGGGTCCGCGCCAAGGGGTATTTGGATTATTTTAAAGAGGACCGTCTTCCAATGTCTGCAGTGGTACTGGGAGAAAAAGGGTTGGGCTGTCGGTGTCATAGTTAATGACGTCTCATGACAGAACTGAAAGCTTACAGTCTGTGGTGAACTGATATTCTCGTCCCACTGACCAGCACCCCTTCCTGCTCATTCCCATCCATGGGGCCGGGAATCCCTCACCCTCACGGGTCCCCCTTCAACTCGCAGTTCTCCGATCCCCTCAACCACACGGATCCCCTAAACCACGCGGGTTCCCACCCCCACCTTCAGCCTCGCAGGTGCCCTCAGCCTTCTGGGTCCACGTCCCGGTCCCCCCCTCCGCCCTCTGGGTCCCCGTACCTCCTCAACCTTCTGGGTCCCCGTCCCCTTCCTCCCTCAGCCTTCTGGGTCCCCACTTCCCCCTCAGCCTTCTGGGTCCCCACTTCCCCCTCAGCCTTCTGGGTCCCCATCAGCCTTCTGGGTCCCTGTCCCCCCTCAGCTTTTTGGGTCCCCGTACCCCCTCACCTTTCTGGATCCCCGATCACCCTCACCCTTCTGGGTCCTGATCACCCTCACCCTTCTGGGTCCTGATCACCCTCACCCTTCTGGGTCCTGATCACCCTCACCATTCTGGGTCCTGATCACCCTCACCCTTCTGGGTCCTGATCACCTTCACCCTTCTGGGTCCTGATCACCCTCACCCTTCTGGGTCCTGATCACCATTACCCTTCTGGGTCCTCATTCCCCTCACCCTTCTGGTTCCACGAGTACCTCAGCCTTGCGTGTCCGTCAACCTTCTGGATACCCGTCCCCCTCAGCCTCGCAGGATGCCCGCCCCCCACAGCCTTGCATGTCCCTCACTCCTCTGGCAGATCTCCCACACCCCTCTGGCGGGTCCCCCTCACCCTTCTGGGTCCTCGACCCCCCTCACCCTTCTGTGTCCCCGACCCCCTCACCCTTCTGGGTCCCCGACCCCCTCACCCTTCTGGGTCCCCGACCCCCTCACCCTTCTGGGTCACCGACCCCCTCACCCTTCTGGGTCCCCGTCCTTCTCCCCCCTCTGCCTCGCGGGCCCCGAGCCCCCTCTGCCTCGCGGGCCCCGAGCCCCCTCTGCCCCACGGGACGCGACGCCCCTCAGCCTCGCGGGTCCCTGATCCCCCTCAGCCTCGCGGATCCCCCTCCCCCCCACAGCCTCACGGACCCCGACCCCCCCCCCTTCAGCCTCGCGGGTCCCCGACTACCACACACCCTAACGCCACCCCGACCCAAACTCCCTCACGGTACCCCGGCCGAACGTCACAACCATCCCCCTGCCCGTTCCCCTCCGAGCTCCGGCCGCTCCAGACCCAAAGGGCGACCCATGGAAACTCCGTCCTCCCTGGTCTCGCTCCCAAAATGCCCCGATTCCCGCCCGTGAGGAACCGACACGAACCTCTCTCCCCCTCCCGCTCGCGACCAACTCCTCCAAAGGCCGGAAAGATCAACAACATGGCAGCCACCAGGGGTCGCTCTCGCGAGAGCTTGATCCACCCCTCCACGGGATCTCCTCTCCACCACCCCGAGCCCCTGGATGGAGCCCCAGGGCTCGAGGTCCAGCCCTTTGGAGCCCCCTCTCTCCTGAGAACCTCGTCCCACTGGGGAAGGGTCCGAGAGCTGCCTCGGGCCTCCAGTCCATCTCCCCTTCAGGCTGCACATTTCCACACCAGGACCTGCCCCACATTCCCCCCCAAGATTCCAGTCCATCCCACCTCCACCACCTTGGCCCAAAGCTCATTCCACGTTCCCACCCCCCTCTGAGGGAAGAAAATCCCCCTTCAATCTCAATCCATGTCCTCCTCTTTGAATCTCTCCCACTCTCCTTGGAAACAGCCTGTCCCCATGGACACGATCCGTCCCCCCTCACAATATTCAAATCTTCCTCAATCTTCTACGCTCCAGGGAATAAAGTCCCAGCCTGTCCAACCTTCCCCTGGAACTCAAACCCCGAAAGCCAGACCACCTTCTTGTCCCTCTCCTCGACGCGCTGTCTCATTCCTATCCTTCCTCTCCTCCGGCCACCCAAACGGCACACAATGTTCCCAAGTTGGCCTCACCCATGCCTCGTCCAACTTCCTCGTGGCCTCCCACCTCCTGCACTCAATCCTCTCATTTCTGAAGGCCAAAATACCAGAAGCTTTCTTCACTCCCACCCACCCCCCCATCTCTACTAGGGACTCCACTTTCGGGCAGTTCTGTACCACAGTTCCTCAATCCCTTTGTTTGACAACACTCCTCAATGGTCTGCCATTTAACATTCAAACTCTTACGTTTTAAGAATCAATTGCAGAGATCCATGGATGTGGGAAGTCAGGAGGGTTAGGGACTGGGTGCAGGTCGATGAGACTGGCAGAATATTTCACCATGGACGAGAAGGGCCGAAGGGTCCGTTTTCTTTGCTGTGGGGTTTCTCGGGTAGAGTTCACACCATTCTCAGGAAGGAGGATGAGCAGACAGATGTCATGGTCCACGGGTAGGAAAGGTGATGAGATCCTGCCAGGAGAGATGAGGGAGTTAAGTGCACAACCAAGGGGTCTCTCTCTGTCAGTCTGTGTGTGTGTCTCTCTCTCTCTGTCTGTGTCTCTCTCTCTGTCTGTGTCTCTCTCTCTGTCTGTGTCTCTCTCTCTGTCTGTGTCTCTCTCTCTATCTGTGTCTCTCTTTGTGTCACTCTGTGTCTCTCTGTGTGTGTCTCTGTATCTGTGTGTCTCTCTCTGTCTGTGTGTGTCTGCCTGTGTGCGTACGTCTGTGACTCTCTCTCTGTGTCTCTCTCTGTCCGTGTCTCTCTCTCTGTCTCTCACTCGCTGTCAGTGTCTCTTTCTCTGTCTGAATGTGTCTCTCTGTGTGTCTGTGTCTGTATATCTGTCTCTCTGTGTCTATATATCTGTCTCTCTGTGTCTGTGTGTGAGTATGTCTGTCTGTCTGGGTATGTGTGTGTGTCTCTCTCTGTCTGTGTCTCTGTATCTGTGTCTGTATCTGTGAGTGTGTGTCTCTCTCTGTCTGTGTGTCTCTCTCTGTCTGTGTGTCTCTCTCTGTCTGTGTGTCTCTCTCTCTGTCTCTCTCTCGCTGTCAGAGTCTCTCTCTGTCTCTGCCTGTGTGTTTCTGTGTGTGTCTGTGTGTGTGTGTGTGTCTGTCTGTCTGGGTATGTGTGTCGCTCTCTATCAGTGTCTCTAATATTTGCTTATTCATTACCCACCATTATCCATCCCGACTGGTGGTGCGGGCTTTGTTCCCCAAGGCGTCCGTATTGGCTGTCCATGGACCATCTCTGCCCCAACGCATTCCTCGGTGTCACCTGCATTAAAATCAAGGTGGCATCAGCACCTTTTTGGGCACTTTTAGCCGTATTTCCACAGTTCTTCTGGCCAGTTTTGTGTTTCGTTCACACATTCCTGCTGCCTGGGGTTCACGGCACTCGTGGAAAATCGCCAGTTCCTGAAACAATTCTTCATTTATCTTATTTGTAACATTTTTACATTTAATTTAACATATGCATTAAAAAAACTTAAATTTCTTATTTGAAAATAAGATAAAATTAATGCATAGTGATTTAAAAAGTAACCCCTCCCACAGCTGCCCAATAGAAAACAATAAAGAGAGGAAACATCTAGATAGCATTCATAAAAATTGAGCAAAACTCTCAAATAAAATCTTGCTTTTCTTGGTTTTAGGAGTCAGAAAGTTCATGTTGGGTGATTACAACTTAATTCCTACAATTGGTAAATACACATCCCAAATCTTCAAAAGAGAAATTCAAATTTGTTCCGTGAATTCAATGTAATTATTTCAAGTGGGATACAACGGCCTATTTCAGTGTGGCTATCGACCCATTCCCAAATACGCATCGGACTTCCAAGTTACTGCCACACATTTTAACCCTATAACAATTACAGCACAGAAACAGGTCATTTGGCCCTTCTTGTCTGCACTGAACGAAATACTCTCCTCTCGTACCACCTCTCAGCATTCCCCTCCCCTCCAATTCTCCCTGAAATGACAAAATGGACCCTGCCGCCACTACATTTCCCGGAAGCTCACTCCACTCAGCCACCACTCTGAGTAAAGAAGTTCCCCCTCATGTTACTTCCAAACTTTTACCTCCTGTTTCAATCCCTGCTCCCCGCAATGAAAAAAGTCTCTCCACATCAACTCGTTCTATCCTCCTAGTAATTTTAAAGACTTCGATCAAATCCCCTCTCAACCATCTACAATCCAAAAAATAAAGACTTCATTTGCTCAATCTTTCTTTGTAATCTAGTTGCTGATATCCAGGTAACATTGACGTAAATCTTCTCTGCACCCTCTCTACTTTATTGATAGCTTTCCTCTCATTTGGTGACCAGAACTGCACACAGTACTCACAAAAGAGCCTCACCAATATCTTGTCTAGTCTCAACCTCACTACCCGACTCCTGTATTCTATGTGATGGTTGATCAAGGCCAGCTATTTGAACAGATTCTTTTCGAGGTACTCTCTGATTACCCTCCAATAATTAACCTATCACTGTCAGGCTCACCTGGTTGGCTTTTGAAGCCGTTTTTAAACAAAGGAACATTAGATTACATCCATTCCTCTGGCACCTCACCCGTGGATAAACAGGTTTTAAATATTTCTGTCAGAGCCCTTGCAATTTCTACTCTTCTTTCCCTCAAGGCCAAGGGAATATCATGTCAGACGTCCATCCACCATCAGACAAAAATTAGCCGACACAAGATGAAGGCAGGACAGTAGTCCCACCTCTCCAGCACGAGTCATGGATCAAGTGAGCACTGACTGCAAGAAGTTTCTACATCCTCTTGGTGTCTGTGTGGATTTCCTCCCACACTCCACAGCTCAAGGGGGCCGTAAGTTAATTGGCGAATTGGGAAGCTCAAGACCATGGGGTGGAAGTGCACATTCTGGTCCTGGGGGCATCAATTCAATTCAACTGCACGGATGAACCTTTGGGCACGACCTGATCTTTTTCTGGTTTCAAACTCATTATTTTTGAAAATTGTATGTGCACCTCTAATGCAGCACGACTGCTGCAAAACAGGCTTCATGATACATATCCATGACAAGAACTCGGGAGAATCTGATTTAGTTACTAGACTTTTGAACAGAACAGTGTCTGGACATTTTATCCCTAAACTGAAACTTTATAGACATACAGAACAAAAAGAGGGCAAAACAAGCTTGTGTCTCACCAATACCACAATTCACGGACACTTTTTAAGTTCTCAAGGGTGGCAGAAAACACAAAGAACAGACAAACTCCTTCTACACTGTCACTTTGAGAGCTTTGGACTCACCATGCTATAAATATTGCCAAGCCATCACTCTCTCTCCAAATCAATGACCCAAAGTCCTGGCTGAGCGATAGATTTGAGACATTTTACCCGCTATGTAGCAATCAGGCACAAGGAAAATTGCTGCTTCCATTGTAAAATATTTAGGAATCTCAGACCACAAACAACCTTCACCCCGAAAAACAAGCAATTCTCCACAATAAAACTAGGTTTCCTTCCTGTCTGCAAGCATCTGCTCTCTTGAGTCTGAATGGCACAACTGGGGAAACCGTTTCAAACCCATGACCTGAAACAGCATATTCTCTTCCCCTAATTGGAGCTGTCTTGAATTGGCCACCACTGACCGAGCAAGAATGAACTGGGAGATCTCACACTTGCTCCTTCACAGGTGAGACCTCCCAGTTCATTGGAGCTCCATATTATCCATCTTGCTCTATTTTGTTAACCTTAATCAAGTCTCCTCTCATACTCCAACACTCCAATGAAAAAGAAAAATCATGTATCCTGTAGTTCGCGAGTCCGGACACCAGGTGGTGGTATTATACCTAGATCTCTCTCTCTCTCTCTCTCTCGCTTCATGCATGCAGTACTCGGTGTGAACAGGCAGTGGCAGCACTTTACAGCTCTTGCAATCTGCATCTTGGACAGGAGATGTCGGAGTTACAGAGACATGGCTGCGGGAACGGCAGGATTGGGAAATCAATGTTCCCGGGTACACGTCCTATAGAAAAGACAGAAATTTGGGAAAAGGGGGTGGGGTAGCTCTGTTGGTAAGAAATGAAATTCAGGCATTTGAAAGGAAAGACATTGAAACAGGTGGGTAGAGTCTGTTTTGATAGAATTAAGAAATTGTAAAGGCATGAGGACCATAATGGGGGTCATTTACAGGCCTCCGAAAAGTAGCTCAGATATCGGTAGCAGTATAAATCAGGAATTAAGAGTGGCATGTCAAAGTGGTAGCAATACGGTAGTTATGGGGGACTTCAACTTGAAAGTGGACTGGGATAATCAGACGGGGGCAGGAACACAAGAGTGTGAGTTTATTGAATGTCTACGAGATACTTTCTTCCATTGATTTAATTATAAATTTGGTTACTTTGTTCTTTTATGTTAATTTTTTTCCCCAGTTTTATCCATATTTGAATCCAAATTCAGGTTGAAATCCCCTCCTATTAATATGTTCCCTTGCGTATCTGCTACCTTCAAAAAGATATCTTGCATAAACTTTTGATCTTCTTCGTTAGGTGAATATACATTGAGTAGATTCCAAAACTCCGAATATATCTGACATTTTATCATTACATATCTCCCTGCTGGATCTATTATTTCCTCTTCTATTTAAATGGCACATTTTTACTAATTAATATAGCTACTTTTGCTTTTGAATTATACGATGCTGCTGTTACGTGTCCTACCCAATACGAGATACTTTCTTGGAGCAGCTAGTGGAGGAACCTACCAGGGGGAAATCGATTCTGGACTTGGTGCTGTGCAGTGACGCAGAGTTAATAAGTGACCTCGATGTAGGGGAGCCATGAGGGAATAGTGACCATGGTATGGTTATTTTTGAGCTGCAATTAGAAAGGAAAAAGAAAGGAAGTCGGAAGCATCTGTACTGCAGTTAAATAAAGGGGATTATGCAATTATGAGGGAGGAGCTAGCCAAAATAAAATGGAAAGATACACTAGCTGGGAGGACAACTCGGGAAAAATGGCAGGTGCTTTTGGACATTTTCCACAGGATTCAGGACAAATTTATTCCAAAGTGGAGGAAAGGCTCTAGGAGATGAAAATGGCAGTCGTGGCTAACTAATGAAATCAAGTGCAATATCAAATCCAAAGGGAGTAAGTATAAGATAGAGAAGTGGAGTTGGAAGCTAGAGGATTGGGAAACCTTCAAAGAGCATCAGAGGTTAACTAAGAAAGTCATAAGAGAGGGGACAATGAAGTATGAGAGGAAATTAGCAAATAATATCATGGAGGATAGCAAAAGCTTTTTTAAATATGTGAAGAGGAAGAAATTGGTTCGGTCTAAAATTGGTCCATTAAGAATGGAAAAGGATGGAATTATTACCGGAAACAAGGAGATGGCTGAGGAATTTAACAAATACTTTGCATCGGTCTTCACCAAGGAGGATATAGGTTATGGTCAGTTAGGGGGTAGTGGTCATGCGGTATCAAGAGACTTGGGGAACTTTCCTGGGGAAGTAGGGGATCTAATGGATATCCAGATCTAGAAGCAGGAGGTTGTGAGTAAATTGTTGGGACTGAGGGCTGATAAAACCCCAGGGCCTGATGGGCTGCATCACAGGGTGCTTAAAGAAGTTGCTATGGAAATTGTGGAGGCACTGGTCGACATTTTCCAAAGTTCCATAGATTCGGGGGAGGTCCCTGAGGATTGGAGAGTGGCTGATGTGGTGCCGATTTTTAAGAAGGGAGGGAGGGAGAAAACGGGAAATTATAGACCGGTCAGCCTGACGTCAGTGGTGGGGAAGATATTGGAATCTATCATAAAAGGAGTAATACCAGAACACTTAGGCAGAAATAGGATAAGGGCTAGTCAGCATGGATTCCTTAAGGGTAAGTCATGCTTGACTAACCTTCTGGAATTTTTCGAGGATGTGACAAAGAGGGTGGACTTGGGAGAGCCAGTGGATGTGGTGTATTTGGACTTCCAGAAGGCCTTTGATAAGGTACCGCACGGGAGACTAGTGGGCAAGATCAGGGAGCATGGAATTGGAGGTAAGGTGCTGACATGGATAGGAAATTGGTTAAGAAATAGGAAACAAAGGGTTGGAGTAAGCCGGTCCTTTTCAGGATGGCAGGATGTGACGAGTAGAGTGCCGCAGGGATCGGTATTGGGTCCTCAGTTGTTTGTAATTTCTGTAAATGATTTGGATGAGGGGATTAATAACATGAGCAAATTTGCAGATGACACTAAACTGCGTGGCGGTGTGGGGTGTGAGGAGGATGTCAGGAAAATGCAGAGGGACTTGGACAGGTTGGGGGTGTGGGCAGCTGAATGGAAGATGACGTTCAATGTGAGCAAATGTGAGGTTATCCATTTTGGGGGCAATAATAGGAAAGCTGAGTATTCTTTAAATGGAGACAAGCTAGGGAGTGGGGAGGAGCAAATGGATCTGGGTGTACTTGTTCACCGGTCACTGAAGGCTAACATGCAGGTTCAGAAAGCTGTGAAGAAGGCAAATGGCATGTTGGCTTTCATAAAGAGGGGATTGGAGTATAGGAACAGAGACGCCCTTCTGCAGTTGTGCAGGGCCCTGGTGAGACCCCATCTGGAGTATTGCGTCCAGTACTGGTCTCCAATTTTGAGGAAGGACATACTAGCTATAGTGGGTGTGCAGCGCAGATTTACAAGGTTAGTTCCAGCGATGGCGGGGTTGACATATGCTGAAAGGCTAGAAAAACTGAACTTGTATCCGATGGAGTTTAGAAGGATGAGGGGGGACATGATTGAGGTATACAAAATTATCAGGGGGATGGACAGGGTGAAGTCGGATTACTTGTTCCCAGTGATGGGGTAGACGAGGACTAGAGGGCATAGTTTAAGAATACAGGGTAGGCCCTTTAGGACGGAGATGAGAAAACATTTTTTTACCCAGAGAAGTGTGAATCCGTGGAATGCTCTGCCACAGAGGGTGGTAGAGGCAGATTCGCTGATTATGTTCAAAAGAGAGTTAGATAAGACTCTAGTGGGCAAAGGAGTTAAGGGTTATGGGGATAAGGCTGGAAAGGGGTACTGATAGTAGTGATCAGCCATGATCTGTAAAATGGCGGTCACTGAAGGCTCGACAGGCCGAAGGGCCTACTCTAGCTCCTATTGTCTATTGAACCATTCCTCCAAGGTCCCTCTGTTCCTCAATGCCCTCCCCTTCACTGCATACGTCTTGGTTATTCTTCCCAACATAAAGCACCTCACACTTACCTACATTAAACTCCATCTGCCATCTTTTCAAACAGTCCAAATCCTTTTGTAGTCCATGAAAACCCTCCTCACTCTCCACAACTCTTGAAAATAAGCGAAATGTATTACGTTATGTTAAGCTTCTCTTTGAAAATTTTAATTTCACATGCATTAAATGCGTACATAAATTTCTCATTCAAAGATAATGAAAAATTAATACATAGTATTTTTTTTTAAATTCCCCCTGCCCAACAACCCAATAGAAAAGAAAGATAACATCTGGAAAGTATTTATAAAAAAATTACTAAAAAACTATCAAATAAAATCTAACAAATTTTCTTGATTTTAGGAGTCAGAAGGTTCAGGTTGGGCGATTACAACTTAATTCCTACAGTTTATAAATAGGATTCCCAAATCTTTCCAAAAATTTCAAATTTGTTACATAAATTACATGTAATTATTTCAAGTGTCAAGGGACTTGGGGGGGTTCTCGTTCAGGAAAACATAGTGAGTGGGTAACCACCAGGTTGGATCGGCAGGAAAAGAAAGCAAATTCTATGTTGGCCTTTGTTTCGAGGGTAGGGAGGTGTTGGTGGGGCATGGGAGAGACCTCATTTGGAGAACTGCGAAGTTTTTCTTAAAAAGGATGTGCTGATATTGGAGAGAGAGCAGAGATTTACCAGGATGATATATCTCCACTCTTCATTGGAGTATAGAAGAAGAAGAGGAGATCTCAGAAACCTTTCCAATGCTGAAAGGATTGGACAGTAGATGTGAATAATGTTTCCCTTGGATAAAAAGATATTGTCTTAGAATTAGAAGATACCTATTCAAAGCAGATGAGAAATTTATTTCACCAGAAGGTCATGGAATTTATTGCTGGACTGTTGAGGGAGTTTAAGTGGGGGGGGGGGCGGAATTAATAGATGTTTAATGAGTCAGGGTATCAAGGGATCAGGGGAAAAAGCCAGAACTTGGAATGAGAGGCGAGAACTGTTTAGATCAGGGGATAGCAGACACAGTGGGCTGAATGGCCAACTTCTGTTCCTTGTGATTTGACACCATTTTAACTAATGTACCTTTGAGAATTTTAACATGCATCCATATGTCCTCTGTATTTTGGATGTGAAACAACGGCTGTGCAGGAGAAGCCAGTGAGTGGCTGTGGCCAATTGCTCCTCAGACTGGAGGCCTGTGACGAGAGCTGTGCCTCAGGGATAGGTGCTGGAACAATAATGTGGTGAATTGGATTAGCAAGTTTGCAGGTAACACCAAGAACGGTGGAGTTGTGGACAGCCAGGAAAGCTTGCAGAAGGATCTGGACCAGCTGGAGAAAGGGCAGATGGAATTTAATGCAGACAAGTGTGAGGTGTCACATTTTGAAGGGCAAACCAAGAAAAGATAGACACGGTGAACGGTCGGGCACTGAGGAATGAGGTTGAACAGAGGGACATGGTAAACGGGTGTCATTCCATGCAAGTGCTGTCACAGGTGGATTTGGGCGGGAATTGAAGATACCCAAGTTAACTAAAATTGAAAATTGTAAATGGGGCAAAAAAAGGATCTATTTCAGAAATGTTTGTGACAACAGAAAATGGCTAAACCAATTTTTGATTAAATGGCAGATTCTTCTTTCGAATTAACCCAAGAAGAACGGACTACTTACTATATGTGAAGATGGTGGATTAAATTGATGAATGTGCGATATAATTGGGTGAATTATAATTTTTTTTACATCAGTTGTATTTAACTCCAGGAAAAATAGATAAGGATTTAGTCATTCAGATTTATGTTTTCATTGTGGGATTCAAATTAATACTTTTTTTTGTCTGTCTGGTGGTGTGATAAAGTTAAGCCTTTGAGGATTTATTTGAAAGGTTAACACAATTCCATTACACCTCCTTCCCATGGAGAAATTTTTAGACTTCTGAAAGGTCAAAATTTTAAACTGCAATCTCTGATTTGTTCTTAATAGATTTCACAGCCATAATCAATAGAATAAAAACAAATGTAGCAGAAACCTCTAAATCCAACAATGACAAGCAATCCTCAATGACACTGGCCCTTAATATCATTATAGTGTCTTATACTTCAGTCCTATTCTTGCAAAATTAAACTCTAGTTGAATCATCATCTATTCTTATTTTTAATCTTACTCAAAACTTATGATCAATATTTAATCCCATAGCAGCACAAACACATTCTTCTACATGTTGCAGAGCTAATACAAGGGACAAAAATTATTTTCCAGCAGCAGAATAATTCTTTTGAGTGTTTATTCAATGTCTGAGATACATAAGCCAGTGGATTTTTAACATCATCAGACATATTTATTTTTAATACAGCACCGGCTGCATCCATCAAATCCCGGGATGAAGCGGTTGTAAAAGTAGTCCATACCCGCAAACTCCTGCAGCTCCTTGAGGCTGTCCGGACATGGTAACTCCCTGAGAGCGGAGACCTTTGCAGCGGTGGGCGTGGCTCCTTCGGCCGTGATGGTATGGCCCAGGAACTGCATGGACTCTTTCCCAAACTAGCACTTGGCCAGGTTGATGGCAAGGCTGAAATCGGCCAGCCGGGAGAAAAGGGCACAAAGGTGGGCCTTGTGATGCGCCTGGTCCTTGCTGGCGACGAGAATGTCGTCCTAATAAATAAAGCCAAAATCCAAGTCCCTGCCCACAGAGTCCATGAGGCGCTTGAAGGTCTGAGCGGGATTCTCGAGCCCGAATGGCATGCACAGGAATTCGAACAAGCCAAAGGGGGAGATGATTGCTGTCTTTGGTATGTCCTCAGGGTGCACCGGGATCTGGTGATATCCACGCACCAGGTCAACCATGGAGAAAACACTCGCACCATGCAGGTTGGCTGCAAAGTCTTGGATGTGAGGGATGGGATAACGGTCAGGAACTGTTACCTCATTGAGTCGTCGATAGTCTCCGCAGGGACGCCAGCCACCGGAGGCTTTCAAGACCAGGTGGAGCGGCGAGGCCCATGGGTTTTCAGACCGCCGAATGATCCCGAGTTCCAACAGGTGCCAAAACTTCTCCTTCGCCTCCTTGAGCTTGTCAGGCAGGAGCCGGCGAGCCTTGGCGTGAACCATTGGGCCCTGCGTGGGGATGTGGTGGAACACCCCGCGGTGCGGTGAGGCAGAGGAGAACTATGGCTTGATCAGTGTTGTGAACTCTTCCGGCATTCACTGGAACGAGTCTCTGGGTGTGCTGATCGTGGCCATCTGTGGTTGCTCCGAGCGGGAGGCGTCGAGGCGAACGGCCTGGAAGGTACGGCATCCACCAGGCACCTACCTCGAATGTCTACCAGAAGCCTATGTGCGAGGAGGAAGTCTGCACCCAGGATGGCAGTTGGAAAGGACAAGACGGTGAACCTCCATGTGAAATTTCATTGGCTGATCTGGAAGTGGACTGTCTTGTCTCCATACATCTGGCTGCACGGAGGGGAGGACCACAAGGCCAGGATGACATTGATCTGGGCTCCAGATCAACGAGGAACTGCCAGCTGCTGACTGAGTCCCGCAGATAGAGGAGGTTGTGTTCTTGGCCAGCCCCCGCAGCCATTAACCCTGGCCGGCCTGGTCATTTCCCTGGAATGAGCCAGACTGATGACACTTCCGAGCCTTGGCTCCCCAGCGCTGGTGGTAGAAGCAGAGGCATGGAGCGGATGCTGTGCCCTTGGTTATGCTCTTGGGCACCCCTGCAGGAGCAAAATGCTCTACTGCAGTGCTCGGGGCAGGCTTGGCGTGGTCATGTCTGTGCCTCGAGACCTACTGGACCACTGAGCCTTCTGGGAATAGTGCGTGCCATAGCTCCTGGGCCTTCTTGGGGACCTTCCTCACGTCAGTGAAGCTCTCCTGGACCAGCAGCAGCTGGACGTCCCCGGGCATATGGTCGAGGAAAATGCACTCGAAGAGTGAGGAGTTGGTGTGCTCACCCATGAGCGTGAGCATCTCGTCCATCAGCTCCATTAGGGACCTGTCCCTCAGGGCGCCGAGGTGTAGCATCTGAGCGGCATGCTGGTGTCTGGATAGTCCGAGGGATCCAGTAAGCACTTGCTTGACGGTCTCGTATTTGTCTTCGGCGGGTGGGTGCTGAGCAAGGTGCAGCACGTGTCTGCCGATGGCCAGGTCCAGGGCAGCGACCACATGATAGAATTTGGTTGTGTCGGACGAGGTCTGGCAGAGGTGAAACTGAGCCTCCGCGTGGCTGACGCAGGTCTCCAGCTCCTGAACCCAGAATTCATGGAGTTTCGCGGCTAAGGCGCTGATCACCCCAGGCTCACTCATGATGGGTTCAAAGACGTTTGATCCAATCAGGGTCACCAATTGTTGCATCAGCTACAGTGCTCCTGAAAGAACACACACAACCAGACAGTTTGAGCTCAGTGAGCAGACTAGTTTATTGCAGGCTGCTAAGCTGTACTTATACTCCCATCCTGGACCTGGCTGAAAACCATGCTGGACGGCGCTGACGTCACCTGGGCATCACGTGGTCCCCCAGCTCTGGGCTTCTGAGCCCCGTGCTGGGAGGAAGGGAACACACCCAATGGCGCCATTTTGGCCGGCTATCCCACTGCGTGGCTTACAAGCGGGGCTGGTTCGCCTGCCTGCTGGTGAGCCGCCACACATCACACATTCTGGGTGATTTGCAGACAATGCAATTTGGTTTTTTTAATACTTTATTTCTCAATTTTTCACCAAAATAATAATTGTATTACATTCAACTGTAAATTATTTTTAAAAATTAAACATGTGGTATTATCCTCCCATCCCCCTCAACCCACCCTCCCAACATCCCCCCCACTCCTAAAAAAATAAATAAACTGGAGAATGCCAAGAACATAAAGCATTCCTGGAGAAATATCTATTGGGATGTCTGGGAATGGACCAAGCGTTTGGCCTTCACGTCCAAAGGCAGGCTGTGTGCTCGTAGAAAGTCTGCACCGAGAAGTGATGTGTCCACAGTGGCTCGAATGAAATTCCACTAGAAATTTTCTCTGCCGAGTTGTTTTTGGACATTGTGCGTGACAAAGGTCTTGATGGCAGTCTTTATTGTCGCCCAGAGGGTGGGACCATGTGGGTATGTTCGTCTCTTCAGGGCGATTGGTGGGATGACACTGAGTTCAGCACCCGTGCCGGCCACTAGCCTTGTCAGTAATGTTCAAGAGGCTATTGGTGAGGTCAGCCACCTTGTCCATGAGCGGCGGCTGGCCTGGGCATTTTCTGAAAATGAGCAGGGCTGGCTGCATCTTCACGCTCGAGCCCATCGGTGTTGCTGATAAAGACACCAGCTAACGTTCAGTGCCTCTGCTAATTTGGTGGGGGGCGGTTGTGCTCGGTTCGGGTGGGATCAGTTCTGCTGCCTCACATGAGGATGAGTCAATCGGTTCATGGCGGACTCATTTTCCTGTTTCATCTGCCACAGCGCACCAGCTCTGGCCGTGACCTTACGTGGGTCTGAGAAATCTTCGTCCGTCAACGGCAGTTGTATGTCATCTGGCATCTGTTCCAAGAAAGCCTACTCAGACATGAGGCATAACTTGTGGCCCTCTGCTCGTGCGACCATCTCATCCATCAGGGCACATGGTGTTCTGTCTCCTTAGCTGTGCAGGTGCATCAGCCTGGCAGGGCACTGTCGTCTGAACAGGCCGAAAGCCCTCAAGAGGAGTTTGTTGAGGGCTGGGTATTTCCTTCCTCCGGGGATCGTGTATCAGGTCGTCTCTTGGTCCGCGGTCTCTTGGTCCAGGGAACTGACGACATGGTAGAACGTTGTCGAATCAGTCGTGATCTGCCGGAGGTGAAGTCGTGCTTCCGCTTGCCTGAACCAAGTGCGTGGGCGAAGCGTCCAGAGGTTGGCAATTTCATAGCCACTGCGTTGACTGCTGCAGCATCCATGGTGTGGAGTCCAGAATCGTCTGGACTCGTCGGGGTCACCAATTGTAGCGGTAGCTACAAGGAGAAATGAAATAAGGAGATGACTCTGTTAGTCGCTTGCACTTCCAACAGTTTATATTGGAAAATTCCCATGCTGCACCTTATCAGGTGGCCCGTAAGTGCCGCCCACACAGGGGCGGTGATGTAACGACGCAGCCAAGTGCATCTGCATGGCCCGTTTGAGCTGGGGAGAAGATGCACCCAGCAGTACCATCTTGACACGGCTACACTGCTGCTGCGGCCGTAACAGTGCAGAGCCGATTCGACTGCGTCTCGATGTGTGCCGCTACAGCTATACATTTCCGAGCAACTGCTGAAGCAATTAACCCAAATTCAATGTGATAAATATTTCAATTTAATTTTGGCCTCAGAACCTTAATCTTTCTTTGCCTTGGCTTCGCGGACGAAGATTTATGGAGGGGTAATGTCCACGTCAGCTGCAGGCTCGTTTGTGGCTGACAAGTCCGATGCAGGACAGGCAGACACGGTTGTAGCGATCGCAAGGGAAAATTGGTGGGTTGGGGTTGGATGTTGGGTTTTTCCTCATTTGTCTTTTATCAGTGAGGTGGGCTCTGCGGTCTTCTTCAAAGGAGGTTGCTGCCGGCCAAACTGAGAGGCGCCAAGATGCACGGTTTGAGGCGATATCGGCCCACTGGCGGTGGTCAATGTGGAAGGCACCAAGAGATTTCTTTAGGCAGTCCTTGTACCTCTTCTTTGGTGCACCTCTGTCTCGGTGGCCAGTGGAGAGCTCGCCATATAACACGTTCTTGGGAAGGATATGGTCCATCATTCTGGAGACGTGACCTACTCAGCACAGTTGGATCTTCAGCAACGTCGGCCTCTGCCATCTCGAGTACTTCGATGTTGGAGATGAAGTCGCTCCAATGAATGTTGAGGATGGAGCAGAGACAACGCTGGTGGAAGCGTGATGCCGGTAGAGGATCCATGATTCGGAGCCAAACAGGAGTGTGAGTATGACAACGGCTCTGTATACGCTAATCTTTGTGAGGTTTTTCAGTTCGTTGATTTTCCAAACTCTTTTGTGCAGTCTTCCAAAGGCGCTATTTGCCTTGGCGAGTCTGTTGTCTATCTCGTTGTCGATCCTTGCATCCGATGAAATGGTGCAGCCGAGATAGGTAAACTGGTTGACCATTTTGAGTTTTGTGTGCCCGATGGAGATGTGGGGGGGCTGGTCGTCATGGTGGGGAGCTGGCTGATGGAGGACCTCAGTTTTCTTCAGGCTGACTTCCAGGCCAAACATTTTGGCAGTTTCCGCAAAACAGGACGTCAAGCGCTGAAGAGCTGGCTCTGAATGGGCAACTAAAGCGGCATCGTCTGCAAAGAGTAGTTCACGGACAAGTTGCTCTTGTGTCTTGGTGTGAGCTTAATATTACTCGGTAAAAATAACATGAAGGCCTGTGAAAATTACGTACCCAAATCCAAAATTGTCTAACTTTAGGACATTGCCAAGTTGAATACAAAAATGTTCCAATCTCAGGTCCACATCGAAAACATTAATCCGATACAGCAGGATTTAATCTATTTGATTTTTGTGGAGTCAAATAGAACTGATGTAAAAAATTATATTGAACCAACCTATATCTTAGTCATATTATTTACACAAATCCATCCAATCCTTTTCGCTTATTTGAGAATTTAAATCTATTTCCCATCTTCATCTAGATTTATTCACTCCAGTTTTGGGGGCCTTAGATTGAAGCAAGTTATACATTACTGAAATAAATTTATTTCCAGCAGGATAACAAATCAGTAATTCTAATTCACTTTGATTAGGTAACATCAAAGTAAGACCTATTTTTACAGATAATAAAGCTTTAACTTGGTAATAACAAGATAATTCTTTCAAAGATTTCAATCTCACATCCTCAAAACTAATTTTCTTAATACCCTTCCATCTCCAAATCTTCCAGGATTGGTTGTCTATTGAAGAAGGAAAATGCCTATTTCAATATTAAACCTTTCATGCCAATTTCATTATCAACTCAATCAAATGTTTCAAAATAGATGATTCCCCACTTCCAAATAAAGCTTAGGATTCCATTTGTAAATAAAATCTTGGGGATTCGTATTCCCTATTGCATTAAATTCAACAGAAACCCAAGCTGGAATATCATCTAAATTATACAATATATTAATAAATCTCAATTGAGCTGCTTTTCAAAATTCTTAAAATGAGGAAGACACAAACCACACCCACCCCCCACCCCCCACCAACTCATATTTCCAAGTCAATTTTTCCAAAGAAACCCTGAGCATTTTATCTTTACATAATTTCCGAACCGCCATATTTAAATCCTGACAATGCAATTCTCCAAAACACCACAACCATTCCTTAATTGGGCAACACTTCTCCTAAATATTGGCAACATTTATGCTGGCATTGCTCGGACACCGTAATCAGAGTGACCCACAGTCGCCAGGAGTGGGTGCTGCCACGCGAGCCATCATTCAAGTAAATGGCTCGCATGACTATCTTGTGACTTGAAGTCAAGCTGGTGTAAATACGATCAATAACTCTCTCTCTGTTTTGTGCAAAGAATCTTGCATATAAGAACGAAAGAGAGTTGGAGTGTGGTTTGGTGAAACTCTGTGTCCTTCATTAATTCTCTGAGTCAACTCAAAGTGGGAGTTCGATTCCTCATCTACGTGTGCAGCCCAGACAGTTTGGGCACAGTTACACCAGGTGTACACATTGCCCAAAGCCTTTGGGATCAGCATTGTGGTGCACACAATAATCACGTCAAATAGGATGGAGTGATTAAACACCTTCAATGACCAAAAACCTGAGCATTACTGATACATGACTGGGCCAGGTTCCATGAACAGAAGCAAGAGGGGGCTAGTCCGGGAAATCCAGGGTGGAGTTAAGGGAGAGGTTGGAGAAGGTCAGGAAGATATGGACTGGCCAGTCCATACATCTATATCAAAGCCTTTCACCACTTCTTTGAGATAAAACCCAACGAGGTGATGTGGCGACACAGAGCACATACTGTACTTTATGACATACATAGTTCATAGTGTCCATCACAAGTTCAGCCTGTCGGGTGGTCTTGTGATCTTCTGTGGCTTCCGAGGCACTGGGCCCTCCCAATTTTGTGCCAGCTCCCCTTCTCGCTTCAGTCTGTGTACGGACCTGAATCATTAACTGACCATCTCTCTCCATGGACACTGCCTAACCTGCTGAGTTCCTCCAGCTTCATTCTTTATTCCTCGTTCTGGTGGTCCTTCACCTAAAGGCAGAATAGGCTCACGGGGAGAAACAGCCTCCTGCTCCTACTTTGTTCTGTGTTGGGGAAAACCTATTCTAAATCCTCGTTCACTCCTTGAGGTGATCGGTCCTTGGCATCTGTTGGCCCTTGTACAGAACAAAGGCCACTCTTCTGCCTCTCACCCTGAAAGGACTCAGTTCAACCTTGTGCCATTTGGGGGATTAGCATTGGGGGAGTGGGTTTGTTGGGGGTTCAGGGATAAGTTAAAGGTTATCTGCCCTCTCATTTCAACTGAATCCACACAGACCTGCATCATTCTGTGTCATATTAAGCCCTGACCACACAAATCCCCCCATTCACTTTCCAATTTGATGAAGGGTGCAGAATATTAGCTGGATCTTGTTCTGATAATTCTGATGAAGACATCATCACACAGATTTTGCCAGGAAGCTAGGAG
Organism: Narcine bancroftii; assembly: GCF_036971445.1. Taxonomy (NCBI): domain Eukaryota; kingdom Metazoa; phylum Chordata; class Chondrichthyes; order Torpediniformes; family Narcinidae; genus Narcine; species Narcine bancroftii. Next base: position 2,916,064 of record NC_091480.1, read on the forward strand.
AGAGAGTGACCAAGGACATTTCAGACAGGAATCAATTCTCAATTCCTCGACTGAGTCTCATATCCTAATGCCTGCCTCATCTCTAAAACAATAGTGCGAATTGACTACAGCTGGAGCCAGTTTCAGCTGCATTCTACGTCAAGAATCAGTCTGCAGAAGCAGAAACAGCCCTATGGAATGTTCTTTCAGATGGCAGCCTGAAAGGGACAGCTGCAGGAGAGGCGCCTCAGAGCGCACTCCAGTTCCTGTCAGCGCAGGACATCAGGGCAGGTGCGGCTGGCACAGGATGTTGGGGCAGGGGAGGCTGTCAGGCAGCAGTGATGGGTGGTGTCGGGCGCGGTGATGGGGGCTCTCGGGTGAGGTGAATGGGGCTGTCGGACGCAGGAAGGATGGGTTGTCGGGCACGAGGAGGGGGGCTGTCAGGCGCGGGGATTTGGGTCCCTGGCTGATTATCATCAGGCGGCTGCATTCAGGGTCCTCGGGGGAATTGCTCAGACACGGAGATCATACCTCCCGAAGGAAGATTGGTAAGTACTCCTCCGAGCCGCATCAGGCTCTTTCACATGGCCTCCTTACAGCCGCATTCGGATAGAATATGTGACTTTACATCGGGGGTATTCTGGCCACCTGAAGGAGGCTCATCAGGCCTGATCCAAAGGCTGCAATAAGCCTTCAGCACCACTCAGTCCCAGAATGGCAGTTTCTGCTTTGAACTGTTAGCCACCATTGTCAACTTCAAGAATTAAAAATGACTATGAAATTTGACATTTACATGTGTAAATTGGAAACCAGAAATCAGACAGGCACAGAATGATTACCAATATGTACTGTGAGCAACCCTTCCAGATTTCTGTTGAAATTTTGTAGACCAGAAGGATGTTCTTAATTATAATGGGCACATGAGATTAAATTGCCAACAACAAATCCTTTCTATGTCTTGAGGAAGAGGATGTGCAAAATGTAAAGCAGAAGCTGTACTAATACCTTCCAAGAAATGTTATCCAATTTGTTGGCAGGAAAATGTCTTAAAAGCTCTACCATGTGAGTGTGTTCTTTAACTGCCGTTCAAACATTGATAGTGAGGTGAGTCTGTTCACCCACCACTGGTACCCCTCATTCCTGCTGGCATGACTCAATAAAGACTGTGTTTTAGAGTTTGTGGTTTGTTACTATACCTTTTTGTACCTTGACAGGAAATCGACTTCAACAAGGGTGAGAAAAAAAAACACTCAAACCCCTTACATGGTGACAGATTTGAACCTGGGTCACTGTCACTAAGAACATTCTTCCAAACATGCCAAGATCAAAATTCAATTGATTGTCATGGTATAAAGTGCAATATTACACAAAATTCACTTCATTCAGTCATAAAGCAGACAGAGTCACATCAGCAGGAAGTTAGACATAGTGTTCCTTGCAGTTAAGAGGAAAAGAGAATTCCCTGAGTCCCCTACAGCCCCCAAACCCAGCCCTTGCCCACAAACACCCAGCCCCCTGCCCCCAAAATCCAGCGCAAACCATCAAATGCAGTCGCCTTGTTTAGAAAAGGTAATGGGGAGAATCTTGGGAATTATAGACCAGTTAGGATCTATGAGCATTTGCAGAAGTACAGACTTCTCAAGGTCAGTCAGCATGGCTTTGTGATGGGAAGGTCATGCCTCATGAGTGTAAATGAGTTTTATTTGAGTGGGGTAACAAAGGAAATGAATGAGGGTCGTGTGGTAGATGTGGTCTACATGGATTTTAGCAAGAATTTGACGAGAATCATTAGAAAGCAATTTGGCAAAGGATCAGGGTAACTTTGGCTGTGGATAAAAAATTGTCTTGTTGGAAGAAAGCAGAGAGGAGTGGAGTGCCACATGGATCTGTTCTGGGACCCCTGCTCTTGATGATTTTTATAAATGACCTGGATGAAGAGGCAGAAGATGGGTCAGTATGTCTGCAGATGATGTGAAGGTTGGAGGAGTTGTGGATGATGCTGAAGGTTGTCGAAGGATAAGGATTTCAATCCAGGTAAGTGTGAGGTGATGCATTTTGGAAGGACAAACCAGAAGGCTGGGTACAAGGTTACCAGACGGTTACATGAGTGAGGATAAACAGAGGGACTTTGGGGTTCAAATCCAAACATCCCTCAAGGTTGCCGCTCAGGTTGATAAGATAGTTATGAAGGCCAATGGGATGATGAGCTTCATTAAACTTTTCTACGTTGTCGTGCGTGAAAGTGAGGCCATTTTGGCAAGAAAGCGCAGAAAAATTAACCACGATCACAGCAGTGACCTCCACGTGAGACCTGACAATCTCTTCATTGAAACAAGCGACAACTTGACCAAATATCTAATGTCATTTATAAAAATAGCACTGGCCTTCGCGAAGAGATGTATCACGATCAACTGGATGTCCGATAGCACGTTGGGCTGTGGAAACGAACTGCAGTTACCTACGGAAAAAAAAAATCACATAAACGTGACCCTTTGGTAAAGGTCTGTCAGCTGTACCTGGACAACATAGGGACCCAGACACTAATATAAATGAACAATAAAAGGGGATGAAAGTAACCATTATATAGACCAAAACCAAGTTTCCCCAACTGGACTCATCTACTTGTAATCTCTGAAAATGTGGATATGAAAACAAACTGCAACAGAGAGAAAAAAATTCAAAGTGCAAAAGGGAGAGTCTTTAAATGAGTCCCTGAATGTGTGTTGAGTCTGGTGGTGAAGGGGTAGCAGCTGTTCCTGAACCTGGCTGTACCTCTTCCCTGATGGGAGCAGTGAGAACAGAACGGGTGATGTGGATACTTGATTGCTGCTGCTCTCTGACAGCAGCGTTCCCTGCAAATGTTCTCAATGGTGGAGGGTTTTTACCTGAGATGTTCTGGGCGGTGTCCATACTTTTGCAGAGCTTTTTGCTCAGGGGTATTGGTGTCACAAGACAATAGCTCAAACCTTCTACAAACTGAACCGTTCTCCCCTCACACCCGTAACCCACTATTTTTCTTGCATCAATGTGCCTGTCTAAATGTTAAAGGTCCCTATTATTCCAGACTCCACTATCCTGCCCGGCCATGCGCTCCAGGCATCCGCAGCCTTGTGGGTCCCCGTCCCCACTCAGCCTTCGGGGTCCCCGTCGCCCCTCAGCATTCTGGGTCCCTGTCCCCGTCCCCCCTCAGCCTTCTTGGTCCCCGTCCCCCCTCAGCCTTCTGGGTCCCCGTCCCCGTCCCACCTCAGCCTTATGGGTCCCCGTCCCCCGTCAGCCTTCAGGGACCCCGTCCCCGTCCTCCTCAGCCTTCTGGGTCCCCGTCCCCCTCAGCCTTCTGAGTCGCCGTCCCCCCTCAGCCTTCTGGGTCCCCGTCCCACCTCAGCCTTCTGGGTCCCCGTCCCACCTCAGCCTTCTGGGTCCCCGTCCCCCCTCAACCTTCTGGGTCCCCGTCCCCCCTCAGCCTTCTGGGACCCCGTCCCCCCTCAGCCTTCTGGGTCCCCATCCCCCCTCAGCCTTCTGGGTCCCCGACCCCCCTCAGCCTTCTGGGTCCCCGTCCCCCCTCAGCCTTCTGGGTCCCCGTCCCCGAACCCCTCAGCCTTCAAGGTCCCCGTCCCACCACAGCCTTATGGGTCCCCGTCCCCCCTCAGCCTTCTGGGACCCCGTCCCCATCCCCCTCAGCCTTGCGGGTCCCCGTCCCCCTCAGCCCTCAGGGTCCCCGTCCCCCTCAGCCCTCAGGGTCCCCGTCCCCCTCAGCCCTCAGGGTCCCCGTCCCCCTCAGCCCTCAGGGTCCCCGTCCCCCTCAGCCTTCTGAGTCCCCGTCCCCGTCCCCCCTCAGCCTTCTGGGTCCCCGTCCCCCCTCAGCCTTCTGGGTCCCCGTCCGCCCTCAGCCTTCTGGGTCCCCGTCCGCCCTCAGCCTTCTGGGTCCCCGTCCCCGTCCCCCCTCAGCCTTCTGGGTCGCCATCCCCCCTCAGCCATCTGGGTCCCCGTCCCCGTCCCCCATCAACCTTCTGGGTCCCCGTCTCCCCTCAGCCTTCTGGGTCCCCGTCCCCACTCAGCCTCTCGGGCCTGAACCCCCACCCCAGGCTCTCGGGCCCCGACCCCCCCTTCAGCCTCGCGGTCCCCGACTCCCCTCAACCTCACGGGCCCCGCCCCCACCTCAGACTCGCGGGCCCCGACCCCCCCTCAGACTCGCGGGCCCCGACCCGCCCCTCCTCAGCCTCGCGGGACCCGACCCGACCCGCCCCTCCTCAGCCTCGCGGGCCCCGACCCTCCTCAGCCTCGCGGTCCCCGCCCCTCCCCAGCCCCGCGGGCCCAGCCCCTCCCCAGCCCCGCGGGCCCCGCCCCCCTCAGCCCCGCGGGCCCCGACCCCCTCCCCAGCCCCGCGGGCCCAGCCCCGCGGGCCCCGACCCCCCTCAGCCTCGCGGGCCCCGACCCCCCTCAGCCTCGCGGGCCCCGACCCCCCTCAAGCTCGCGGGCCCCGTCCCCCGTTAGCCTCTGGGTCCCCGTCCCCCCTCAGCCTTCTGGGTCCCCGTCCCCCCTCAGCCTTCTGGGTCCCCGTCCCCCCTCAGCCTTCTGGGTCCCCGTCCCCCCTCAGCCTTCTGGGTCCCCGTCCCCCCTCAGCCTTCTGGGTCCCCGTCCCCCCTCAGTCTTGCGGCCCCGACTACCAGAAACCCTAATGTCACCCCGACCCAAACTCCCTCACGGTTCCCCGGCCCCACCTCACAACCATCTCCCCGCCCGTTCCCCTCCGAGCTCCGGCCGCCCCGGACCCAAAGGGCGACCCATGGAAACTCCCTCCTCCCTGGTGTCGCTCCCAAAATGCCCCGGTTCCCGCCCGTGAAGCACCGACACGAACCTCTCCCGCTCGCGACCAACTGCTCCGAAGGCGGGAAAGATCAACAACATGGCGGCCCCCAGGGGTCGCTCTCGCGAGAGCTTGAGCCACCCCTCCACGGGATCTCTTCGCCACCCCAGTCCCACTGGGGAAGGGGCCGAGAGCTGCCTCGGGCCTCCAGTCCATCTCCCCTTCAGGCTGCACATTTCCACACCAGGACCTGCCCCACATTCCCCCCCAAGATTCCAGTCCATCCCACCTCCACCACCTTGGCCCAAAGCTCATTCCACGCTCCCACCCCCCTCTGAGGGAAGAAAATCCCCCTTCAATCTCAATCCATGTCCTCCTCTTTGAATCTCCCCCACTCTCCTTGGAAACAGCCTGTCCCCATGGACACGATCCGTCCCCCCTCACAATTTTCAAATCTTCCTCAATCTTCTACGCTCCAGGGAATAAAGTCCCAGCCTGTCCAACCTTCCCCTGGAACTCAAACCCCGAAAGCCAACCCCTTCTTTGTCCCTCTCCTCGACGCGCTGTCTCATTCCTATCCTTCCTCTCCTCCGGCCACCCAAACGGCACACAATGTTCCCAAGTTGGCCTCGCCCATGCCTCGTCCAACTTCCTCGTGGTCTCCCACCTCCTGCACTCAATCCTCTCATTTCTGAAGGCCAAAATACCAGAAGCTTTCTTCACTCCCCCCACCCCACCCCCCCATCTCCACATGGGACTCCACTTTCGGGCAGTTCTGTACCACAGTTCCTCAATCCCTTTGTTTGACAACACTCCTCAATGGTGTACCATTTAACATTCAAACTCTTACGTTTTAAGAATCAATTGCAGAGATCCATGGATGTGGGAAGTCAGGAGGGTTAGGGACTGGGTGCAGGTCGATGAGACTGGCAGAATGATATTTCACCATGGATGAGAAGGGCTGAAGGGTCTCTTTTCTTTGCTGTGGGGTTTCTAGGGTAGAGTTCACACCATTTTCAGGAAGGAGGATGAGCAGACAGATGTCATAGTCCACGGGTAGGAAAGGTGATGAGATCCTGCCAGGAGAGATGAGGGAGTTAAGTGCGAAGGTGAAGGGCACAACCAAGGGTTCTCTGTCTGTCTGTGTGCGTGTGTCACTACGTCTGTGTGTTTCTCTCTATGTCTCTGTGTGTGTCTCTCTGTGTCTGTGTGTGATTCTCTGTGTCTGTCTCTGTGTGTGTGTCTCTCTCTCTGTCTGTGTGTCTCTCTGTCTGTCAATCGGTCTGTGTGTGTATCTGTGACTGTGTGATTCTCTGTGTCTGTATGTCTCTCTGTGTCTGTCTGTGTGTCTGTGTGTCTCTGTGTCTGAGTGTCTCTCTGTCTGTGTTTCTCTCTGTGTCTGTGTCTCTCTCTGTGTCTATCCCTCTCTCTGCGTCTCTCTGTGTGTATCTCCCTCTGTGTGTGTGTCTCTGTGTCTGTTTGTGTGTCTCTGTGTGTGTCTCTTTGTGTGTCACTGTCTGTGTGTGTCTCTCTCCCTGTGTCACAATGTGTGTCTCTCTGTGTCTGTATGTGTGTGTCTCTCTCTCTCTCTGTCTGTGTCTCTTTCTGTGTCTCTGTATCTGTGTGTGTCCGTGTGTGTGTCTCTCTGTCTGTGTCTCTCTCTCTCTGTTTGTGTGTGTCTCTCTCTCTCTGTGTCGCTGTCTGTGTGTCTCTCTGTCTGTGTCTCTGTGTGTGTCTCTATATCTGTGTGTCTATGTCTCTGTGTGTGTGTCTCTCTCTATCTATGTCTGTGTGTATGTATCTGTGTGTGTGTGTGTGTCTCTCTGTGTCGTGTGTTTGTCTCTGTCTCTGGCTGTGTGTGTGTGTCTGTCTCTTTGTGTCGTGTGTGTGTCTGTCTCTTTGTGTCGTGTGTGTGTCTCTCTCTGTCTCTATGTGTGTCTCTCTGTCTCTTTCTGTGTGCGTGTCTCTCTCTCTGTCTGTGTGTGTGTCTCTCTATCTGTCTGTCTGTGTGTGTCTCTGTCTGTGTGTGTCTCTGTCTGTTTGTGTCTCTGTCTGTTTGTGTCTCTGTCTGTTTGTGTCTCTGTCTGTTTGTGTCTCTGTCTGTTTGTGTCTCTGTGTGTGTCTCTGTCTGTCTCTCTCTCGCTGTCAGTGTTTCTTTCTCTGTCTCTGTCTGTTTCTCTGTGTGTCTGTGTGTGTGTATCTGTCTCTCTGTGTCTGTGTGTCTGTCTGTCTGGGTATGTGTGTGTCGCTCTCTCTCGGTGTCTCTAATATATGCTTATTCATTACCCACCATTATCCATCCCTACTGGTGGTGCGGGCTTTGTTCCCCAAGGCATCCGTATTGGCTGCCCATAGACCATCTCTGCCCCAACGCATTCCTCGGTGTCACCTGCATTAAAATCAAGATGGCATCAGCACCTTTTTGGACACTTTTAGCTGTGTTTCCTCAGTTCTTCTGGCCAGTTTTGTGTTTCATTCACACATTCCTGCTTCCTGGGGTTGACGGCACTCGTGGAAGATCGCCAGTTCCTGAAACAATTCTTCATTCATCTTATTTGTAACATTTTTACATTTAATTTAACATATGCATTAAAAAACTTAAATTTCTTATTTGAAAATAAGATAAAATTAATGCATAGTGATTTCAAAAGTAACCCCTCCCACAGCTGCCCAATAGAAAACAATAAAGAGAGAAAACATCTAGATAGTATTTATAAAAATTGACCAAAACTCTCAAATAAAATCTTGGTTTTCTTGGTTTTAGGAGTCAGAAAGTTCGTGTTGGGTGGTTAAAACTTAATTCCGACAATTGGTAAATACACATCCCAAATCTTCAAAAGAGAAATTCAAATTTGTTCCGTGAATTCGATGTAATTATTTCAAGTGGGAATCAACGGCCTATTTCAGTGTGGCCATCGACCCATTCCCAAATACGCATCGGACTTCCAAGTTACTGCCACACATTTTAACCCTATAACAATTACAGCACAGAAACAGGTCACTTGGCCCTTCTTGTCTGCACTGAACTAAATACTCTCCTCTCATACCACCTCTCTGCATTCCCCTCCCCTCCAATTTTCCCTGAAATGACAAAATGGACCCTGCCGCCACTATTTCTCCCGGAAGCTCACTCCACTCAGCCACCACTCTGAGTAAAGAAGTTCCCCCTCATGTTACTTCCAAACTTTTACCTCCTGTTTCAATCTCTGCTCCCGCAATGAAAAAAGTCTATCCACATCAACTCGTTCTATCCTCCTAGTAATTTTAAAGACCTCGATCAAATCCCCTCTCAACCATCTACAATCCAAAGAATAAAGACTTCATTTGCTCAATCTTTCTTTGTAATCTAGTTGCTGATATCCAGGTAACATTGACTTAAATCTTCTCTGCACCCTCTCGACTTTGTTGATAGCTTTCCTCTCATTTGGTGACCAGAACTGCACACAGTACTCTCAACAGGGCCTCACCAATATCTTGTCTAGTCTTAACCTCACTGCCTGACTCCCGTATTCTATGCTATGGTTGATCAAGGCCAGCTATTTGAACAGATTCTTTTCGAGGTACTCTCTGATTACCCTCCAATAATTAACCTATCACTGTCAGGCTCACCTGGTTGGCTTTTGAAGCCATTTTTCAACAAAGGAACATTAGATTACATCCATTCCTCTGGCACCTCATCCGTGGACAAACAGGTTTTAAATATTTCTGTCAGAGCCCTTGCAATTTCTACTCTTCTTTCCCTCAAGGCCAAGGGAATATCATGTCAGACGTCCATCCACCAACAGACAAAAATCAGCCATCACAAGGTGAAGGCAGGACAGTAGTCCCACCTCTCCAGCACGAGTCACCCCAGGATCAAGTCAGCACTGACTGCAAGAAGTTTCTACATCCTCTCGGTGTCTGTGTGGATTTCCTCCCACACTCCACAGCTCAAGGGGGCCTTAAGTTCATTGGCGATTTGGGAAGCTCAAGACCATGGGGTGGAAGTGCACATTCTGGACCTGGGGGCATCAATTCAATTCAACAGCACAGATGAACCTTTGGGCACGACCTGATCTTTTTCTGGTTTCAAACTCATTATTTTTGAAAATTGTATGTGCACCTCTAATGCAGCACGACTGCTGCAAAACAGGCTTCATGATACATATCCATGACAAGAACTCGGGAGAATCTGATTTGGTTACTAGACTTTTGAACAGAACAGTGTCTGGACATTTTATCCCTAAACTGAAACTTTATAGACATACAGAACAAAAAGAGGGCAAAACAAGCTTGTGTCTCACCAATACCACAATTCACGGACACATTTTAAGTTCTCAAGGGTGGCAGAAAAAACAAAGAACAGACAAACTCCTTCCACACTGTCACTTTGAGAGCTTTGGACTCACCATGCTATAAATATTGCCAAGCCATCACTCTCTCTCCAAATCAATGACCAAAGGTACTGGCTGAACGATAGATTTGAGACATTTTACCCGCTATGTAGCAATCAGGCACAAGGAAAAGTGCTGCTTCCATTGTAAAATATTTAGGAATCTCAGACCACAAACAACCTTCACCCCAAAAAACAAGCAATTCTCCACAATAAAACTAGGTTTCCTTCCTGTTTGCAAGCATCTGCTCTCTTGAGTCTGAATGGCACAACTGGGGAAACCGTTTCAAACCCATGACCTGAAACAGCATATTCTCTTCCCCTAATTGGAGCTGTCTTGAATTGGCCACCACTGCCCGAGCAAGAATGAACTGGGAGATCTCACACTTGCTCCTTCACAGGTGAGACCTCCCTGTTCATTGGAGCTCCATATTATCCATCTTGCTCTATTTTGTTAACCTTAATCAAGTCTCCTCTCATTCTCCAACACTCCCATGAAAAATAAAAATCATGTATCCTGTAGTTCGCGAGTCCGGACACCAGGTGGTGGTATTATACCTCTCTCTCTCTCTCTCTCCCTAGCTTCATGCATGCAGTACTCGGTGTGAACAGGCGGTGGCAGCACTTTACAGCCCTTGCAATCTGCAGCTTGGACAGGAGATGGTTGGTTTGTACCTCGTGGGCTCTTGCACCAAGATTGAAGATTTGGAGATTTCCCATTGATTGGCAGAGAACATACACGACATCACATCCAACCCTGAGATTCCCTTTTTCCTGTGGACACGACCGAATTCCCACGAATGGATTGGGAAATCAATGTTCCCGGGTACACGTCCTATAGAAAAGACAGAAAGTTGGGAAGGGGGGGTGGGGTAGCTCTGTTGGTAAGAAATGAAATTCAGGCGTTTGAAAGGAAAGACATTGAAACAGGTGGGTAGAGTCTGTTTTGATAGAATTAAGAAATTGTAAAGGCATGAGGACCATAATGGGGGTCATTTACAGGCCTCCGAAAAGTAGCTCAGATATCGGTGGCAGTATCAATCAGGAATTAAGAGTGGCATGTCAAAATGGTAGCAATACGGTAGTTATGGGGGACTTCAACATGAAGGTGGACTGGGATAATCAGACGGGGGCAGGAACACAAGAGAGTGAGTTTATTGAATGTCTACGAGATACTTTCTTGGAGCAGCTAGTGGAGGAACATACCAGGGGGAAGTCGATTCTGGACTTGGTGCTGTGCAGCGACGCAGAGTTAATAAGTGACCTCGATGTAGGGGAGCCATAGGGAATAGTGACCATGGTATGGCTACTTTTGAGCTGCAATTAGAAAGGGAAAAGGAAAGGAAGTCGGAACCATCTGTACTGCAGTTAAATAAAGGGGATTATGCAGCTATGAGGGAGGAGCTAGCCAAAATAAAATGGAAAGATACACTAGCTGGGAGGACAACTGGGGAAAATGGCAGGTATTTTTGGACATTTTTTACAGGATTCAAGACAAATTTATTCCAAAGTAGAGGAAAGGCTCTAGGAGATGCAAATGGCAGCCGTGGCTAACTAATGAAATCAAGTGCACTATCAAATCCAAAGGGAGTAAGTATAAGATAGCGAAGCGGAGTGGGAAGTTAGAGGATTGGGAAACCTTCAAAGAGCAGTCATAACAGAGGGGAAAATGAAGTACGAGAGGAAATTAGCAAATAATATAATGGAGGATAGCAAAAGCTTTTTTAAATATGTGAAGAGGAAGAAATTGGTTCTGTCTACAATTGGTCCATTAAGAATGGAAAAGGGTGGAATTATTACCGGAAACAAGGAGTTGGCTGAGGAATTTAACAAATACTTTGCATCTGTCTTCACCAAGGAGGATATAAGTCAAGAGACTTGGGGATCTTTCCTGTGGAAGGAGGGGATCTAATGGATATCCGGATCTAGAAGGAGGAGGTTGTGAGTAAATTGTTGGGACTGAGGGCTGATAAATCCCCAGGGCCTGATGGGCTGCATCCCAGAAGTTGCTATGGAAATTGTGGAGGCACTGGTTGACATTTTCCAAAGTTCCAGAGATTCGGGGGAGGTCCCTGAGGATTGCAGAGTGGCTGATGTGGTGCCGATTTTTAAGAAGGGAGGGAGGGAGAAAACGGGAAATTATAGACTGGTCAGCCTGACGTCAGTGGTGGGGAAGATATTGGAATCTATCATAAAAGGAGTAATAGCAGAACACTTAGGCAGAAATAATAGTATAAGGGCTAGTCAGCATGGATTCCTTAAGGGTAAGTGATGCTTGACTAACCTTCTAGAATTTTTCGAGGATGTGACAAAGAGGGTGGACTTGGGAGAGCCAGTGGATGTGGTGTATTTGGACTTCCAGAAGGCCTTTGATGAGGTACCGCACGGGAGACTAGTGGGCAAGATCAGGGAGCATGGTATTGGAGGTAAGGTGCTGACATGGATAGGAAATTGGTTAAGAAATAGGAAACAAAGGGTTGGAGTAAGCGGGTCTTTTTCAGGATGGCAGCATGTGACGAGTGGAGTGCCGCAGGGATCGGTATTGGGTCCTCAGTTGTTTGTAATTTATGTAAATGATTTGGATGAGGGGATTATTAATAACATGAGCAGATTTGCAGATGACACTAAACTGGGTGACGGTGTGGGGTGTGAGGAGGATGTCAGGAAAATGCAGAGGGACTTGGACAGGTTGGGGGTGTGGGCTGCTGAATGGAAGATGACGTTCAATGTGAGCAAATGTGAGGTTATCCATTTTGGGGGCAATAATAGGAAAGCTGAGTATTATTTAAATGGAGACAGGCTAGGGTGTGGGGAGGAGCAAATGGATCTGGGTGTACTTGTTCACCGGTCACTGAAGGCTAACATGCACGTTCAGAAAGCTGCGAAGAAGGCAAATGGCATGTTGGCTTTCATAAAGAGGGTATTGGAGTATAGGAACAGAGACGCCCTTCTGCAGTTGTGCAGGGCCCTGGTGAGACCCCACCTGGAGTATTGCGTCCAGTTCTGGTCTTCAATTTTGAGGAAGGACATACTAGCTATAGAGGGTGTGCAGAGCAGATTTACAAGGTTAGTTCCAGGGATGGCGGGGTTGACATATGCTGAAAGGCTAGAAAAACTGGACTTGTATCCAATGGAGTTTAGAAGGATGAGGGGGGACATGATTGAGGTATACAAAATTATCAGGGGCACAGATAGTGTGAAGTCGGATTACTTATTCCCAGTGATGGGGGAGACGAGGACTAGAGGGCATAGTTTAAGAATACAGGGTAGGTCCTTTAGGACGGAGATGAGAAAACATTTTTTTTTTTTTACACAGAGAAGTGTGAATCTGTGGAATGCTCTGCCACAGAGGGTGGTAGAGGCAGATTCGCTGATTATGTTCACAAGAGAGTTAGATAAGACTCTAGTGGGCAAAGGAGTTAAGGGTTATGGGGATAAGGATGGAAAGGGGTACTGATAGTAGTGATCAGCCATGAACTGTAAAATGGCGGTGCTGGCTCGACAGGCCGAAGGGCCTACTCCAGCTCTTATTGTCTATTGAACCATTCCTCCAAGATCCCTCTGTTCCTCAACGCCCTCCCCTTCACTGCATACGTCTTGGTTATTCTTCCCAACATAAAGAACCTCACACTTTCCTCCATTAAACTCCATCTGCCATCTTTCCAAATAGTCCAAATCCTTTTGTAATCCATGAAAACCCTCCTCACTCTCCACAACTTGAAAATAAGCAAAATGTATTACGTTATGTTAAGCTTTTCTTTGAAAATTTTAATAAAATTTAATAGAATATTTCAGGCCAATGGGACGCTAGGCATCATTAATCTTTCTATGTACGGCGTAGTCGTGCGTGAAAGTGTGGCCATTTTGGCCAAAAAAGTGCAGTAAAACTAACCGCGATCACAGGAGTAGCCTCCAGGCTCCATATTTCCTTACAGGCGACCCGCAGCCATATCTTTGAGGTAATTTCATGGAAACAAACGACAACTTAAGCAAATATAAAGACTCATTTATAAAAATGGCACTGGCCTTGTCCTTTGACTGTTTGTTCCGTGATTAGACAGGGATGACTTAAAAGTGTGGTGAGGAAAGAAAGTGTTTGAAAACAATGAAATAACAAATGAAGGGCAGGGGAGTGGAGGTGGGTTGTGTGGATTTTAGTGAGGCCTTTGACAGGGTTGCCCAGGGTAGATTCATTCTGATAGTCATGAGCCAAAGGATCTGTGGAACCTTGGTTGTGTTGATTCAGAATTAGTTTGCCTGCAGAAAGAGGTTCTCAACCTTCATCTTCTCACTCACCTACCACCTTAAGTAATCTCTGAACATTAAGGGATTGCTTCATGTGGTAGGTGAGTGGGAAGGGAAGGTTGAGAATGATGATTCTAGATTGTTCATATGATTATTTTAAAATAGGGTTTGAACTTTCTTTCCACCCACTTACCACTAAAAGTGGTATGTGAGTGGAAGGAAAAACGTTGAGAACCATTGGTTTAGTACGTTATATTTAAGGAATGAATATATGGGCTAGAACAACATCAAGGCCTGAAGGGCCTGTACTGTGCTGTGTTCTCTGGATCTGCTGATCAATGGCCAGGGTTACCCATCCAGTATGGACACTGCAACTGAGTAAGGCAAGAGGAAACTTCTTCAGTATTTCCAGCCCATCTGTAACCATGACCTAAACGTCAATATTGGTCTCAGCTCAGAAAAGAACGGGGAGGCCACAACTACAATTCAGAGGTTCTGAGATTGTGGTGGATTGAGAGACAGGATCGCCCAATAGGAACTTCTCTTATTTTTGATCATTGAGCCCGTGGTAAAACCTTCATTTCACTTCAAGTCACACTTTCCAAGAATGTGTCGACAACATTGAGGACCAGCTGTAGGCCCTGGTGGGTTCACCTTCAAGTCCCAGCAATATCCTAACCAATCTCTGCACTCCTTCAATCACATGGATTCTGCAATTTGGTGACTTGGTCCTCCAAATATGAAACAGCTAAAGCAACCTTTAAAAATCCCGTTTAATCCAAATATTTTTAGTCTCTTCCAGGAAAAATATTCTAGGATCCATTGGGAGTGTTCAAAATTTTAATTTTGGACCAAAATGTATATATTTTGGACAAACCCAAGTAGAATATATAAACATAGAAAAATAGGTGCAGGATTCGGCCATTTGGCCCTTCAAACCTACCCTGCCATTCAATACGATCATGGCTGCTCAGTACCCAGTTCCTGCCTTCTCTCCATACCTCCTGATCCCCTTAGCCACAAGGGCCAATTCTAACCTACTCTTGAACATTGACAAGGAACCAGCCTCAACTACTTTCTGTAGCAAAGAATTCCATAGATCCATCATCCTCCAAGAGAAGAAATCTTTTCTCATCTTGGTCCTGAAAACCTTCCCCCAATGCCTGAAGAGGGCGCATAAAATCAGTGAACTGGTGCGGACTCGAAAGGCCAACATGGCCTGTTTCCGCTCCGTAAATGGTTATATGGTTATAGTATGGTTATCCTTAAACTGTAACCCCTGGTTCTGTTTTTCCCAGCATTGCAAACAACCTACCCGCATCTAGTCTGTCTAAACCCTTTAGAATTTTGTTTCTATAAGATCCCCCTACAATTTCCTAAATTCCAGAGAATACAAGCCTAGTCTATCCAACCTTTCTTCATCTGTAAGTCCTTCCATCCCTGGTATCAGTCTAGTGAATCTTCTCTGCACCCACTCCATGGCGAGGATGTCCTTCCTCGGATTAAAGAGGCCAAAATGGCACGCAGTACTCCAGGTGTGGTGTCACCAAGGCCGTGTATGGCTGCAACAGGATCTCTGTACTCAAATCCTCTTGCTATGAATGCCTTCCTCACCGCCTGTTGCACCTGCATGCCCACTTTCAACAACTGATGCACAGCAACACCCAAGTCTCTCTGCATTTCCTGAACAGATACCGTTGAGATAATAGTCCTCTTTCCTGTTCTTGCCTCCAAAGTGGATCACCTCACATTTATCCACATAAAAGAACCTACTTTATTACATCCAAGACAAACCTGATAATGTCAAATTAAATTTATTTAAATTGGGTTTCAAGTATAATCGATGTAAAAAAGATTATATTGTACCAGTCTCGACCTGTCATTAATAATTTTAGTTGTACTTAATGATTTTCATATTTTAACTTTCAAATCAGATTCCCATTTTAATCTTGATTTATGAATTTCTAAATTAGGAGCTTTTTTTCTGTACATTTCTGAAATAACTCCATTAGTGATCACAGACAAAGGAACAGAACCAGGCCACTAGGCCCATCGAGTCTGTTCCATAAATCTACACTAAGCTATTCTACACTAGTTCTCATTTTTGGCCTTTCCCCGATAATCCCTTGATGCCCTCACTAATGAGATATTTGTCGTTCTTTTTAAAATACTCCCAGCGATCTGGCTTCCACTGCTGTATGCCGCAGTGAGTTCCACACATCCACGACCCTCTGGCTAAAGAAGTTCTTCCTGATCTCCTTTATATGGATAACCTCTCATTTTCAGACTATGAATAGTTTTCTGCCTGTTTAATATTTCCACTGGGAGACGAGGCTTGTATTATACGTTATCTTTTCTAATGGAATACAAGACCTCCTTTCTTAATGCCACCATTGAATACTCGTCATTTTCTAGCCCCAGCTAAAGCCAATCACAAAGAGCAATTTGAGACTCATCTAATATTAATTCTAAACTCAATTTCTTCATATAACCCAATAAAAATACCTTAAGATCAAGTGAAAGTTTAAATTTTAATAAGTTCCTTGATTCTATCCCAGAAAGGTTTCACGTAATCAAGTCGAGTGCAAGAAAGAGCCAACTTGCTCATGGCACCTAAAGCACCGATTTACGTGAAACTCCACAAGTTCCACCAACCTACTTCCCTTGCCCATAACCCTCCCACCCACTCGCATCCATGTACTCATATAACCTCATCTTAAATGACAGAATTGACCCTGGCGCAACTTCTTCCAGTAGATCATTCCACTCAGCCACCACTCTGAGTGAAGAAGCATCCTCTTGTATTACTTCTCAAGTTTTGCCCCTTAACTTATGACCCCTTGTTCCAATCTCTGCTCCCCTTAGGGGAAAGAGCCTATTCACGGCTACTCTATCTACTCCCTTGATAATTTTAAATACCTCTATCAAATCCTCGCTCAACCCTCTACGCTCCATTGAATGAAGTTCCAGTCTACTCAATCTTTCTACGTATTCAAAATACTGCAATCCAGGCAACATTTTCGTCAAACTTCTTTGCACTCTCTCTACCTTATTGATATCCTTCCTATAATTTGGAGACCAGAAAGGCATACAATACTCCAAACTTGGCCTCACCAACACTCTGAACATCACCTCCCCAGATCCTATATTCCATGCTATGATTTATAAAGGCCAGCATACCCAAAGCCTTCTATCTCCATGGGAATCCACCTTCAAATTTAAAACTAATTTGGCAGGGGAAAGGGAACAGGACTGATAGGGAAGCAGATAGGAGAGTGAATATAGGGGTGGTTCTGTTAGACGGTGAAACAATAAGGAAAAAGGGAACTAAAAGTGATAGGAGAGTAGGGGCAAGTGCATCGAGAACAAAGGTGGAGGGAGAAAGGAGATATGGTATCAAGGTATTGTGTATGAATGCACGGAGTGTAAGGAATAAAATGGATGAGCTTGAGGCGCAAATGGAAATGGGAGGTTCTGACATTGTCGGAGTTACGGAGACATGGCTGCGGGAAAGGCGGGATTGGGAAATCAATGTTCCCGTGTACACGTCCTATAGAAAAGACAGAAAGTTGGGAAGAGGGGTAGGGGTAGCTCTGTTGGTAAGAATTGAAATTTTGGCGTTTGAAAGGAAAGACATTGAAACAGGTGGGTAGAGTCTGTTTGGATAGAATTAAGAAATTGTAAAGGCATGAGGACCATAATGGGGGTCATTTACAGGCCTCAGAAAAGTAGCTCAGATATCGGTAGCAGTATAAATCAGGAATTAAGAGTGGCATGTCAAAGTGGTAGCAATACGGTAGTTATGGGGGACTTCAACATGAAGGTGGACTGGGATAGTCAAACGGAGGCAGGAACACAAGAGAGTGAGTTTATTGAATGTCTACCAGATACTTTCTTGGAGCAGCTAGTGGAGGAACCAACCAGGGGGAAGTTGATTCTGCACTTGGTGCTGTGCAGCGACGCAGAATTAAGAAGTGACCTCGATGTTGGGGAGCCATTAGGGAATAGTGACCATGGTATGGCTACTTTTGAGCTGCAATTAGAAAGGGAGAAAGAAAGGAAGTCGGAAGCATCTGTCCTGCAGTTAAATAAACGGGATTATGCAGCTATGAGGGAGGAGCTAGCCAAAATAAAATGGAAAGATACACTAGCTGGGAGGAAACTCGGGAAAAATGGCAGGTATTTTTGGACATTTTTCACAGGATTCAGGACAAATTTATTTCAAAGTGGAGGAAAGGCTCTAGGAGATGCAAATGGCAGCCGTGGCTAACTAATGAAATCAAGTGCAATATCAAATCCAAAGGGAGTAAGTATAAGATAGCGAAGCGGAGTGGGAAGTTCTTTGATCCTGATGGTTGTGCAGCAGTTCAAACTTCTCAAATGCAGAATTTGAGCTGTTTGCTCTCCCAGTGCCCTAGAGCATTGGTTTGGGAATATTTATGCCACAGGTGGTGTTATGGTCCTGTTAAGTGAATGACTCTGGATCAAATCTGGCCCCGTCTGCAAGGGGTTTGTGTGTTCACCCACTCTTCAGTGGAGGTGGCAGGTTAACAGGGGTTTGTGGGGGGGAAAATCGCAGGTGAATGAGGGGGCATGCACAGAGCTGGTGGGGTGAATAGGAGTGTGAGGCAGTTGTTGGCGAAGGGGAGTGTGTTGCAGGGATGTGTAGCTGAGGACTCTCCATCCAATCTCTGACCAGAGGGAAACAGGATTCTTATCGTGCTCACAAATTCCTTCGTCACTCCTCAAACGATGATCAGTATTCTGACTCAAGCGTTTTCTGGCCCTGTGACGACAAGCGGGCCTAACGTTCCAATGGCAAATGAGGCAGGGAGGTTGTTTCCTGTAATAGAGGTAGTAAAATTTCCATTAGAGAGGAATACGTTGCCTTTAACTGATAACATGCGGTGGGGTCTCAGTTCATTTGGTGATGTCTGGGATCTCTCTCTCAATATAAAAAATAAAAATCAAGGCTGGGTCTCTCTTTGGTGGGGGGGTGTCTAATATTTGCTTATGTCATCATCTAATTCATCCCAACTGGCAGTGCAGGCTTTGTTCCCCAAGGCGTCCGTATTGGCTGTCCATGGACCATCTCTGTCCCAATGCAGTCCACAGTGTCACTTGCATTTAAATCAATGATGGCATCAGCACCTTTTGGCCAACTTTAGCTGTGTTTACTCAGTCAATCTGGCCAGTTTAGTTTTTCATTCAATTCTGGTGTCTGGGGTTCATGGGAGTAGTGGAAGATTGCTAATTCCTGAAACAATTCTTCATTTATCTTATTTTAAAACAATTATTTAATTTCACATTTGCATTTAAAACAAATTGTTTTATTTGAAATAACATCAAATGAATGCATAGTGATTTAAAAAATTAACCCCCTGTCTTGGGATGATGGTTTTGGGATGTTTGTGCCTGAGGTTTGGCTCTGAAGTGAAGGCTGTTGATGGGTTGATCCCAGAATGGGGGGGTATTTGTGGGCAAGGGCTGGTTTGGAGGCTGCAGGGAATTCTTTTGCTCATGACTGCAAGAAGCATTTCATTTAATTTTTGCTGATGTAAAGAAAAAAAGAAAATATATCTGGATAGTATTTATAAAAATTTACCAAACCTTTCAAATAAAATCTAACATCTTAATTTTTTTGATTTTAGGAGTCGGAAGGTTCATGTTGGGTGATTACAACTTAATTCCTACAATTGGTAAATACACATCCCAAATCTTCAAAGAAATTCAAATTTGTTCCATGAATTCGATGTAATTATTTCAAGTTGGATACAATGACGGGAGGAGTCACGTGATGGAGTAGTGGCCGGACGGTGAACTCCAGCCCTCTCCAGAAAAGTCGGGAAAAACAAAGGAAAACACAAAGGCACAGAAATAAAAGTTACAGAAAAGTGAGTATAAAGGTGGAAAGAAGATGGCGACAAAAAAAGAAAAATCGAAAGCAACGGTAAGAAGAGAGGAAGAGAAGACAAAGGAGGAAAAAGGTGAAGGCCTTACCTGTCCGAAGAGGCCCGCTGCGGAGAGAGAAACCCGCTCCCTCAGGTCGGTAAATAATGGACTACAAAAATGGCTCGCTGAGCCGAGTAAAAGTGCGCAACCGCGCATGCGCGATGCGAATGAAAAAAAACACACCGACGGGAGGGGGGACCAGCTGGGGAGTCAATCTCCACAGCCGGCAACGACAGCTGCAGAACACCTGCAGCAAGAAGAGACCACAGAAGACAATAGAAACAAGAAAGAAGAGAAGGAAAGGGCACCAAAGAAACAGCAGATGGCCAACCCAGAGGAAGAAGAAGAGGAAGAGGAAGAGTACAGTGAAATAGAAGAAGAAAAGAAAGGCAAGATAAAGGATATACTTTCTCTTATTAAAGGATACATGGAGTCATTTAAAGAATGGCAAACACAGGAATTTAAGGATTTAAGAAAAAGAATAAACAACACAGAAGAGAAAATGAATAAAATAGAGATGACCTTAACAGAAATGGGAAAGAAAATGGACAAGATGGAAGAGCGGGCAGTAGCAGCAGAAATGGAGGTAGAAGACTTAAAAAAGAAATTGGAGGAATCTAATAAAAAAACTAAAGAGACACAAGAACTACTAGCTCAAAAAATAGATACAATGGAAAATTATAACAGAAGAAATAACATAAAGATAGTGGGCCTTAAGGAAGATGAAGAAGGCAAGAATATGAGAGAGTTTATAAAAGAGTGGATCCCTAAGACCCTAGGATGTCCAGAACTACAGCAAGAAATGGAAATAGAAAGGGCACATAGAGTATTGGCCTCTAAACCACAACCACAACAAAAACCAAGATCTATTGTAGTAAAATTCCTAAGATATACTACAAGAGAAAAGGTACTGGAGAAGACAATGGAAAAAGTAAGAGAGGGCAACAAACCACTGGAGTACAAAGGGCAAAAAATCTTCATTTATCCAGATATAAGTTTTGAACTCCTAAAGAAGAGAAAAGAGTTCAATACAGCAAAGGCGATTTTATGGAAGAAAGGGTATAAATTTATACTAAAGCATCCAGCGGTATTGAAAATATTTATTCCAGGACAACAAAACAGACTATTCTCGGATCCAGAATAAGCACGAAAATTTGCAGAACAATTACAAAAATAGACTGAGGGATGAAGACGGGTAATGAGAGTTAAAATGATCACGATTGATATGTATGTGGGTAAAGACAAAAATAGACTGAGGGATGAAGACGGGTAATGAGAGTAAAAATGATCACGATTGATATGTATGCGGGTAAAGAGGTATAAGAGTGAATAGAGACAATGAGCATACATGAAAGTATCTGTACTTAGAGGAAAATATAGATAGTATAGACAAGAATTAATAAGGGAAGGTAATGGAATAGAGAGAATAAGGAGGGAATTAAAAGAGTGACCTTTGTGACATATGAAAAGTGAAATCTTTTCTGGGGGAGGCGGGGTGGGGGGAAATAGCAGTCACTGCAAAATCAGTTGACGCTTGCGAGTGGATTCGCAAATCCAAATGGAGAGGGGAGATGTGGTTGTCCGACAAGGGATAAAGGACAACTCAGGAGGGGAAGGGGAGATTGGGGATAAATAAGATAGAAATAGGAGAATAAGGAAAATGTTAGATGTTGTAGGAATGTTGTCTTATAAAGAGTTGAAAATAAGAAAACAGAAATGGAAAAGGAGGAAAGGTAATGATGGAAAAACGGAAAGAGAAGATAAACAAAATATAAAAGGGCTACGCTGAACTATATGTCTTTAAATATTAATGGAATACATAACCAAATTAAAAGGAAGAAACTACCAAATTTAAATGAATAAATGTATTCCATTAAAAAAAAAATAACATATTGGTTAAGAAATAAGATTGAAATATTCGAACAAGTATAGGAGCCTTACATTAAATACAATAGCGAAAACCTACCGGGGACAAACAGTACCTAAGTTGATGGAAGGAGAAGGAAAGAAAAGAATGGACTCAGTAGAATTTCTGGTGTAATTTTGTTGAATGACAACATTGTCTGACTGGCTTAATGCAACCTAGATTGTATACCTAAAATGGATGAGAGGGGGGGGTGGGGGGGTGGTTTGGGAGTAAAGGGGGGGGGGAGAAAAAGTCACTGTATATGTGTGAAAAAGAAATAGTGTATATGATGGCTAATGTGATTTATGGTGTGAAAAATAAAAAAATTTAATAAAAAAAAACAAAAAAAAAACTCTATCCATCCTTCTTGTAATTTTAAATACTCTACCAAATCCCCTCTCGGCTTTCGAGTTGACAGTAATACAGTCATAGATGGTCGGATGAATTCTCTTGGGGAAGAGTTCATAGTGGCTCAAAAGTGCTTGATTAGATGCAAGGAGAGCTGCCACTGAATGTTGCATGTATTTGGTTCTGGGTTTCGAAGGTACCTCAGCTCTCTCTCTTTTGTACTCGGTCCAAAAGTATTGCTGATCTTATTTGGAATTAGACCAGTTTCAATTAAGCAATGCTGAAGATTTTTGGTGGGGGGGGAAATAAGCATTGCATTAAATGAAGCTGCAGATGGTCATCCTTAAGTGTTGATCTGCAGTCCAAGTCTGGTGAGCTTTCTGGGATGGGCAAACATTCCAGGCAACTCCTTCTTCACACAACAGGATTCAACATTTAATAGGACGGGGGGCGGGGGAATAATCTGGGGCTAAGTTCCGTATGTGTTTTGAGTTGATCTGATATAGTTCATGAAGCCCATTGGATTTTAACTTCTGTCGGGAGCACAGTGGGCTATGAACAACATTTCTTGTTGTTTTCAGAGTATATCTTTCCCCTGGTTTATAATTCTTTGTGTGAATCATTTTTTTACTCCTGTCCAAGTTAGTAACAGGAAACACTGTGGGAGTGGGACGCTGTTTCATCGCTGGTAAAGTCCAACAACTGGTGAAACGTTCACATGATTGAAGCTGTCTTGAAGGCAGGTTTCCAATTACTGCAGGTAACTTTCTGTTCAAGGTCTTTCGCCCCATCTTCCTCACTCGTGCACAGTGTCACGGCTGTCAATGAAGGAGGGAGGAAAGTTGGTTTGAAAATGAGCAAATTGTTTACGTCAGAGCCAAGTCTGAAACCACCTTTTATTGAACCAAGCGAGATGGAGGACTGGTCACGGTGGCTGCTGGGGAGCACATGCAGATAACCTTGCCCACAAGGAAACTTTTGAGTCCTCATTCTCAGCATAGGGTGGCAGTGTCCTAGGGTCTCCTTCTTTCGCCTCGTCTTCCTTAATCATCTGAAGCCTGATTTCTTTCCCCTCTCATTCAGCCTGCATTATTTTCTGCATCCTCTCCCTGTTACTCCCTTGCTTTCTATTCCCTTCATTTTCTCCCTCATCATTAATTTTAGCAAAGATGACTGGCTTGGTTTAGTCTGTAACATGTTTGAGTTTCAAATGGAACATTTAACGTGGGCTCAGTGCTGTTTTGAAATATTAGCAGAACAGAGGATGACACCAGTCACTGATGGATAGAAGAGAAAAAGATCCCCCTCTCTCTGGTAAGGTCGTGGGCAAGAGTCCTAAGAGAGGAACAAGTCTGAATAAACATCTTTCCTGATTAACTGTGTCCGGTGCATTGATTGAGTGGTGCTGTTGCAGCAGACCCCACTCTTATCCATAATTGATTGGAAACTAATCTATGGTCACTGGACCCAAAATGTTCACATACACGTTTTACATCTCTAACCATTACAGCATCGCAATAGGCCAACTTTGCCCTTCGAGTCCACACCGAACACTTTGTCCTACCTAATCCCATTGACCTACACTCGCACCTTGACCCTCCATTCCTTTCCTGTCCAAATACATATCCCACTTCTCCTTAAGTGCTAATATTGAGCCTGCCTCCTCCACTTCATCTGCAAGTCCATTCCACACACCCACCACTCTGAGTGAAAGTCCCCCCTCACATTTCCTCGAAACTTCTGCCCCTTTCTCTCAACCCACGTCAAATCTATACCCCAATAATTTTAAATACCTCAACCCAATCCAACCTCAACCTTTTATGCTCCGCAGAATAAAAATCTTGCTTAACCTTTCCCTATAACTTAGACCTGTGGTTTTCAAAATGCTCTCAAACTCAAATTCCACTTGAAGCAATCCCTACACCAGAAGTGCTCTGTGATTAGTCAGGGATTGATTCAGGTGCTATGAAAGGAACCATCTACATCCTACAGGATGGAGCGCCAGAATAGCGTACATAGTTGAAGAAATTAAATTCCAAGACTTTGCTCTGCAAAGTGTTTCAACTTCAAAAGTACAGCCCCTCATGGCCAATCCTGGGAATTTACTGGGACAGGGTCCAGCGGAAAAGGGACACTGTCCAAATGCCAGTGTCAAATGATGTCATTTCACGCCCCCTCCACCCCTACTCATATCCTCGGCGTTTGCCGATGTCGGTCTGATGGTAAAACCAGTGGCAGAGAGACAGCAAAGAATCACCTGTTTCCAGTCGAAGGCAGAACACTCCGCTCCCCGGGGATGAGTTGTGTTCAGTGGAAAAGCAATCTTGTGTCCCAGTGGAAATGGCACCAAGGGCTTCCTAACCTGAGACACTACATGGCCAATGAACTGGGATTCCCGTGGAAAAAGGGTTTCAGACTGCTTTGTAAAATCTGCATGCAGTGCTTCAACCGAAATGAAGGCCAATGGGATGATGAGCTTCATTAAACTTTTCTACGTGGTCGTGCGTGAAAGTGAGGCCATTTTGTCAAGAAAGCGTAGAAAAATTAACCACGATCACAGGAGTGGCCTCCACGTGAGACCTGGAGCAATATCTTCATGGAAACAAGCGACAACTTGACCAAATATCTAATCTCATTTATCAAAATAGCACTGGCCTTCGCGAAAAGATGTATCACAATCAACTGGATGTCCGATAGCACGCTGGGCTGTGGAAATGAACTGCTGTTACCTACGGGGAAAAAAAAATCACATAAACGTGACCCTTTGGTAAAGGTCTGTCAACTGTACCTGGACCACATAGGGGCCCAGACACTAATATAAATGAACAATAAAAGGGGATGAATGTAACCATTATATAGACCAAAACCAAGTTTCCCCAACTGGACTCATCTACTTGTAATCTCTGAAAACGTGGATATGAAAACAAACTGCAATAGAGAGAGAAAAAATTCAAAGTGCAAAAGGAAGAGTCTTTAAATGAGTCCCTGAATGTGTGTTGAGTCTCGTGGTGAAGGGGTAGCAGCTGTTCCTGAACCTGGCTATACCTCTTTCCTGATGGGAGCAGTGAGAACAGAGCGGGTGATGTTGATCCTTGATTACTGCTGCTCTCTGACAGCAGCGTTCCCTGCAAATGTTCTCAATGGTGGAGGGTTTTTACCTAAGATATCCTGGGCGGTGTCTTAACTTTTGCAGAGCTTTTTGCTCAGGGGTATTGGTGTCACAAGACAACTGATCAAACCTACTACAAACTGAACCTTTCACCCCTCACACCCGCAAACCCACTATTTTTCTTGCATCAATGTGCCTGTCTAAATGTTAAAGGTCCCTATTATTCCAGACTCCACCATCCTGCCCGGCCATGCACTCCAGGCACCCGCAGCCTTCTGCACGTTCTCTTTCTACAAGTCCTTCAGCAGCCTTGTGTTTTCTCAGCACTGCCTGCTCCTCCACCAAGCTCTGCCTCAAATCCATTCACTCTATGAGCTTCCTGCATCACTCCAGAGAAAAGCCCAAGGTTTCTCTCTCTGGATATTGCATTTACTTCATTCTGATGGGCTGAATTCCTGCAGCTTCCCAATCAAACATCTGCAATCGCCTTTAAATTGTGCCCCTCTGCACAGATTTGTACCACCTGCTTTTAAACAGGTTAAATCCTATGGGCATTCTGACAGTATCCTTCCACTCTCTCTCTCTTTCTCTCTCTACCGGTGGACATAAATCCTTCTGCCCAAATTGTTGCTTGGTCTGGGCTTCTGTCCTTTTGCCTGGATTCTCATCCTCTGCTATTTCAGTCTGAACCTTGCCGTCAGCCCGAGGAATAAAACCGTGGGGATATGGATCGGAATTCTTTCTGGCTAGAGCATCTCAAACACTGCTCTCATCCTCGTGTGTGCACAGCTAGAGACAAGAACAAATCTTGTCCTTAGTCACTGTGAAATCCATCTCCAGGATGCTGGCACTTTATTCCTGTGTGTTTTTTTTCAACCTTGCTTAGTGCTAGTTTTTCCTTTTGAATTGAACATTACAATATATGTCAATGCACTTTCCAAATGGTTTTACAATGTAAACAATATTTTAAAGAAAAATCTGAAGACTTCACCATCTGAGATGCAGGAAATAATCTGTGGCTTCGGCGGGTCCGCGCCCAGGTGTATTTGGATTATTTTAAACAGGACCATCTTCCAATGTCTGCAGTGGAACTGGGAGAAAGAGGGTTGGGCTGTCGGTGTCATAGTTAATGACGTCTCATTACAGAACTGAAAGCTTACAGTCTGTGGTGAACTGATATTCTCGTCTCACTGACCAGCACCCCTTCCTGCTCATTCCCATCCATGGGGCCGGGACTCCCTCACCCTCACGGGTCCCCCTCACACTCGCAGTTCTCCGATCCACTCAACCACACAGATCCCCTAAACCACGCGGGTTCCCACCCCCACCTTCAGCCTCGCAGGTGCCCTCAGACTTCTGGGTCCACGTCCCGGTCCCCCCTCCGCCCTATGGGTCACCGTACCTCCTCAACCTTCTGGGTCCCCGTCCCCGTCCACCCTCAGCCTTCTGGGTCCCCGTCCCCGTCCCCCCTCAGCCTTCTGGGTCCCCGTCCCCCCTCAGCCTTCTGGGTCCCCGTCCCCCCTCAGCCTTCTGGGTCCCCGTCCCCCCTCAGCCTTCTGGGTCCCCGTCCCCCCTCAGCCTTCTGGGTCCCCGTCCCCCTCAGCCTTCTGGGTCCCCGTCCCCCCTCATCCTTCTGGGTCCCCGTTCCCCCTCAGCCTTCTGGGTCCCCGTCCACTTCCCCACTCAGCCCTCTGGGTCACGGTCCCCGTCCCCCCTCAGCCTTCTGGGTCCCCGTCGCCCCTCAGCCTTCTGGGTCCCCGTCCCCCCTCTGCCTTCTGGGTCCCCGTCCCCCCTCAGCCTTCTGGGTCCCCATCCCCCCTCAGCCTTCTGGATCCCCGTCCCCCCTCAGCCTTCTGGGTCCCCGTCCCCCCTCAGCCTTCTGGGTCCCCGTCCCCCCTCAGCCTTCTGGGTCCCCGTCCCCCCTCAGCCTTCTGGGTCCCCGTCCCCCTTCAGCCTTCTGGGTCCCCGTCCCCCCTCAGCCTTCTGTGTCCCCGTCCCCCCTCAGCCTTCTGGGTCCCCGTCCCCCCCCAGCCTTCTGGGTCCCCGTCCCCCCCTCAGCCTTCTGGGTCCCCGTCCCCCCTCAGCCTTCTGGGTCCCCGTCCCCCCTCAGCCTTCTGGGTCCCCGTCCCCCCTCAGCCTTCTGGGTCCCCGTCCCCCCTCAGCCTTCTGGGTCCCCGTCCCCCCTCAGCCTTCTGGGTCCCCGTCCCCCCTCAGCCTTCTGGGTCCCCGTCCCCCCTCAGCCTTCTGGGTCCCCGTCCCCCCTCAGCCTTCTGGGTCCCCGTCCCCGTCCCCCCTCATCCTTCTGGGTCCCCGTTCCCCCTCAGCCTTCTTGGTCCCCGTCCACGTCCCCACTCAGCCCTCTGGGTCACCGTCCCCCCTCAGACTTCTGGGTCCCCGTCCCCGTCCCCCCTCAGCCTTCTGGGTCCCCGTCCCCGTCCTCCCTCAGCCTTCTGGGTCCCCGTCCCCCCTCAGCCTTCTGGGTCCTCGTCCCCGACACCCTTCATCATTCTGGGTCCCCGTCCCTGCCCCCCCCTCAACCATCTGTGTCCCCGTCCCCCCGCAGCCTTGTGGGTCCTCGTCTCCGACCCCCTTCATCATTCTGGGTCCCCGTCCCTGTCCCCCCCTCAACCTTCTGGGTCCCCGTCCCCGTTTCCCCCTCAGCCTTCTGGGTCCCCGTCCCCGTTTCCCCCTCAGCCTTCTGGGTCCCCGTCCCCGTTTCCCCCTCAGCCTTCTGGGTCCCCGTCCGCCGTCAGCCTTCTGGGTCCCTCTCCCCCCTCAGCTTTTTGGGTCCCCGTCCCCCCTCACCTTTCTGGGTCCTGATCACCCTCACCCTTCTGGGTCCTGATCACCCTCACCCTTCTGGGTCCTGATCACCCTCACCCTTCTGGGTCCTGATCACCCTCACCCTTCTGGGTCCTGATCACCCTCACCCTCCTGGGTCCTGATCACCCTCACCCTCCTGGGTCCTGATCACCCTCACCCTTCTGGGTCCTGATCACCCTCACCCTTCTGGGTCCTGATCACCTTCAACCTTCTGGGTCCTGATCACCCTCACCCTTCTGTGTCCTGATCACCATTACCCTTCTGGGTCCTCATTCCCCTCACCCTTCTGGTTCCACGAGTACCTCAGCCTTGCGTGTCCCTCAACCTTCTGGACACCCGTCCCCCTCAGCCTCGCAGGATCCCTGGCCCCCACAGCCTTGCGTGTCCCTCACTCCTCTGGCAGATCTCCCACACCCCTCTGGCGGGTCCCCCTCACCCTTCTGGGTCCTCGACCCCCCTCACCCTTCTGGGTCCCCGACCCCCCTCACCCTTCTGGGTCCCCGACCCCCCTCACCCTTCTGGGTCCCCGAACCCCTCACCCTTCTGGGTCCCCGTCCCTCTCCCCCCTCTGCCTTGCGGGCCCCGAGCCCCCTCTGCCTCGTGGGCCCCGAGCCCCCTCTGCCTCGCGGGCCCCGACACCCCTCAGCCTCATTGGAGCGTTCCCCCCTCAGCCTCGCAGGCCCCGACCCCCCTCAACCTCGCGGGACGTGACGCCCCTCAGCCTAGCGGGCTACGACCTGCCTCAACCTCGCGGGTCCCCGATTCCCCTCAGCCTCGCGGATCCCCCTCCCCCCCACAGCCTCACGGACACCGACCCCCACCCCTTCAGCCTCGTGGGTCCCCGACTACCACACACCCTAACGCCACCCCGACCCAAACTTCCTCACGGTACCCCGGCCCCACCTCACAACCATCCCCCTGCCCGTTCCCCTCCGAGCTCCGGCCGCTCCAGACCCAAAGGGCGACCCGTGGAAACTCCGTCCTCCCTGGTCTCGCTCCCAAAATGCCCCGATTCCCGCCCATGAGGAACCGACACGAACCTCTCTCCCCCTCCCGCTCGCGACCAACTCCTCCAAAGGCGGGAAAGATCAACAACATGGCAGCCACCAGGGGTCGCTCTCGCGAGAGCTTGATCCACCCCTCCACGGGATCTCCTCTCCACCACCCCGAGCCCCTGGATGGAGCCCCAGGGCTCGAGGTGCAGCCCTTTGGAGCCCCCTCTCTCCTGAGAACCTCGTCCCACTGGGGAAGGGTCCGAGAGCTGCCTCGGGCCTCCAGTCCATCTCCCCTTCAGGCTGCACATTTCCACACCAGGACCTGCCCCACATTCCCCCCCAAGATTCCAGTCCATCCCACCTCCACCACCTTGGCCCAAAGCTCATTCCACGCTCCCACCCCCCTCTGAGGGAAGAAAATCCCCCTTCAATCTCAATCCATGTCCTCCTCTTTGAATCTCTCCCACTCTCCTTGGAAACAGCCTGTCCCCATGGACACGATCCGCCCCCCCCTCACAATTTTCAAATCTTCCTCAATCTTCTACGCTCCAGGGAATAAAGTCCCAGCCTGTCCAACCTTCCCCTGGAACTCAAACCCCGAAAGCCAGACCACCTTCTTGTCCCTCTCCTCGATGCGCTGTCTCATTCCTATCCTTCCTCTCCTCCGGCCACCCAAACGGCACACAATGTTCCCAAGTTGGCCTCACCAATGCCTCGTCCAACTTCCTCGTGGCCTCCCAACTCCTGCACTCAATCCTCTCATTTCTGAAGGCCAAAATACCAGAAGCTTTCTTCACTCCCCCCCACCCCCCCATCTCTACAAGGGACTCCACTTTCGGGCAGTTCTGTACCACAGTTCCTCAATCCCTTTGTTTGACAACACTCCTCAATGGTCTGCCATTTAACATTCAACTCTTACGTTTTAAGAATCAATTGCAGAGATCCATGGATGTGGGAAGTCAGGAGGGTTAGGGACTGGGTGCAGGTCGATGAGACTGGCAGAATGATATTTCACCATGGACGAGAAGGGCTGAAGGGTCCCTTTTCTTTGCTGTGGGGTTTCTAGGGTAGAGTTCACACCATTCTCAGGAAGGAGGATGAGCAGACAGATGTCATGGTCCACGGGTAGGAAAGGTGATGAGATCCTGCCAGGAGAGATGAGGGAGTTAAGTGCAAAGGTGAAGGGCACAACCAAGGGGTTTCTGTCTGTCTGTGTGCGTGTGTCACTACGTCTGTGTGTGATTCTCTGTGTCTGTGTGTGATTCTCTGTGTCTGTGTGTGATTCTCTGTGTCTGTGTGTCATTCTCTGTGTCTGTGTGTGATTCTCTGTGTCTGTGTGTGATTCTCTGTGTCTGTGTGTGATTCTCTGTGTCTGTGTGTGATTCTCTGTGTCTGTGTGTGATTCTCTGTGTCTGTGTGTGATTCTCTGTGTGTGTGTCTCTCTCTCTGTGTGTCTATCGGTCTGTGTGTGTATCTGTGACTGTGTGATTCTCTGTGTCTGTGTGTGTCTCTGTGTCTGTGTGTGTCTCTCTGTGTCTGTGTGTCTCTCTGTGTCTGTGTGTCTGAGTGTCTCTCTGTCTGTGTTTCTCTCTGTGTCTGTGTCTCTCTCAGTGTATCTCTCTCTCCGCGTCTCTCTGTGTGTATCTCCCTCTGTGTGTGTCTCTGTGTCTGTTTGTGTGTCTCTGTCTGTGTCTCTTTGTGTGTCACTGTCTGTGTGCGTCTCTCTCTCCCTGTGTCACAATTTGTGTCTCTCTGTGTCTGTATGTGTGTGTGTCTCTCTCTCTCTGTCTGTGTCTCTTTCTGTGTCTCTGTATCTGTGTGTGTCTGTGTGTGTGTCTCTCTGTCTGTGTCTCTCTGTCTGTGTCTCTGTGTGTGTCTCTATATCTGTGTGTCTATGTCTCTGTGTGTGTCTCTCTCTATCTATGTCTGTGTGTATGTATCTGTGTGTGTGTGTCTGTCTCTCTGTGTCGTGTGTTTGTCTCTGTCTCTGGCTGTGTGTGTGTGTCTGTCTCTTTGTGTCGTGTGTGTGTCTCTCTCTGTCTCTATGTGTGTCTCTCTGTCTCTTTCTGTGTGCGTGTCTCTCTCTCTGTCTGTCTGTGTGTCTCTCTATCTGTCTGTCTGTGTCTGTCTGTGTGTGTCTCTGTCTGTGTGTGTCTCTGTGTGTGTCTCTGTCTGTCTCTCTCTCGCTGTCAGTGTTTCTCTCTCTGTCTCTGTCTGTGTGTGTTTCTCTGTGTGTCTGTGTGTGTGTATCTGTCTCTCTGTGTCTGTGTGTGTGTGTCTGTCTGTCTGGGTATGTGTGTGTCGCTCTCTCTCGGTGTCTCTAATATATGCTTATTCATTACCCACCATTATCCATCCCTACTGGTGGTGCGGGCTTTGTTCCCCAAGGCGTCCGTATTGGCTGCCCATAGACCATCTCTGCCCAAACGCATTCCTCGGTGTCACCTGCATTAAAATCAAGATGGCATCAGCACCTTTTTGGACACTTTTAGCTGTGTTTCCTCAGTTCTTCTGGCCAGTTTTGTGTTTCGTTCACACATTCCTGCTTCCTGGGGTTCACAGCACTCGTGGAAGATCGCCAGTTCCTGAAACAATTCTTCATTCATCTTATTTGTAACATTTTTACATTTAATTTAACATATGCATTAAAAAACTTAAATTTCTTATTTGAAAATAAGATAAAATTAATGCATAGTGATTTAAAAAGTAACCCCTCCCACAGCTGCCCAATAGAAAACAATAAAGAGAGAAAACATCTAGATAGTATTTATAAAAATTGACCAAAACTCTCAAATAAAATCTTGGTTTTCTTGGTTTTAGGAGTCAGAAAGTTCGTGTTGGGTTGTTAAAACTTAATTCCGACAATTGGTAAATACACATCCTAAATCTTCAAAACAGAAATTCAAATTTGTTCCGTGAATTCGATGTAATTATTTCAAGTGGGAATCAACGGCCTATTTCAGTGTGGCCATCGACCCATTCCCAAATACGCATCGGACTTCCAAGTTACTGCCACACATTTTAACCCTATAACAATTACAGCACAGAAACAGATCACTTGGCCCTTCTTGTCTGCACTGAACTAAATACTCTCCTCTCGTACCACCTCTCTGCATTCCCCTCCCCTCCAATTTTCCCTGAAATGACAAAATGGACCCTGCTGCCACTATTTCTCCCGGAAGCTCACTCCACTCAGCCACCACTCTAAGAAGTTCCCCCTCATGTTACTTCCAAACTTTTACCTCCTGTTTCAATCTCTGCTCCCGCAATGAAAAAAGTCTATACACATCAACTCGTTCTATCCTCCTAGTAATTTTAAAGACCTCGATCAAATCCCCTCTCAACCATCTACAATCCAAAGAATAAAGACTTCATTTGCTCAATCTTTCTTTGTAATCTAGTTGCTGATATCCAGGTAACATTGACTTAAATCTTCTCTGCACCCTCTCTACTTTGTTGATAGCTTTCCTCTCATTTGGTGACCAGAACTGCACACAGTACTCTCAACAGGGCCTCACCAATATCTTGTCTAGTCTCAACCTCACTGCCCGACTCCCGTATTCTATGCTATGGTTGATCAAGGCCAGCCATTTGAACAGATTCTTTTCGAGGTACTCTCTGATTACCCTCCAATAATTAACCTATCACTGTCAGGCTCACCTGGTTTGCTTTTGAAGCCGTTTTTAAACAAAGGAACATTAGATTACATCCATTCCTCTGGCACCTCACCCGTGGATAAACAGGTTTTAAATATTTCTGTCAGAGCCCTTGCAATTTCTACTCTTCTTTCCCTCAAGGCCAAGGGAATATCATGTCAGACCTCCATCCACCAACAGACAAAAATCAGCCATCACAAGGAGAAGGCAGGACAGTAGTCTCACCTCTCCAGCACGAGTCACCCCAGGATCAAGTCAGCACTGACTGCAAGAAGTTTCTACATCCTCTCGGTGTCTGTGTGGATTTCCTCCCACACTCCACAGCTCAAGGGGGCCGTAAGTTCATTGGCGATTTGGGAAGCTCAAGGCCATGGGGTGGAAGTGCACATTCTGGACCTGGGGGCATCAATTCAATTCAACAGCACAGATGAACCTTTGGGCACGACCTGATCTTTTTCTGGTTTCAAACTCATTATTTCTGAAAATTGTATGTGCACCTCTAATGCAACACGACTGCTGCAAAACAGGCTTCTTGATGCATATCCATGACAAGAACTCGGGAGAATCTGATTTGGTTACTAGACTTTTGAACAGAACAGAGTCTGGACATTTTATCCCTAAACTGAAACTTTATAGACATACAGAACAAAAAGAGGGCAAAACAAGCTTGTGTCTCACCAATACCACAATTCACGGACACTTTTTAAGTTCTCAAGGGTGGCAGAAAACACAAAGAACAGACAAACTCCTTCCACACTGTCACTTTGAGAGCTTTGGACTCACCATGCTATAAATATTGCCAAGCCATCGCTCTCTCTCCAAATCAATGACCAAAAGTACTGGCTGAGCGAAAGATTTGAGACATTTTACCCACTATGTAGCAATCAGGCACAAGGAAAAGTGCTGCTTCCATTGTAAAATATTTAGGAATCTCAGACCACAAACAACCTTCACCCCAAAAAACAAGCAATTCTCCACAATAAAACTAGGTTTCCTTCCGGTCTGCAAGCATCTGCTCTCTTGAGTCTGAATGACACAACTGGGGAAACCGTTTCAAACCCATGACCTGAAACAGCATATTCTCTTCCTCTAATTGGAGCTGTCTTGAATTGGCCACCACTGCCCGAGCAAGAATGAACTGGGAGATCTCACACTTGCTCCTTCACAGGTGAGACCTCCCTGTTCATTGGAGCTCCATATTATCCATCTTGCTCTATTTTGTTAACCTTAATCAAGTCTCCTCTCATTCTCCAACACTCCCATGAAAAATAAAAATCATGTATCCTGTAGTTCGCGAGTCCGGACACCAGGTGGTGGTATTATACCTCTCTCTCTCCCCCAAGCTTCATGCATGCAGTACTCGGTGTGAACAGGCGGTGGCAGCACTTTACAGCCCTTGCAATCTGCAGCTTGGACAGGAGATGGTTGGTTTGTACCTCGTGGGCTCTTGCACCAAGATTGAAGATTTGGAGATTTCCCATTGATTGGCAGAGAACATACACGACATCACATCCAACCCTGAGATTCCCTTTTTCCTGTGGACACGACCGAATTCCCACGAATGGATTGGGAAATCAATGTTCCCGGGTACACGTCCTATAGAAAAGACAGAAAGTTGGGAAGAGGGGGTGGGGTAGCTCTGTTGGTAAGAAATGAAATTCAGGCGTTTGAAAGGAAAGACATTGAAACAGGTGGGTAGAGTCTGTTTGGATAGAATTAAGAAATTGTAAAGGCATGAGGACCATAATGGGGGTCATTTACAGGCCTCTGAAAAGTAGCTCAGATATCGGTGGCAGTATAAATCAGGAATTAAGAGTGGCATGTCAAAGTGGTAGCAATACGGTAGTTATGGGGGACTTCAACATGAAGGTGGACTGGGATAATCAGACGGGGGCAGGAACACAAGAGAGTGAGTTTATTGAATGTCTACGAGATACTTTCTTGGAGCAGCTAGTGGAGGAACATACCAGGGGGAAGTCGATTCTGGACTTGGTGCTGTGCAGCGACGCAGAGTTAATAAGTGACCTCGATGTAGGGGAGCCATAGGGAATAGTGACCATGGTATGGTTACTTTTGAGCTGCAATTAGAAAGGGAAAAGGAAAGGAAGTCGGAAGCATCTGTACTGCAGTTAAATAAAAGGGATTATGCAGCTATGAGGGAGGAGCTAGCCAAAATAAAATGGAAAGATACACTAGCTGGGAGGACAACTGGGGAAAATGGCAGGTATTTTTGGACATTTTTTACAGGATTCAAGACAAATTTATTCCAAAGTGGAGGAAAGGCTCTAGGAGATGCAAATGGCAGCCGTGGCTAACTAATGAAATCAAGTGCACTATCAAATCCAAAGGGAGTAAGTATAAGATAGCGAAGCGGAGTGGGAAGTTAAAGGATTGGGAAACCTTCAAAGAGCATCAGAGGGTAACTAAGAAAGTCATAAGAGAGGGGAAAATGAAGTATGAGAGGAAATTAGCAAATAATATCATGGAGGATAGCAAAAGCTTTTTTAAATATGTGAAGAGGAAGAAATTGGTTCGGACTAAAATTGGTCCATTAGGAATGGAAAAGGCTGGAATTATTACCGGAAACAAGGAGATGGCTGAGGAATTTAACAAATACTTTGCATCGGTCTTTACCAAGGAGGATATAGGTTATGGTCAGTTAGGGGGTAGTGGTCATGCGGTATCAAGAGACTTGGGGAAATTTCCTGGGGAAATAGGGGATCTAATGGATATCCGGATCTAGAAGCAGGAGGTTGTGAGTAAATTGTTGGGACTGAGGGCTGATAAAACCCCAGGGCCTGATGGGCTGCATCCCAGGGTGCTTAAAGAAGTTGCTATGGAAATTGTGGAGGCACTGGTCGACATTTTCCAAAGTTCCATAGATTCGGGGGAGGTCCGTGAGGATTGGAGAGTGGCTGATGTGGTGCCGATTTTTAAGAAGGGAGGGAGGGAGAAAACGGGAAATTATAGACCGGTCAGCCTGACGTCAGTGGTGGGGAAGATATTGGAATCTATCATAAAAGGAGTAATAGCAGAATACTGAGGCAGAAATAATAGTATAAGGGCTAGTCAGCATGGATTCCTTAAGGGTAAGTCATGCTTGACTAAACTTCTAGAATTTTTCGAGGATGTGACAAAGAGGGTGGACTTGGGAGACCAGTGGATGTGGTGTATTTGGTCTTCCAGAAGGCCTTTGATAAGGCACCGCACGGGAGACTAGTGGGCAAGATCAGGGAGCATGGTATTGGAGGTAAGGTGCTGACATGGATAGGAAATTGGTTAAGAAATAGAAAACAAAGGGTTGGAGTAAGCGGGTCTTTTTCAGGATGGCAGGATGTGACGAGTGGGGTGCTGCAGGGATCGGTATTGGGTCCTCAGTTGTTTGTAATTTACGTAAATGATTTGAATGAGGGGATTATTAATAACATGAGCAGATTTGCAGATGACACTAAACTGGGTGGCGGTGTGGGGTGTGAGGAGGATATCAGGAAAATGCAGAGGGACTTGGACAGGTTGGGGGTGTGGGCTGTTGAATGGAAGATGACGTTCAATGTGAGCAAATGTGAGGTTATCCATTTTGGGGGAAATAATAGGAAAGCTGAGTATTATTTAAATGGAGACAAGCTAGGGAGTGGGGAGGAGCAAATGGATCTGGGTCTACTTGTTCACCGGTCACTGAAGGCTAACATGCATGTTCAGAAAGCTGTGAAATGGGCAAATGGCATGTTGGCTTTCATAAAGAGGGGATTGGAGTATAGGAACAGAGACGCCCTTCTGCAGTTGTACAGGGCCCTGGTGAGACCCCACCTGGAGTAATGCGTCCAGTACTAGTCTCCAATTTTGAGGAAGGACAAACTAGCTATAGAGGGTGTGCAGCGCAGATTTACAAGGTTAGTTCCAGTGATGGCGGGGTTGACATATGCTGAAGGGCTAGAAAAACTGGAATTGTATCCGATGGAGTTTAGAAGGATGAGGGGGGACATGATTGAGGTATACAAAATTATCAGGGGAATGGACAGGGTGAAGTCGGATTACTTGTTCCCAATGATGGGACAGACGAGGAATAGAGGGCATAGTTTAAGAATACTGGGTAGGCCCTTTAGGACGGAGATGAGAAAACATTTTTTTACCCAGAGAAGTGTGAATCTGTGGAATGCTCTGCCACAGAGGGTGGTAGAGGCAGATTCGCTGATTATGTTCAAAAGAGAGTTAGATAAGACTCAAGTGGGCGAAGGAGTTCGGGGTTATGGGGATAAGGCTGGAAAGGGGTACTGATAGTAGTGATCAGCCATGATCTGTAAAATGGCGGTCACTGAAGGCTCGAAGGGCCGAAGGGCCTACTCCTGCTCCTATTGTCTATTGAACCATTCCTCCAAGGTCCCTCTGTTTCTCAATGCCCTCCCCTTCACTGCATATGTCTTGGTTATTCTTCCCAAAATAAAGCACCTCACACTTACCTACATTAAACTCCATCTGCCATCTTTCCTAACAGTCCAAATCCTTTTGTAGTCCATGAAAAGCCTCCTCACTCTCCACAACTCTTGAAAATAAGCAAAATGTATTACGTTATGTTAAGCTTCTCTTTGAAAATTTTAATTTCAAATGCATTAAATGCGTACATAAATTTCTCATTCAAAGATCATGGAAAATTAATACATAGTATTTTTTTTAAATTCCCCCTGCCCAACAACCCAATAGAAAAGAAAGATAACATCTGGAAAGTATTTATAAAAAAATTGCTAAAAAACTATCAAATAAAATCTAACAAATTTTCTTGATTTTAGGAGTCAGAAGGTTCAGGTTGGGCGATTACAACTTAATTCCTACAGTTTATAAATAGGATTCCCAAATCTTTCCAAAAATTTCAAATTTGTTACATAAATTACATGTAATTATTTCAAGTGTTAATGGCCTGATTCCGTGCTGTAATTGTTATGTTATGTTATGTTACTTCGGGGGGTTCTCGTTCAGGAAAACATAGTGAGTGGGAAACCTCCAGGTTGGATCGGCAGGAAAAGAAAGCAAATCCTATGTTGGCCTTTGTTTCAAGGGTAGGGAGGTGTTGATGGGGCATGGGAGAGACCTCATTTGGAGAACTGCGAAGTTTATCTTAAAAAGGATGTGCTGATGTTGGAGAGAGAGCAGAGATTTACCAGGATGATATATCTCCACTCTTCATTGGAGTATAGAAGAAGGAGAGGAGATCTCAGAAAGCTTTCCAATGCTGAAAGGATTGGACAGTAGATGTGAATAATGTTTCCCTTGGATAAAAAGACATTGTCTTAGAATTGGAAGATACCCATTTAAAGCAGATGAGAAATTTATTTCACCAGAAGGTCATCGAATTTGTTGCTGGATTGTTGATGGAGTTTAAGTGGTGGGGGGGCGGAATTAATAGATGTTTAATGAGTCAGGGTATCAAGGGATCAGGGGAAAAAGCCACAACTTGGAATGAGAGGCGACAACTGTTTAGGTCAGGGAATAGCAGACACAGTAGGCTGAATGGCCAACTTCTGTTCCTTGTGATTTGACACCATTTTAACTAATGTACCTTTGAGAATTTTAACATCCATCCATATGTCCTCCGTATTTTGGATGTGAAACAACGGCTGTGCAGGAGAAGCCAGTGAATGGCTGTGGCCAATTGCTCCTCAGACTGGAGGCCTGTGACGAGAGCTGTGCCTCAGGGATAGGTGCTGGAACAATAATGTGGTGAATTGGATTAGCAAGTTTGCAGGTGACACCAAGAACGGTGGAGTTGTGGACAGCCAGGAAAGCTTGCAGAAGGATCTGGACCAGCTGGAGAAAGGGCAGATGGAATTTAATGCAGACAAGTGTGAGGTGTCACATTTTGAAGGGCAAACCAGGAAAAGATAGACACGGTGAACGGTCGGGCACTGAGGAGTGAGGTTGAACAGAGGGACATGGTAAACGGGTGTCATTCCATGCAAGTGCTGTCACAGGTGGATTTGGGCGGGAATTGAAGATACCCAAGTTAACTAAAATTGAAAATTGTAAATGGGGCAAAAAAAGGGATCTATTTCAGAAATGTTTGTGACAACAGAAAATGGCTAAACCAACTTTAGATTAAATGGGAGATTCTTCTTTAGAATTAACCCAAGAAGAACGGACTGCTTACGATGTGTGAAGATGGTGGATTAAATTGATAAATGTGCGATATAATTGGGTGAATTATAATTTTTTTTACATCAGTTGTATTTAACTTTAGTCATTCAGATTTATGTTTTCATTGTGGGATTCAAATTAATACTTTTTTTGTCTGTCTGGTTGTGTGATAAAGTTAAGCCTTTGAGGATTTATTTGAAAGGTTAACACAATTGCATTACACCTCCTTCCCATGGAGAAATTTTTAGACTTCTGAAAGGTCAAAATTTTACACTGCAATTTCTGATTTGTTCTTAATAGATTTCACAGCCATAAATCAATAGAATAAAAACAAATATAGCAGAAACCTCTAAATCCAACATCTAAATAAGCAATCCTCAATGACACTGGCCCTTAATATCATTATAGTGTCTTATACTTCAGTCCTATTCTTGCAAAATTAAACTCCAGTTGAATCATCATCTATTCTTATTTTTAATCTTACTCAAAAATTATGATCAATACTTAATCCCATAGCAGCACAAACACATTCTTCTACACGTTGCAGAGCTAATACAAGGGACAAAAATTATTTTCCAGCAGCAGAATAATTCTTTTGAGTTTTTATTCAATGTCTGAGATACATAAGCCAGTGGATTTTTAACATCATCAGACATATTTATTTTTAATACAGCACCGGCTGCATCTATCAAATCCCGGGATGAAGCGGTTGTAAAAGTAGTCCATACCCGCAAACTCCTGCAGCTCCTTGAGGCTGTCCGGACATGGTAACTCCCTGAGAGCGGAGACCTTTGCAGCGGTGGGCGTGGCTCCTTCGGCCGTGATGGTATGGCCCAGGAACTGCATGGACTCTTTCCCAAACTAGCACTTGGCCAGGTTGATGGCAAGGCTGAAATCGGCCACCCGGGAGAAAAGGGCACAAAGGTGGGCCTTGTGTTGCGCCTGGTCCTTGCTGGCGACGAGAATGTCGTCCTAATAAATAAAGCCAAAATCCAAGTCCCTGCCCACAGAATCCATGAGGCACTTGAAGGTCTGAGCGGGATTCTCGAGCCCGAATGGCATGCACAGGAATTCGAACAAGCCAAAGGGGGAGATGGTTGCTGTCTTTGGTATGTCCTCAGGGTGCACCGGGATCTGGTGATATCCACGCACCAGGTCAACCATGGAGAAAACACACGCACCATGCAGGTTGGCCGCAAAGTCTTGGATGTGAGGGATGGGATAACGGTCAGGAACTGTTACCTTATTGAGTCGTCAATAGTCTCCGCAGGGACGCCAGCCACCGGAGGCTTTCAGGACCAGGTGGAGCGGCGAGGCCCATGGGTTTTCAGACCGTCGAATGATCCCCAGTTCCAACAGGTGCCAAAACTCCTCCTTCGCCTCCTTGAGATTGTCAGGCAGGAGCCGGCGAGCCTTGGCGTGAACCAGTGGGCCCTGAGTGGGGATGTGGTGGAACAGCCCGTGGTGCGGTGAGGCAGCGGAGCTTGATGAGTGTCGTAAACTCTTCCGGGATTCACTGGAACGAGTCTCTGGGTGTGCTGATCGTGGCCATCTGTGGTTGCTCCGAGCAGGAGGCGTCGAGGCGAACGGCCTGGAAGGTACGGCATCCACCAGGCGCCTACCCCGAATGTCTACCAGAAGCCCATGTGCGAGGAGGAAGTCTGCACCCAGGATGGCAGTTGGAAAGGACAAGACGGTGAACCTCCATGTGAAATTTCATTGGCTGATCTGGAAGTGGACTGTCTTGTCTCCATACATCTGGCTGCACGGAGGGGAGGACCACAAGGTCAGTTCCTGGACTCGACGGCCGTGGCCAGGATGACATTGATCTGGGCTCCAGATCAACGAGGAACTGCCAGCTGCTGACTGAGTCCCGCAGATAGAGGAGGTTGTGTTCTTGGCCAGCCCCCGCAGCCATTAACCCTGGCCGGCCTGGTCATTTCCCTAGAATGAGCCAGACTGATGACACTTCCGAGCCTTGGCTCCCCAGCGCTGGTGGTAGAAGCAGAGGCATGGAGCGGATGCTGTGCCCTTGGTTATGCTCTTGGGCACCCCTGCAGGAGCCAAATGCTCTACTGCAGCGCTCGGGGCAGGCTTGGCGTGGTCATGTCTGTGCCTCGAGACCTACTGGACCACTGAGCCTTCTGGGAATAGTGCGTGCCATAGCTCCTGGGCCTTCTTGGGGACCTTCCTCACGTCAGTGAAGCTCTCCTGGACCAGCAGCAGCTGGACGTCCCCGGGCATATGGTCGAGGAAAATGCACTCGAAGAGTGAGGAGTTGGTGTGCTCACCCATGAGCGTGAGCATCTCGTCCATCAGCTCCATTGGGGACCTGTCCCTCAGGGCGCCGAGGTGTAGCATCCGAGCGGCATCCTTGTGTCTGGATAGTCCGAGGGATCCAGTAAGCACTTGCTTGACCGTCTCGTATTTTTCTTCGGCGGGTGGGTGCTGAGCAAGGTGCAGCACGTGTCTGCCGATGGCCAGGTCCAGGGCAGCGACCACATGATAGAATTTGGTTGTGTCGGACGAGGTCTGGCAGAGGTGAAACTGAGCATCCGCGTGGCTGATGCAGGTCTCCAGCTCCTGAACCCAGAATTCATGGAGTTTCGCGGCTAAGGCGCTGATCACCCCAGGCTCACTCATGATGGGTTCAAAGAAGTTTGATCCAATCAGGGTCACCAATTGTTGCATCAGCTACAGTGATCCTGAAAGAACACGCACAACCAGACAGTTTGAGCTCAGTGAGCAGACTAGTTTATTGCAGGCTGCTAAGCTGTACTGATACTCCCATCCTGGACCTGGCTGAAAACCATGCTGGAGGGCGCTGACGTCACCTGGGCATCACGTGGTCCCCCGGCTCGTGGCTTCTGAGCCCCGTGCTGGGAGGAAGGGAACACACCCAATGGCGCCATTTTGGCCGGCTATCCCACCGCGTGGCTTACAGGCGGGGCTGGTTCGCCTGCCTGGTGGTGAGCCGCCACACATCACACATTCTGGGTGATTTGCAGACAATGCAATTTGGTTTTTTTAATACTTTATTTCTCAATTTTTCACCAAAATAATAATTGTATTACATTCAACTGTAAATTATTTTTAAAAATTAAACATGTGGTATTATCCTCCCATCCCCCTCAACCCACCCTCCCAACATCCCCCCCACTCCTAAAAAAATAAATAAACTGGAGAATGCCAAGAACATAAAGCATTCCTGGAGAAATATCTATTGGGATGTCTGGGAATGGACCAAGCGTTTGGCCTTCACGTCCAAAGGCAGGCTGTGTGCTCGTAGAAAGTCTGCGCCGAGAAGTGATGTGTCCACAGTGGCTCGAGTGAAATTCCACTAGAAATTTTCTCTGCCGAGTTGTTTTTGGACATTGTGCGTGACAAAGGTCTTGATGGCAGTCTTTTTTGTCGCCCAGACGGTGGGACCTTGTGGGTATGTTCGTCTCTTCAGGACGATTGGTGGGATGACACTGAGTTCAGCACCCGTGCCGGCCACTAGCCTTGTCAGTAATGTTCAAGAGGCTATTGGTGAGGTCAGCCAC
Organism: Narcine bancroftii; assembly: GCF_036971445.1. Classification (NCBI taxonomy): domain Eukaryota; kingdom Metazoa; phylum Chordata; class Chondrichthyes; order Torpediniformes; family Narcinidae; genus Narcine; species Narcine bancroftii. The sequence continues at coordinate 2,957,924 of NC_091480.1, forward strand.
CTTGTCCATGAGCGGCGGCTGGCCTGGGCATTTTCTGAAAATGAGCAGGGCTGGCTGCATCTTCACGCTCGAGCCCATCGGTGTTGCTGATAAAGACACCAGCTAACGTTCAGTGCCTCTGCTAATTTGGTGGGGGGCGGTTGTGCTCGGTTCGGGTGGGATCAGTTCTGCTGCCCCACATGAGGATGAGTCAATCGGTTCATGGCGGACTCATTTTCCTGTTTCATGAGCCACAGCGCATCAGCTCTGGCCGTGACCTTACGTGGGTCTGAGAAATCTTCGTCCGTCAACGGCAGTTGTATGTCATCTGGTATCTGTTCCAAGAAAGCCTACTCAGACATGAGGCATGACTTGTGGCCCTCTGCTCGTGCGACCATCTCATCCATCAGGGCACATGGTGTTCTGTCTCCTTAGCTGTGCAGGTGCATCAGCCTGGCAGCGCACTGTCGTCTGAACAGGCCGAAAGCCCTCAAGAGGAGTTTGTTGAGGGCTGGGTATATCCTTCCTCCGGGGATCGTGTATCAGGTCGTCCACCCTGGCCGCGGTCTCTTGGTCCAGGGAACTGACGACATGGTAGAACGTTGTCGAATCAGTCGTGATCTGCCGGAGGTGAAATCGTGCTTCCGCTTGCCTGAACCAAGTGCGTGGGCGAAGCGTCCAGAGGTTGGCAATTTCATAGCCACTGCGTTGACTGCTGCAGCATCCATGGTGTGGAGTCCAGAATCGTCTGGACTCGTCGGGGTCACCAATTGTAGCGGTAGCTACAAGGAGAAATGAAATAAGGAGATGACTCTGTTAGTCGCTTGCACTTCCAACAGTTTATATTGGAAAATTCCCATGCTGCACCTTATCAGGTGGCCCGTAAGTGCCGCCCACACAGGGGCGGTGATGTAACGACGCAGCCAAGTGCATCTGCATGGCCCGTTTGAGCTGGGGAGAAGATGCGCCCAGCAGTACCATCTTGACACGGCTACACTGCTGCTGCGGCCGTAACAGTGCAGAGCCGATTCGACTGCGTCTCGATGTGTGCCGCTACAGCTATACATTTCCGAGCAACTGCTGAAGCAATTAACCCAAATTCAATGTGATAAATATTTCAATTTAATTTTGGCCTCATAACCTTAATCTTTCTTTGGCTTGGCTTCGCGGACGAAGATTTATGGAGGGGTAATGTCCACGTCAGCTGCAGGCTCGTTTGTGGCTGACAAGTCCAATGCAGGACAGGCAGACACGGTTGTAGCGGTCGCAAGGGAAAATTGGTGGGTTGGGGTTGGGTGTTGGGTTTTTCCTCCTTTGTCTTTTATCAGTGAGGTGGGCTCTGCGGTCTTCTTCAAAGGAGGTTGCTGCCGGCCAAACTGAGAGGCGCCAAGATGCACAGTTTGAGGTGATATCGGCCCACTGGCGGTGGTCAATGTGGAAGGCACCAAGAGATTTCTTTAGGCAGTCCTTGTACCTCTTCTTTGGTGCACCTCTGTCTCGGTGGCCAGTGGAGAGCTCGCCATATAACACCATCTTGGGAAGGCGATGGTCCTTCATTCTGGAGACGTGACCTACCCAGCACAGTTGGATCTTCAGCAGCGTCGGCCTCTGCCATCTCGAGTACTTCGATGTTGGAGATGAAGTCGCTCCAATGAATGTTGAGGATGGAGCAGAGACAACGCTGGTGGAAGCGTGATGCCGGTAGAGGACCCATGATTCGGAGCCAAACAGGAGTGTGAGTATGACAACGGCTCTGTATACGCTAATCTATGTGAGGTTTTTCAGTTCGTTGATTTTCCAAACTCTTTTGTGTAGTCTTCCAAAGGCGCTATTTGCCTTGGCGAGTCTGTTGTCTATCTCGTTGTCGATCCTTGCATCCGATGAAATGGTGCAGCCGAGATAGGTAAACTGGTTGACCATTTTGAGTTTTGTGTGCCCGATGGAGATGTGGGGGGGCTGGTAGTCATGGTGGGGAGCTGGCTGATGGAGGACCTCAGTTTTCTTCAGGCTGACTTCCAGGCCAAACATTTTGGCAGTTTCCGCAAAACAGGACGTCAAGCGCTGAAGAGCTGGCTCTGAATGGGCAACTAAAGCGGCATCGTCTGCAAAGAGTAGTTCACGGACAAGTTGCTCTTGTGTCTTGGTGTGAGCTTAATATTACTCGGTAAAAATAACATGAAGGCCTGTGAAAATTACGTACCCCAATCCAAAATTGTCTAACTTTAGGTCATTGCCAAGTTGAATGCAAAAATGTTCCAATCTCAGGTCCACATCGAAAACATTAATCCGATACGGCAGGATTTAATCTATTTGATTTTTGTGGAGTCAAATAGAACTGATGTAAAAAATTATATTGAACCAACCTATATCTTAGTCATATTATTTACACAAATCCATCCAATCCTTTTCGCTTATTTGAGAATTTAAATCTATTTCCCATCTTCATCTAGATTTATTCACTCCAGTTTTGGGGGCCTTAGATTGAAGCAAGTTATACATTACTGAAATAAATTTATTTCCAGTAGGATAACAAATCAGTAATTCTAATTCACTTTGATTAGGTAACATCAAAGTAAGACCTATTTTTACAGATAAAAAAGCTTTAACTTGGTAATAACAAGATAATTCTTTCAAAGATTTCAATCTCACATCCTCAAAACTAATTTTCTTAATACCCTTCCATCTCCAAATCTTCCAGGATTGGTTGTCTATTGAAGAAGGAAAATGCCTATTTCAATATTAAACCTTTCATGCCAATTTCATTATCAACTCAATCAAATGTTTCAAAATAGATGATTCCCCACTTCCAAATAAAGCTTAGGATTCCATTTGTAAATAAAATCTTGGGGATTCGTATTCCCTATTGCATTAAATTCAACAGAAACCCAAGCTGGAATATCATCTAAATTATACAATATATTTATAAATCTCAATTGAGCTGCTTTTCAAAATTCTTAAAATGAGGAAGACACACCCCCCCCCCCCCACCAACTCATATTTCCAAGTCAATTTTTCCAAAGAAACCCTGGGCATTTTATCTTTACATAATTTCCGAACCGCCATATTTAAATCCTGACAATGCAATTCTCCAAAACACCACAACCATTCCTTAATTGGGCAACACTTCTCCTAAATATTGGCAACATTTATGCTGGCATTGCTCGGACACCCTAATCAGAGTGACCCACAGTCGCCAGGAGTGGGTGCTGCCACGCGAGCCATCATTCAAGTAAATGGCTCGCGAGACTATCTTGTGACTTGAAGTCAAGCTGGTGTAAATACGATCAATAACTCTCTCTCTGTTTTGTGCAAAGAATCTTGCATATAAGAACGAAAGAGAGTTGGAGTGTGGTTTGGTGAAACTCTGTGTCCTTCATTAATTCTCTGAGTCAACTCAAAGTGGGAGTTCGATTCCTCATCTACGTGTGCAGCCCAGACAGTTTGGGCACAGTTACACCAGGTGTACACATTGCCCAAAGCCTTTGGGATCAGCATTGTGGTGCACACAATAATCACGTCAAATAGGATGGAGTGATTAAACACCTTCAATGACCAAAAACCTGAGCATTACTGATACACGACTGGGCCAGGTTCCATGAACAGAAGCAAGAGGGGGCTAGTCCGGGAAATCCAGGGTGGAGCTAAGGGAGAGGTTGGAGAAGGTCAGGAAGATATGGACTGGCCAGTCCATACATCTATATCAAAGCCTTTCACCACTTCTTTGAGATAAAACCCAACGAGGTGATGTGGCGACACAGAGCACATACTGTACTTTATGACATACATAGTTCATAGTGTCCATCACAAGTTCAGCCTGTCGGGTGGTCTTGTGATCCTCTGTGGCTTCCGAGGCACTGGGCCCTCCCAATTTTGTGCCAGCTCCCCTTCTCGCTTCAGTCTGTGTACGGACCTGAATCATTAACTGACCATCTCTCTCCATGGACACTGCCTAACCTGCTGAGTTCCTCCAGCTTCATTCTTTATTCCTCGTTCTGGTGGTCCTTCACCTAAAGGCAGAATAGGCTCACGGGGAGAAACAGCCTCCTGCTCCTACTTTGTTCTGTGTTGGGGAAAACCTATTCTAAATCCTCGTTCACTCCTTGAGGTGATCGGTCCTTGGCATCTGTTGGCCCTTGTACAGAACAAAGGCCACTCTTCTTCCTCTCACCCTGAAAGGACTCAGTTCAACCTTGTGCCATTTGGGGGATTAGCATTGGGGGAGTGGGTTTGTTGGGGGATCAGGGATAAGTTAATCTGCCCTCTCATTTCAACTGAATCCACACAGACCTGCATCATTCTGTGTCATATTAAGCCCTGACCACACAAATCCCCCCATTCACTTTCCAATTTGATGAAGGGTGCAGAATATTAGCTGGATCTTGTTCTGATAATTCTGATGAAGACATCATCACACAGATTTTGCCAGGAAGCTAGGAGAGAGAGTGACCAAGGACATTTCAGACAGGAATCAATTCTCAATTCCTCGACTGAGTCTCATATCCTAATGCCTGCCTCATCTCTAAAACAATAGTGCGAATTGACTACAGCTGGAGCCAGTTTCAGCTGCATTCTACGTCAAGAATCAGTCTGCAGAAGCAGAAACAGCCCTATGGAATGTTCTTTCAGATGGCAGCCTGAAAGGGACAGCTGCAGAAGAGGCGCCTCAGAGCGCACTCCAGTTCCTGTCAGCGCAGGACATCAGGGCAGGTGCGGCTGGCACAGGATGTTGGGGAAGGGGAGGCTGTCATGCAGCAGTGATGGGTGGTGTCGGGCGCGGTGATGGGGGCTCTCGGGTGAGGTGAATGGGGCTGTCGGATGCGGGAAGGATGGGTTGTCGGGCACGAGGAGGGGGGCTGTCAGGCGCGGGGATTTGGGTCCCTGGCTGATTATCATCAGGCGGCTGCATTCAGGGTCCTCGGGGGAATTGCTCAGACACGGAGATCATACCTCCCGAAGGAAGATTGGTAAGTACTCCTCCGAGCCGCATCAGGCTCTTTCACATGGCCTCCTTTCAGCCGCATTCGGATAGAATATGTGACTTTACATCGGGGGTATTCTGGCCACCTGAAGGAGGCTCATCAGGCCTGATCCAAAGGCTGCAATAAGCCTTCAGCACCACTCAGTCCCAGAATGGCAGTTTCTGCTTTGAACTGTTAGCCACCATTGTCAACTTCAAGAATTAAAAATTCCTATGAAATTAGACATTTACATGTGTAAATTGGAAACCAGAAATCAGACAGGCAGAGAATGATTACCAATGTGTACTGTGAGCAACCCTTCCAGATTTCTGTTGAAATTTTGTAGACCAGAAGGATGTTCTTAATTATAATGGGCACATGAGATTAAATTGCCAACAACAAATCCTTTCTATGTCTTGAGGAAGAGGATGTGCAAAATGTAAAGCAGAAGCTGTACTAATACCTTCCAAGAAATGTTATCCAATTTGTTGGCAGGAAAATGTCTTAAAAGCTCTACCATGTGACTGTGTTCTTTAACTGCCGTTCAAACATTGATAGTGAGGTGAGTCTGTTCACCCACCACTGGTACCCCTCATTCCTGCTGGCATGACTCAATAAAGACTGTGTTTTAGAGTTTGTGGTTTGTTACTGTACCTTTTTGTACCTTGACAGGAAATCGACTTCAACAAGGGTGAGAAAAAAAAACACTCAAACCCCTTACGTGGTGACAGATTTGAACCTGGGTCACTGTCACTAAGAACATTCTTCCAAACATGCCAAGATCAAAATTCAATTGATTGTCATGGTATAAAGTGCAATATTACACAAAATTCACTTCATTCAGTCATAAAGCAGACAGAGTCACATCAGCAGGAAGTTAGACATAGTGTTCCTTGCAGTTAAGAGGAAAAGAGAATTCCCTGAGTCCCCTACAGCCCCCAAACCCAGCCCTTGCCCACAAACACCCAGCCCCCTGCCCACAAAATCCAGCGCAAACCATCAAATGCAGTCGCCTTGTTTAGAAAGGGTAATGGGGAGAATCTTGGGAATTATAGACCAGTATAGGATCTATGAGCATTTGCAGAAGAACATTGGGGTTCAAATCCAAACATCCCTCAAGGTTGCCGCTCAGGTTGATAAGATAGTTATGAAGGCCCATGGGATGATGAGCTTCATTAAACTTTTCTACGTTGTCGTGCGTGAAAGTGAGGCCATTTTGGCAAGAAAGCGCAGAAAAATTAACCACGATCACAGCAGTGACCTCCACGTGAGACCTGGAACAATCTCTTCATTGAAACAAGCGACAACTTGACCAAATATCTAATCTCATTTATAAAAATAGCACTGGCCTTCGCGAAGAGATGTATCACGATCAACTGGATGTCCGATAGCACGCTGGGCTGTGGAAACGAACTGCAGTTACCTACAGAAAAAAAAAATCACATAAACGTGACTCTTTGGTAAAGGTCTGTCAGCTGTACCTGGACCACATAGGGGCCCAGACACTAATATAAATGAACAATAAAAGGGGATGAAAGTAACCATTATATAGACCAAAACCAAGTTTCCCCAACTGGACTCATCTACTTGTAATCTCTGAAAATGTGGATATGAAAACAAACTGCAACAGAGAGAAAAAAATTCAAAGTGCAAAAGGGAGAGTCTTTAAATGAGTCCCTGAATGTGTGTTGAGTCTGGTGGTGAAGGGGTAGCAGCTGTTCCTGAACCTGGCTATACCTCTTCCCTGATGGGAGCAGTGAGAACAGAGCGGGTGATGTGGATCCTTGATTGCTGCTGCTCTCTGACAGCAGCGTTCCCTGCAAATGTTCTCAATTGTGGAGGGTTTTTACCTGAGATGTTCTGGGCGGTGTCCATACTTTTGTAGAGCATTTTGCTCAGGGGTATTGGTGTCACAAGACAATAGCACAAACCTTCTACAAACTGAACCGTTCCCCCCTCACACCCGTAACCCACTATTTTTCTTGCATCAATGTGCCTGTCTATATGTTAAAGGTCCCTATTATTCCAGACTCCACTATCCTGCCCGGCCATGCGCTCCAGGCATCCGCAGCCTTGTGGGTCCCCGTCCCCACTCAGCCTTCGGGGTCCCCGTCGCCCCTCAGAATTCTGGGTCCCTGTCCCCGTCCCCCCTTAGCCTTCTTGGTCCCAGACCCGTCCCCCCTCAGCCTTTTGGGTCCCCGTCCCACCTCAGCCTTCTAGGTCCCCGTCCCCCCTCAGCCTTCTGGGTCTCCGTCCCCCCCTCAGCCTTCTGGGTCCACGTCCCCCCTGAGCCTTCTGGGTCCACGTCCCACCTCAGCCTTATGGGTCCCCGTCCCCCCTCAGCCTTCTGGGACCCCGTCCCCGTCCCCCTCAGCCTTCTGGGTCCCCGCCCCCCTCAGCCTTCTGAGTCGCCTTCCCCCCTCAGCCTTCTGGGTCCCCGTCCCCCCTCAGCCTTCTGGGTCCCCGTCCCCCCTCAGCCTTCTGGGTCCCCATCCCCCCTCAGCCTTCTGGGTCCCCATCCCCCCTCAGCCTTCTGGGTCCCCGTCCCCCCTCAGCCTTCTGGGTCCCCATCCCCCCTCAGCCATCTGGGTCCCCGACCCCACTCAGCCTTCTGGGTCCCCGTCCCCGACCCCCTCAGCCTTCTGGGTCCCCGTCCCACCTCAGCCTTATGGGTCCCCGTCCCACCTCAGCCTTATGGGTCCCCGTCCCACCTCAGCCTTATGGGTCCCCGTCCCCCCTCAGCCTTCTGGGTCCCCGTCCCCCCTCAGCCTTCTGGGTCCCCGTCCCCCCTCAGCCTTCTGGGTCCCCGTCCCCGACCCCCTCAGCCTTCTAGGTCCCCGTCCCACCTCAGCCTTATGGGTCCCCGTCCCCCCTCAGCCTTCAGGGTCCCCGTCCACCTCAGCCCTCAGGGTCCCCGTCCCCCTCAGCCTTCTGAGTCCCCGTCCCCCCTCAGCCTTCTGGGTCCCCGTCCCCCCTCAGCCTTCTGGGTCCCCGTCCCCCCTCAGCCTTCTGGGTCCCCGTCCCCCCTCAGCCTTCTGGGTCCCCGTCCCCCCTCAGCCTTCTGGGTCCCCGTCCCCCCTCAGCCTTCTGGGTCCCCGTCCCCCCTCAGCCTTCTGGGTCCCCGTCCCCCCTCAGCCTTCTGGGTCCCCGTCCCCCCTCAGCCTTCTGGGTCCCCGTCCCCCCTCAGCCTTCTGGGTCCCCGTCCCCCCTCAGCCTTCTGGGTCCCCGTCCCCCCTCAGCCTTCTGGGTCCCCGTCCCCCCTCAGCCTTCTGGGTCCCCGTCCCCCCTCAGCCTTCTGGGTCCCCGTCCCCCCTCAGCCTTCTGGGTCCCCGTCCCCCCTCAGCCTTCTGGGTCCCCGTCCCCCCTCAGCCTTCTGGGTCCCCGTCCCCCCTCAGCCTTCTGGGTCCCCGTCCCCCCTCAGCCTTCTGGGTCCCCGTCCCCCCTCAGCCTTCTGGGTCCCCGTCCCCCCTCAGCCTTCTGGGTCCCCGTCCCCCCTCAGCCTTCTGGGTCCCCGTCCCCCCTCAGCCTTCTGGGTCCCCGTCCCCCCTCAGCCTTCTGGGTCCCCGTCCCCCCTCAGCCTTCTGGGTCCCCGTCCCCCCTCAGCCATCTGGGTCCCCGTCCCCGTCCCACCTCAGCCTTCAGGGTCCCCGTCCCACCTCAGCCTTCAGGGTCCCCGTCCCCCCTCAGCCTTCTGGGACCCCGTCCCCCCTCAGCCTTCTGGGTCCCCGTCCCCCCTCAGCCTTCTGGGTCCCCATCCCCCCTCAGCCTTCTGGGACCCCGTCCCCACTCAGCCTTCTGGGTCCCCGACCCCACTCAGCCTTCTGGGTCCCCGTCCCACCTCAGCCTTCAGGGTCCCCGTCCCCCCTCAGCCTTCTGAGTCCCCGTCCCCCCTCAGCCTTCTGGGTCCCCGTCCCCCCTCAGCCTTCTGGGTCCCCGTCCCCCCTCAGCCTTCTGGGTCCCCGTCCCCCCTCAGCCTTCTGGGTCCCCGTCCCCCCTCAGCCTTCTGGGTCCCCGTCCCCGACCCCCTCAGCCTTCTAGGTCCCCGTCCCACCTCAGCCTTATGGGTCCCCGTCCCCCCTCAGCCTTCAGGGTCCCCGTCCACCTCAGCCCTCAGGGTCCCCATCCCCCTCAGCCTTCTGGGTCCCCGTCCCCCCTCAGCCTTCTGGGTCCCCGTCCCCCCTCAGCCTTCTGGGTCCCCGTCCCCCCTCAGCCTTCTGGGTCCCCGTCCCCCCTCAGCCTTCTGGGTCCCCGTCCCCCCTCAGCCTTCTGGGTCCCCGTCCCCCCTCAGCCTTCTGGGTCCCCGTCCCCCCTCAGCCTTCTGGGTCCCCGTCCCCCCTCAGCCTTCTGGGTCCCCGTCCCCCCTCAGCCTTCTGGGTCCCCGTCCCCCCTCAGCCTTCTGGGTCCCCGTCCCCCCTCAGCCTTCTGGGTCCCCGTCCCCCCTCAGCCATCTGGGTCCCCGTCCCCGTCCCACCTCAGCCTTCAGGGTCCCCGTCCCCCCTCAGCCTTCTGGGACCCCGTCAGCCTTCTGGGTCCCCGTCCCCCCATAGCCTTCTGGGACCCCGTCCCCCCTCAGCCTTGTGGGTCCCCATCCCCCCTCAGCCATCTGGGTCCCCGACCCCACTCAGCCTTCTGGGTCCCCGTCCCCCCTCAGCCTTCTGGGTCCCCGTCCCCGACCCCCTCAGCCTTCTGGGTCCCCGTCCCACCTCAGCCTTATGGGTCCCCGTCCCCCCTCAGCCTTCAGGGTCCCCGTCCACCTCAGCCCTCAGGGTCCCCGTCCACCTCAGCCCTCAGGGTCCCCGTCCACCTCAGCCCTCAGGGTCCCCGTCCACCTCAGCCCTCAGTGTCCCCGTCCACCTCAGCCCTCAGGGTCCCCGTCCCCCTCAGCCTTCTGGGTCCCCGTCCCCCCTCAGCCTTCTGGGTCCCCGTCCCCCCTCAGCCTTCTGGGTCCCCGTCCCCCCTCAGCCTTCTGGGTCCCCGTCCCCGACCCCCTCAGCCTTCTAGGTCCCCGTCCCACCTCAGCCTTATGGGTCCCCGTCCCCCCTCAGCCTTCAGGGTCCCCGTCCACCTCAGCCCTCAGGGTCCCCGTCCCCCTCAGCCTTCTGAGTCCCCGTCCCCCCTCAGCCTTCTGGGTCCCCGTCCCCCCTCAGCCTTCTGGGTCCCCGTCCCCCCTCAGCCTTCTGGGTCCCCGTCCCCCCTCAGCCTTCTGGGTCCCCGTCCCCCCTCAGCCTTCTGGGTCCCCGTCCCCCCTCAGCCTTCTGGGTCCCCGTCCCCCCTCAGCCTTCTGGGTCCCCGTCCCCCCTCAGCCTTCTGGGTCCCCGTCCCCCCTCAGCCTTCTGGGTCCCCGTCCCCCCTCAGCCTTCTGGGTCCCCGTCCCCCCTCAGCCTTCTGGGTCCCCGTCCCCCCTCAGCCTTCTGGGTCCCCGTCTCCCCTCAGCCTTCTGGGTCCCCGTCCCCGTCCCCCTTCAGCCTGGCGGACCCCGACCCCCCTCAGGTTCGCGGCCCCCGCCCCCCCCCACCTCAGGCTCGAGTGGCCCGACCCCCCCCCTCAGCCTCGCGGGCCCCGACCCCCCCACAGCCTCACGGACCCCGACCGCCCCCTTCAGCCTCGCGGGTCCCCGACTACCACAAACCCTAACGCCACCCCGACCCAAACTCCCTCACGGTTCCCCGGCCCCACCTCACAACCATCTCCCCGCCCGTTCCCCTCCGAGCTCCGGCCGCCCCAGACCCAAAGGGCGACCCGTGGAAACTCCCTCCTCCCTGGTCTCGCTCCCAAAATGCCCCGGTTCCCGCCCGTGAAGCACCGACACGAACCTCTCCCGCTCGCGACCAACTGCTCCAAAGGCGGGAAAGATCAACAACATGGCGGCCCCCAGCGGTCGCTCTCGCGAGAGCTTGAGCCACCCCTCCACGGGATCTCTTGCCAGCCCAGTCCCACTGGGGAAGGGGCCGAGAGCTGCCTCGGGCCTCCAGTCCATCTCCCCTTCAGGCTGCACATTTCCACACCAGGACCTGCCCCACATTCCCCCCCAAGATTCCAGTCCATCCCACCTCCACCACCTTGGCCCAAAGCTCATTCCACGCTCCCACCCCCCTCTGAGGGAAGAAAATCCCCCTTCAATCTCAATCCATGTCCTCCTCTTTGAATCTCTCCCACTCTCCTTGGAAACAGCCTGTCCCCATGGACACGATCCGACCCCCCTCACAATTTTCAAATCTTCCTCAAACTTCTATGCTCCAGGGAATAAAGTCCCAGCCTGTCCAACCTTCCCCTGGAACTCAAACCCCGAAAGCCAGACCACCTTCTTGTCCCTCTCCTCGACGCGCTGTCTCATTCCTATCCTTCCTCTCCTCCAGCCACCCAAACGGCACACAACGTTCCCAAGTTGGCCTCACCCATGCCTCGTCCAACTTCCTCATGGCCTCCCACCTCCTGCACTCAATCCTCTCATTTCTGAAGGCCAAAATACCAGAAGCTTTCTTCACTCCCCCCACCCCCCCCCCCCATCTCCACAAGGGACTCCACTTTCGGGCAGTTCTGTACCACAGTTCCTCAATCCCTTTGTTTGACAACACTCCTCAATGGTCTGCCATTTAACATTCAAACTCTTACGTTTTAAGAATCAATTGCAGAGATTCATGGATGTGGGAAGTCAGGAGGGTTAGGGACTGGGTGCAGGTCGATGAGACTGGCAGAATGATATTTCACCAGGGATGAGAAGGGCTGAATGGTCTCTTTGCTGTGCTTGTTTCTAGGGTAGAGTTCACACCATTCTCAAGTACGAGGGTGAGGAGAGGGAGTCACGTGATGGAGTCTTGGCTGGTCGAGTGGAACCAGCCCTCTCCAGGGAAAAGAAAAAAAAGTTTGAAAAAACAGAACTCAATAAACATAAAATACAGGAAGAGAAAGAGAAAGTTTCAGAGAAGAGACAGAAGATGGCACCTGTGAGAAACAGAAGTATCTTCACAGAAATTGTTCGAGACAAAAATTGAGAACAAAGAACATTTATTATACAACAATGCAAAGTTGGGTGCTTCCCCTTACCCTGGGAATACACACAGATACTGGGGCTGACCCAACTTTTATACATTTCATTTCAGTACAGAGATACCTTCCCCCCAACATTCTTCTGCCTCCTGGATTGGTTTGGCATTAGGTAATTCTGCCCACGTGGATTCTAACTTCTTATCAGTTTATGTGTCTTCTTGCAAACTTGTTAGCCAGAGAAGTATCATGTCTTTGTTCTTCACTCATTAATCAATCCCTAAGACTTGCTAAAGCTATCTACTTGTTATCCTGTTTTGAAGATCCTTAGTTTATTACACTTTTACAACCCTTCCTCTCATTCCACCCTGATTTAACCCATAATACTTCATCTCTAATGAGCACTTGCTTGACTCCTCACATTCCAGTATCCCTTCACCTTAAGTTAACCCATAATACTTTATTCTTAATTGGCACTTGCTTCCAGTATCTCTGGACTCCTAACATTCCAGTATCCCTCACACACCCAAAAGAGAAATCGTAATAATAAAAGAGAAAAGGGAAGAAGGTAAATCACTGGAGAAGAAAGAAGAAGGCCTTATCTGCACATTGGAGCAGAGAGCCACCGTGGAGAAGAGCGGCCGATCTCTGATGTTCCCAGAGGAGTGGTGTCCTCCCAATCGGTGGACTTCAAAAATGGCTCTCAGAGCCAAGAAGAGGTGTTCAACTGCACCTGCGCGAAGAGTTGCACATGCGCAATGCGCAAGTCAAAGAAAAGGTGAATGCCAGTGGGAGGGGGACTCAGCTGAGGAGAGGCCAGCTGAGAGACGCAAAAAATTGACGTATTGGAAACAGTAGGCGAAACAACATGAACAACATAAAAATTGTGGGCCTGAAAGAAGGCAAAGAAGGGTCAAGTATGAAGGAATTTATAAAAGGATGGATCCCAAAGATGCTAGGAATGACAGATTCACATGAAGAAATAGAAATCGAAAGGGCACATGGAACGCTAGTACTGGAACCGCCACCACATCTAAAACCAAGATCCATATTGGTAACATTTCTAAGATAGACGAGATAACATACTGGAGCAAGCAAGAGAACACAATAAGCCGTTGGAATACAAGGGACAAAAATTTTTTTTTCAAAGATGAAGCTTTGAACTTTTAAAGAAGAGGAAGGAATTCAACACGGCGAAAACAATCTTATGGAAGAAAGGTTATAACTTGATATTAAGACATCCAGCAGTACTCAAACTATTTATTTCAGGGGAACAGAATAGAATGTTCTTGGACCCAAAGAAAGCCCAAGAATTTGCTGAACATTTGCAGGACAGGAGAAGAGTGACAAGAAAGAAGTCTGGCAAGAAAATATTCAAAAATATAAAGTAAAGATAATGTATCCATAAAGATTTAAGGATGGCTAAGAGAAGGAGAAGAAGGGGAAAAAAAAGAGAGAGAGAGAGAGAGCTTTGTTATATGTATAGGAAAATAGTGTTCTCTGGGGGGTTGGGGGGGGAAGAATAATGGTCACTGTGAAATCGGTTGATGCTTGCGAGTAAGTTGAAAACCCATGCGAGCAAACTGAATGGAAAGGGGAGTTGTTCCTGTCAAGGGACAAGGGGCAATCCAAGGAGGGGAGGTTCATTTGGGGTTAAAGGGTTATTGCTTGTGGGGATTGTTGGGGTATTTCATGTCTTAAGTGCATTGTCATATACTGAGTTTAAAAAGGAAAGCTTAAAAGACAGTAATGGAAAAAAGGGATGGAGGTGGTGAAGAGGCGGGAAAGAGTGAAAATAAAGATATAAGATGGCCACTTTGGACGATATGACTACAAACATTCATGGAATATATAACTAAGTTTAAGTATATCCCATTGGGAAAAAAAATCACATACAATTTAAAAGACAAAGTTACAATGTTTGAAAAAACCTGGGAACCATATATGGAACATAACAGAAAGAGCAGGCCTTGGACCACCACTACCTAAAATGATAAGAAGATAAACACGATCAGATTTAATGTGAATAAGTAGATGATACGTCTTTTTTGTTCGTATTCCTTTTGTAAAAGATATTGTTTTATTGTATTTTATATGTTCAATATTTACTGTTTTTGGAGGGGGGTGGGAAGGGGGAAGCCTGTAACTAGTGGTGTGCTGCAGGGATCTGTACTGCAGGGATCGGCAGCTTGCCATATAGATGCACAATCTGGACAACAATGTGGTGATTGGATCAGCAAGTTTGCAGACAATACTCAGATCAGAAGCGTTGTGGACAGCAAGGAAGGTTTTCAAAGCTTGCAGATGGATCTGGACCAGCTGGAATAAACAGCAGATGGAATTTAACATGAACAACTGTGAGGTGTTGCGTTTTGAAGGACAAACCATGAAAAGACGGTAAACGGTTGGGCACTGAGGAGTGCGGTAGAACAGAGGGAACTGGGAAACAGGTGTCATTCCATGAAAGTGCTGTCACAGGTGGATAGAGTTGTAAAGAGAGTTTTTGTCATATTGGCCTTCATATACCAAAGTACTGAGTTTCAAAGTGTGGAGTTTACGGTGAAGCCTCACAAGAAATTGGTGAGGCCAAAATTGGAGTCTTGTGTGCAGTTGTGATCACCTAACGACAGGGAAGATATCAATAAGATTGAAAGAGAAAATTCACTAGGATGTTGCTCTGACTTCAGGAAATCAGTTCCAAGGAAAGGTTTAACAGGTTAGGACTTTATTCCCTGGAGGGTAGAAGAATGACTGAGATTTGACAGAGGTATTTAAAATTATGAGGTGGATAGACAGTAAATGTAGGTCAGCGTTATCCACTCAGAGACAAACCAGCAGATTTGGAATAAGAGTGAAATGGGAAAAGTTTAGAGGGAAAATTGGAAGAAATTTGTTCAGAGAGTAAAGGGAATGTGGAATGAGCTGCTGGGTGATGGTGAATGAGGAGTCAATCTTAATATTGAAGAATTTGGATGGGTATGTGGATGGGAAGGGTATGGTGGGCTATGGACTGGTTGCAGGTCAGTGGGAATGGGCCAAATAATAGTTCAGCACAGATTTGAAGGGCCGAAGGACCTGCTTCTGTGCTGGACTGTTCTCTGGAGACTGGAGGTTAATTGGGGGTGCAGGTATAACTTTAAAGATTTAAGATACAGATGAACCTAAAGATTTTAAATGTTGCATCGCTATGACTGTAATGCACAAAACTCCCCACCCAATTCTGATTGGAGACCCTGGTTTGTTTGCTCCAGACAGTATTCAGATAAACACACAACAGCGTTTCAGGCTTGAGCCCTTTATCAGGGCAAGTATCTGTACGATATAAAGTTCTCTGCTTGACCTGCTGAGCCTCCCCAGCATTTGCGTCGCTACAGAAATTGGTTGAGTTACTACGTGTGAACACAGAAGAATTGACGTCAGGACATTTCACCCCTGAACTGTACATCCAGAGACAGGAACTTTAAACATTCAGAACAGAACCACACAAATACCCCCAGTCACCTTCCCATTTTGTGAAGGGTGAGATAAAAACACTCCTTACACGGGGACAGATATGAACCTGGGTCACTGTCACTTTAAGAACATTCTGCTAAACATGCCAAGATCAAAATTCAATTCATTGTCCTGTAATAAAGTGCAATATTACACAAACCACTCATTCATGCATAAGGCAGATAGGGTTACATTAGCAGAAAGTTAAATGAAGTGCTTCTTGCATTCAAGAGCAAAAGAGAATACCCCATTTCCCTCGCAGTCCCCAAACCCAGCTCTTGCCCACCGACATCCATCAGCAGCCCACACTTCAGAGGCAAACCTCAGACACAATCAGGTACAAACATCCCAAAACCATCATCCCAAGACAAGAGCTAAAGTTGCAGGCAGCATAAACCACACACATGAAACCAACATATTTCTCTGGCTCCATCGTCATGAGCCACATGGAAAACACCAGATTGCAAACTACCCACAAACAGTGGCTTCCACGAACACCAAATTCCTTTCACCCCAACAACTCAGAGAACCCCAGAAAAAGCAGCCACAGTAAAACCAAACTTCCTACCTTCCTCTGATGGCAGCAACATCTCAGGTTGAAAACCACAGGTTACAGGGGGGGGAAGAGTGGGGGGGAAGAGTGAAGAGGGGAAGGGGGTGAGGAGAAGAGGGGAAGGGGGTGAGTAGAAGAGGGGAAGGGGAGGAGAAGAGGGGAAGGGGAGGAGAAGAGGGGAAGGGGAGAGGGGGAGGAGGGAACGGGGGAGGAGGGAGCGGGGAGGAGGGGAGGGGGGGAGCGGGGACAGTGGGGAGCGGGGGCAGTGGGGAGCGGGGGCAGTGGGGGACGGGGGCAGTGGGGAGCGGGGGCAGTGGGGAGCGGGGGCAGTGGGGAGCGGGGGCAGTGGGGAGCGGGGGCAGTGGGGAGCGGGGGCAGTGGGGAGCGGGGGCAGTGGGGAGCGGGGGCAGTGGGGAGTGGGGGCAGTGGGGAGCGGGGGAAGGGGAAAGAGAGGAGAGTGGGGCGGGGAGAGAAACTCATCTGCTTTAAACCCATGAATTTCTGTCACCTGATTAACAGCCCCTGAACTGATGCTCTCTCACTATTGGCGATGGTGATGGAGACAGCAGCCAGGCCTGAGCTGGAATCTGGCCAACAGTTAATTGGCTGATCCTTCAGGTGTGAGGTATCACAGCTGCATGTTGCTAGACATTGAAACAAGGGGCGGATTCGACCTTCTTCATTGTGGTCAAGACAACATCATAGAATAGTAACATCTTGAGCAGCTCCTGGAATGGGATGCTGCTGGGCAGTGGACTAGTTAAGCAAGTGACATATCTTTGTGAGGTGATGAATTCAGCTCACATATGTGCTTGTATGGCCCATCTGGTCCAGGATATCTGGCCTAATGCCCTTGCCCACATCTCTATTCCCAACCCTGCCCCTCCTCCCCCACCCCCCTCAATATAACAAGGACAGAATTCTCCTGGTCATTGCCTCCCACACCATCAATTTTCCACCACTCCTGCCATCAGACACCTCCTTCCTTTCTGTTGTGATTGCTCCATCAGTGATTCGCTCATTCCTTCCCATCAACTGTTCCCTTGGAACCTGACTGTGAAGCAAAACTTCACTGATGAATCCGTAGGGTCCTCCACTGGATCTGTTGATCCTGACGTGGCCTCCTCTATGCTGGGTAGATTGGACGCAAACTGGAAAAATCATTTCATTGGTCACCTTCACTCTGATGGTTCCAACAGAAGGATCTCCCAGGGGCAGACCATTTTAATTCCACATCCCATTCCCACTCAACATGGTTGTCCAAGGCCTCACGCATTGCCAAACCAAGGCCTAGCACAAATTCCATCTTGGAAATCTCTAATCAAATAGCATCAATATCGACCTCCAAATTTCTGGTAAGACCACTCCTCTGGTCTCTATTTCCCCACCTGTCTCCTTTCCTCTCATGTCCCTTTGCCTTCATTCTGTCAGAGCTATGCTTCCCTGTCCTTTTTCCCCCCCATTTTTCTCTTCTACCCTCCCACCTGTGTCCACCTGTTACCCCTTAACTGTTACCTTTTTGTCTCTTCCTCTCCCCTATCTTTTTATTCAAGTGTTTGCCTATTATCCTGCACTCCTGATGAAGGGCTCAGACTCCTCAAAAAATCCCAAGAATTCCTCTCAAAACACCTGGACCCTTGAACATGCCCAAATATCCACCATGTCCTTTTTAGTAAATACTGATGGAAAACACCCAGTCAGTACCACAACCATGTCCTCAGACTCCAAGCAACACTGTCACAGCCTCAGTGACCGGGTTTCAAATCTGGTGCTGTCCGTAAGGTACTTTCTCCTTGTGTCTGTGGGTTTCCTCTGGTTTCCTCACATGCTTCAAAACATACACCACCAAACTTCTTAATGACCCAAAACACTTCTAAAATTAAACATTGGAATAAAGAGTGTTTTACAAATATTTAAGATTCAAAAACACCTAAAAATGATTGACTTAATTTTGGTGAATCAGTGAGTGCAGGTGGAGATGGAGTTGAGA
This sequence comes from Narcine bancroftii, assembly GCF_036971445.1. NCBI lineage: Eukaryota > Metazoa > Chordata > Chondrichthyes > Torpediniformes > Narcinidae > Narcine > Narcine bancroftii. The sequence continues at coordinate 2,975,880 of NC_091480.1, forward strand.
GAAATTGGGACCACACCGCCCTCCAGTGTCAAGATGGGCAAACTGCAAAAGCCCACATTAGGCGCAATATCTCCCCCTGGTGTCAGAGTGAACTCACTGCGCACTTGAGCGCTTCATTCAGTGGAGCAGAATTGGAGGGGCAGAGACAGATGAGAGGTCAAAAGCAGGAGGAGGAGACACTGCATGGAGTGAGAGGTGTGGAAAAAGAAGGGTGGAAACAGAGATGTTGAAACCAAGATGCAACCAGAGGGCTGCAAATAGATGGATTCAAACAGAGGGATTTAAAAAGAGGCGAGGAAACAAAGGGAGGAAAGAGGCGTAGAAACAGACGTTTGGAAACAAATGGGTGGAAACCCTAAGCCTCAGTGCCCAAGTGTTGGGTCACATCATTAACCAGCATCCCAGGTAACGCATAAACCAGTCAGTTGGGGCATAGCATTAACCAGCGTCACATGCAACCCCTGAACCAATCAGGTGGGGAATAGCATTAACCAGCGTCCCAGGCAACGTATGAACCAATCGGATGGGGCATATCATTAACCAGCGTCCCAGGCAACGCATGAACCAATCGGATGGGGAATATCATTAACCAGCGTCACGTGCAACCTACGAACCAATCGGGTGGGGAATATCAATAAAAAGCATCCTCGGCAACGTATGAACCAATCGGGCGGTGAATATAAATAAACAGCGTCACATGTAACGCATGAACCAATTGGGTGGAGCATATTATTAACCACCATCCCAGGCAAAGCATGTAGCAAACGGGTCGGGTATATCATTAACCAGCGTCACATGCAACCCCTGAACCAATCAGATGGGGAATATCATTAACTAGCGTCCCAGGCAACGGATAAACCAATCGGGTGGGGAATATCATTAACCAGGGTCACATGCAACCCACAAACCAATCAGGTGGGGAATGTCATTACCCAGCGTCACATGCAACCCCTGAACCAATCAGGTGGGGCATATCATTAACCAGCGTCCCAGGCAACGTATGAACCAATCGGGTGGGGTATATCATTAACCAGCGTCCCAGGCAACGTATGAACCAATCGGTCAGGGCACATCATTAACCAGCGTCACGTGCAACCCACGAACCAATCGGGTGGGGAATATCAATAAAAAGTATCCTCGGCAAATTGTGAACCAATCGAGCGGTGAATATAAATAAACAGCGTCACATGTAACGCATGTACCAATCGGGTGGAGCATATCATTAACCAGCATCCCAGGCAAAGCCTGAACCAATCGGGTGGGGTATATCATAAACCACCGTCACATGCAACCCCTGAACCAATCAGATGGGGCATATCATTAACCAGCATCCCAGGCAACGCATGAACCAATCGAGCGGAGTATATCATTACTCAGGGTCACATGCAACGCCTGAACCAATCAGGTGGGGAATATCATTAACCAGCGTCCCAGGCAACGCATAAACCAATCGAGTGGGGCATATTATTAACCAGCGGCCCAGGCACCACATGAACCAATCGGGTGGGGCATAATCATTAACCAGGGTCACATGCACCTCACGAACCAATCGGGTCTGTCTGTGCACATTCTGGACCTGGGGGCATCAATTCAATTCAACAGCACAGATGAACCTTTGGGCACGACCTGATCTTTTTCTGGTTTCAAACTCATTATTTTTGAAAATTGTATGTGCACCTCTAATGCAACACGACTGCTGCAAAACAGGCTTCTTGATGCATATCCATGACAAGAACTCGGGAGAATCTGATTTGGTTACTAGACTTTTGAACAGAACAGTGTCTGGACATTTTATCCCTAAACTGAAACTTTATAGACATACAGAACAAAAAGAGGGCAAAACAAGCTTGTGTCTCACCAATACCACAATTCACGGACACTTTTTAAGTTCTCAAGGGTGGCAGAAAACACAAAGAACAGACAAACTCCTTCCACACTGTCACTTTGAGAGCTTTGGACGAACCATGCAATAAATATTCCCAAGCCATCATTCCAAATCAATGACCAAAAGTACTGGCTGAGTGATAGATTCGAGACATTTTACCAGCTGTTTAACAATCAGGCACAAGAAAAATAGCTGCTTCCATTGTGAAGCATTTAGTAGAATTTAGGATTGAGATGGGGAAGAATTTTTTCACTCAGAGGGTGGTGAATTTATGGAATTCTCTGCCACAGGAAGTGATTGAGGCCGGTTCCATAGCTATAATTAAGAGAGAGTTAGATTTAGTACTTGTGACTAGGGGGATCTGGGGGTATGGAGAGAGAGAGCTGGAACAGGGTACTGAGTGGATGATCAGCCATGATCAAATTGAATGGCGGTATAGGCTTGAAGGGCCAAATGGCCTCCTCCTACACCTAATTTCTATGTTTCCATTGAGGAATCTCAGACCACAAACAACCTTCACCCCGAAAAACAAGCAATTCTCCACAATAAAACTAGGTTTCCTTCCTGTCTGCAAGCATCTGCTCTCTTGAGTCTGAATGGCACAACTGGGGAAACCGTTTCAAACCCATGACCTGAAACAGCATATTCTCTTCCCCTAATTGGAGCTGTCTTGCAATTGGCCACCACTGCCCGAGCAAGAATGAACTGGGAGATCTCACACTTGCTCCTTCACAGGTGAGACCTCCCTGTTCATTGGAGCTCCATATTATCCATCTTGCTCTATTTTGTTAACCTTAATCAAGTCTCCTCTCATTCTCCAACACTCCCATGAAAAATAAAAATCATGTACCCTGTAGTTCGCGAGTCCGGACACCAGGTGGTGGTATTATACCTAGATTTCTCTCTCTCTCTCTCTCTCTCTCTCTCTCCCTCGCTTCATGTATGCAGTACTCGGTGTGAACAGGCGGTGGCAGCACTTTACAGCCCTTGCAATCTGCAGCTTGGACAGGAGATGGTTGGTTTGTACCTCGTGGGCTCTTGCACCAAGATTGAAGATTTGGAGATTTCCCATTGATTGGCAGAGAACATACACGACATCACATACAACCATGAGATTGCCTTTTTCCTGTGGACACGGCCGAATTACCACGAATGGGTCGTGCAAAAATAAACGGTTCAGTGGAAACCTGGAAAGATAAAAGAATTGAAAACAAAGAAAATCAATAAAGTGCTGCAAGTGTCCTGAAATGAATTCCTGATTGAGTTTGTTGTTGAGGAGTCTGAAGGTGGAGGGGGAGCAGCTGTTCCTGAACCAGGGGGTGTGAGTCTTGAGGCACCGAGACCTCGTTCCTGATGGCAGCAGTGAGAAGAGAAAGAGAGCATGTGCTGGCCTGTGTGGATCCTTGATGATTGCTGATGTTTTCTGACAGCACCATTCCCTGTCAATAAACTCAATAGTGGGGAGAGTTTTGTCTGTGATGTCCTGGGCTGTGCCCACGACCTTTTGGAGGGCTTTATTCTGAGGGGTATTGGTGTCCCCATACCAGACCATGATGCAGGCAGTCAGCACACTTTCCACCACATCTCTGTCAAAATTTGCCAGGGTTTCTGGTGTCATCCCAAACCTCCACAAACCCCTGAAGAAGTAGAGGCGCTGACGTGCTTTCTTCACGACGTCATTGGTGTTGAGTCCAGGAAGATTTTTTGAGATGGTGTCTCCCAAGAACCTAAAGTTGCTCACCCTCTTCACCCCTGATCCCCCAATCATAACTGTATTTTGAAACTCTGGCTTTCCTTTCCTGAAGTCAACAATCAACTCCTTGGTTTTGGTGACATTGAGTGTGAGGTTGTTGTTGATGCACCATTCAGCTCGGTTTTCAAACTCCCTCCTGCATGTGGACTCATCCCCTTCCTTTATACAACCCACGACCATGGTATCGTCAGCAAATTTGTAGGGGATATTATTGATGTACCGAGCCACACAGTCGTGGGTGTAAAGTGAGTAGAGTGGGGGCTAAGAACACAGCACTGTGGTGCTCTGGTACTGATGGCGATCGTGGAGGGGATATTCTTACCAACCTTCACTGATTGTGGTCTGGAGGTGTTAACTCCCAGGTCTTGGAGTTTGCTGGTCAGTTTGGAGGGGATGATGGTGTTAAATGCTGATCTGTAGTTGATAAAGAGCATCTTTACTGTTCAGGTGCCCCAGGGCTTTGTGTAGGGCCAGTAAGACAACATTTGCTATTATTATGAGAGACGAACTGGAATGGATCCACGTCACCACTCAGACAGGAGCTGATCTGCTTCATCACCAGCCTTTCCAAACACTTCTGCACTGTTGATGCAAGTGCAACTGGTCGATAGTCATTCAGGCAGGTGATTACACTCTTCTTGGGCTCCGGTGTGATTGACACCTGTTGGAAACAGATGGGGACCGGTCAGGATGCTTTTCTTGGATACCAGATGGCAGTTTGGCAGGGGGACGGGAACCACAATATGAGAGCAGAAGTTCAAAAGCATGAGGCTACATGTTCTGAGTTTGTGAAAAAAAGGACAGGCAGGGGAAAAAAACAGATGTGTAGTCAGTTAGAGGGTTTGAAATGTCTATTTCAATGCAAGGAATAAAGGGGATAAACTTTGAGCATGGATCAGTATGTACAACTATGATGTTGTGACTGTTACAGAGTCTTGGTTGGCGGAAGGGCAGGATTTGCTGATGCAGGTCCTAGGGTTTGGGTTTAAATGGAATAGAATAAGGGGTAGTGGGGTGGGGGGAATAACATTACTGATCAGGGATAGCATCACGGCTATAGAAAGGGAGGTAACTGCAGAGGGGGTGTCCACTGTGACAGTGTGGGTGGCAGTCAGAAACAGGGAATGTGCCATAGGCCCCCCCAATAGTCCTTGAGGCACCAAGAGCAGATCAGCAGGCAGAGTTTGGAATGGTGCAGGAAACACAGTGTTGTAGTTATGGGAGACTTGAACTTCCCCTATATTGACTAGTACTTCCAGATTGCAAGAGGGATAAATGGGTTTGAATTTGCCAAGTGTTCAAGAAGCAGTCCTGACAGCCTGTGGACCAGCTGCGAGCAGGCATACTGGATCTAATGCTGGGCAATGAACCTGGTCAGGTGGCAGGTTTTAGGGTGGTCAAGCATTTTGGTGAGAGTGACCACATCTCTGAACTTTCATATAGCTCTGGATAAGGATAATTCAGACCAAATGGGAATCTGTTTAAGGTTTTGGGTTCTTAAATTTAAATGTAGGCATACAGCACAGGAACAGGCCCTTTCGGCCCTCGAGCCTGTGGTGCCCAATTGGCCTAAACGCCCAGCACCTTTTGAAGGGTGGGAGGAAACCCACATAGACTGTGTGTGTGTGTGTGAGAGAGAGAGAGAGAGAAAGAGAGAGAGAGAAAGAGAGAGAGAGAGAGAGAGAGAGAGAGAGAGAGAGAGAAGTTTTACAGTTCAGCAGCAGCTGGGACAAGAACAGGACAAGCTGCAAAGCTTGTGGAAAACCCCATTTTGAAGACTGGTTGTGAGTGTGCTTAGTTCAGCCTGGTCAAAGCCCTTGTGGACTGGCTGCGTAATGTTTCACTTGAAATAAGAGAACTAAAATGTTACTCTGTGGTGACCTGAAAGAAAGAGGTAATCATCTGGAAAACCCTGATGGGGCAAGTTTCTTCGGCAAGATACTGAAGTGGCTGACTCTAAAGTATCAGTTGTGGGTGTCCAGTGTTGAACAAATCTCTCTCTGAAGACCAACAAGAACCTTCCTGAGCGGTAACCATTTTCCTTTCTGTGCACAGTACAAGAATTGCCTGCAACCAGTAAACTTGGAAGATTGAGAAGTGAGATTAAACAGTGATTTAAAGAAAATTTCTGAACTTACATAAACGTGCGCTTAAAATTAGAAGGGGGGGGGTTAAGCTAGGTTAGTTAATGGTAATAAGTTAAAATGTGATTCTGTTTTCATGTTTAAAGATAATTAAAAGCAACTTTTGTTTAAATAACCATTTGTCTTGGTGAATATCTATTGCTGATAGGTTTTGGGGTCCTCTGGTCTCATAACATTTTATACATCTTAAAACAGAACAATGTATTTCAATGCATTTTATGCACTGACTCTACATCCAGGCAGAATCCAGACCGCATCTTCAATGTTAACATCCCCAAGCCATCACTCCAAACCAAGATCCAAAAGTACTGGCAGAGCAAATGGTTTAAGTTGAAATGTATTTGAGAAATTTTACAAACTACAAAGCAATTGGCAACAAGGAAAATAAGAGCTTGCATTATTATTCAACACTTACAGACCACTACCAACAAGTACAATGACTTTTACTAACACCTGATGCCTTTCACACCAACTCAACCAACAAGGCCTGAAAACAAATGGCTTTCAACAATAAACCTGGCCTCTTATCTTCCATCTGAATGCCACAACTGTGAAAACTCCCCTGTTTTAACCGGTGAACTCCCGTCACCTGATAAACAGCCTCCCATCCCCTTAAATGATGCTGCCTTGGGGACAGGAGACAACCCTTGCTGGAATGTGGAGCAACAAATAGATTTCACAGGTGAAGGAGCATCAAACCCTTCAGCCCTTCTACTCTGTGCCAGACTACAACTCTGTCTCTTCCCACTGACCTGTGCCAAGACCATATCCCTCCAAACCTCTGTCAAAATTCTTAGTGATGTGAAGTATGCTTTTGACCTGCTGAGTTTCTCCAGCATTGCGTTTTTTTTTCAATTGATGTCAAAATTCAGCACTCAACCACCACTTCAGCTGGCAGCTCTTTCCATCCTCCCACCGATCACTGTGGGGCAGGAGGTTCCCCCTAATATTCTATTAAAACTCTCCTTTTGACCTTCAACTCATGGTAATTTTGTCCAAACCCCTGAAATCATCAAGGAAATCACAAGTTCTGTTATGTCCACACAAGAGTTAGGACGGAGATGAGAAAACATTTTTTTACCCAGAGAAGTGTAAATCTGTGGAATGCTCTGCCAAGAGGGTGGTAGAGGCGGATTCGCTGACTATGTTCAAAAGAGAGTTAGATAAGACTCTTGTGGGTAACGGAGTTAAGGGTTATGGGGATAAGGCTGGAAAGGGGTACTGATAGTAGTGATCAGCCATGATCTGTGAAATGGCGGTCACTGAAGGCTCGACAGGCCGAAGGGCCTACTCCTACTCCTATTGGTCTATTGTCTATTGAACCATTCCTCCAAGATCCCTCTGTTCCTCAATGCCCTCCCCTTCACTGCATACGTCTTGGTTATTCTTCCCAAAATAAAGCACCTCACATTTACCTACATTAAACTCCATCTGCCATCTTTCCAAACAGTCCAAATCCTTTTGTAGTCCATGAAAACCCTCCTCACTCTCCACAACTCTTGAAAATAAGCAAAATGTATTACGTTATGTTAAGCTTCTCTTTGAAATTTTAATTTCACATGCATTAAATGCGTACATAAATTTCTCATTCAAAGATAATGAAAAATTAATACATAGTATTTTTTTTAATTCCCCCTGCCCAACAACCCAATAGAAAAGAAAGATAACATAACGTATAACATAACATAACAATTACAGCACGGAAACAGGCCATTAGGCCCTTCTACTCCGCACCGAACCAACACACCCTCTCTAGTCCCACCTCCCTGCACAATGCCCATAACCCTCCATCTTCTTCTCATCCATATACCTGTCCAACCTTTTCTTAAATAATACAATTGACTCCGCCACCACTATTTCTCCCGGAAGCTCATTCCACACGGCTACCACTCTCTGAGTAAAGAAGTTCCCCCTCATGTTACCTCTAAACCTCTGAACCTTAATTCTTAACTCATGTCCTCTTGTTTTAATCTTTCCTCCTCTTAACGAAATAGTCTATCCACATCCACTCTGTCTATCCCTTTCATAATCTTAAATACTTCTATCAAATCCCCTCTCGACCTTCTACGCTCCAAGAATAAAGACCTAATTTGTCCAATCTCTCCCTATACTCCAGATGCTTAAACCAGGTAACATTCTGGTAATCCTTCTCTGCATTCTCTCCACTCTGTTTATATCCTTCCTATAATTGCACACAGAACTCCAAATTAGGCCGCACCAACATTTTATACAGTCTTAACATCACCTCCCAACTCCTATATTCCATGCAATGATTGATAAAGGCCAGCATACTAAAAGCCTTCTTCACCACCTTGTATTTATAAAAAAATTACTAAAAAACTATCAAATAAAATCTAACAAATTTTCTTGATTTTAGGAGTCAGAAGGTTCAGGTTGGGCGATTACAACTTAATTCCTACAGTTTATAAATAAGATTCCCAAATCTTTCCAAAAATTTCAAATTTGTTACATAAATTACATGTAATTATTTCAAGTGTCAAGGGACTTGGGGGGTTCTCGTTCAGGAAAACATAGTGAGTGGGTAACCACCAGGTTGGATCGGCAGGAAAAAAAAGCAAATTCTATGTTGGCCTTTGTTTCAAGGGTTGATGGGGCATGGGAGAGACCTCATTTGGAGAACTGCGAAGTTTATCTTAAAAAGGATGTGCTGATGTTGGAGAGAGAGCAGAGATTTACCAGGATGATATATCTCCACTCTTCATTGGAGTATAGAAGAAGGAGAGGAGATCTCAGAAACCTTTCCAATGCTGAAAGGATTGGACAGTAGATGTGAATAATGTTGCCCTTGGATAAAAAGACATTGTCTGAGAATTAGAAGATACCTATTTAAAGCAGATGAGAAATTTATTTCACCAGAAGGTCATGGAATTTGTTGCTGGATTGTTGAGGGAGTTTAAGAGGGGGGGGGGGTGGGGCGGAATTAATAGATGTTTAATGAGTCAGGGTATCAAGGGATCAGGGGAAAAAGCCAGAACTTGGAATGAGAGGCGACAACTGTTTAGATCAGGGGATAGCAAACACAGTGGGCTGAATGGCCAACTTCTGTTCCTTGTGATTTGACACCATTTTAACTAATGTACCTTTAAGAATTTTAACATCCATCCATATGTCCTCTGTATTTTGGATGTGAAACAACAGCTGTGCAGAAGCCAGTGAGTTGGTGTGACCAATTGCTCTTCAGACTGGAGGCCTGTGACGAGAGATGTGCCTCAGGGATGGGTGCTGGAACAATAATGTGGTGAATTGGATTAGCAAGTTTGCAGGTGACACCAAGAACGGAGGAGATGTGGACAGCCAGGAAATCTTGCAGAAGGATCTGGACCAGCTGGAGAAAGGGCAGATGGAATTTAATGCAGACAAGTGTGAGGTGTCACATTTGAAGGGCAAACCAAGAAAAGATAGACACGGTGAACGGTCGGGCAGTGAAGAGTGAGGTTGAACAGAGGGACATGGTAAACGGGTGTCATTCCATGCAAGTGCTGTCCCAGGTGGATTTGGGTGGGAATTGAAGATACCCAAGTTAACTAAAATTGAAAATTGTAAATGGGGCAAAAAAAGGGATCTATTTCAGAAATGTTTGTGACAACAGAAAATGGCTAAACCATCTTTAGATTAAATGGGAGATTCTTCTTTAGAATTATCCCAAGAAGAACAGACTACTTACTATGTGTGAAGATGGTGGATTAAATTGATGAATGTGCGATATAATTGGGTGAATTACAATTTTTTTTTACATCAGTTGTATTTAACTCCAGGAAAAAAAGATAAGGATTTAGTCATTCAGATTTATGTTTTCATTGTGGGATTCAAATTAATACTTTTTTTTGTCTGTCTGGTTGTGTGATAAAGTTAAGCCTTTGAGGATTTTTTTGAAACTACGTTAAAGAAACTCTTTTTATGTTCGATCCACTGCTTTTTCTAATGCGGTATATTACAACTTGAGCAACGGGATTAAGAATGGATAAACCTCAAATTGAGTTTATTCAGTTAGTATTAGCAGTGGCCAGTAAATGCATCGCGATGACGTGGAAAATTAGGTTTGGTGTTTTCATTCTGCCGCAACGAATTGATATGATTTTTCTCTCCCTCAGTCGAGGGAGTTTGGTGGGGGGGGGGGGGGTAATTATGGGGAGGGGGGGTGGAATATAGTTTTTTTTTGGAGGTTGGTTTATTTTGTTTACTATGTATTTTATATGTTCATAAATAAAGTTTAAAAAAAGATACACAACCAGTGTTTCAGGCTTGAGCCTTTTAACAGGGCTACGAGTATCTGTACTTTATAAAGGTTCACTGCTTGATCATGTTAGAAATTAAAGTACCTTTAAAGAAATTGCTCGAGACAAAAATTGAGAACAAAGAACATTTATTACAACAACAATGCAAAGTTGGGTGCTTCCCCTTACCCTGGGAATACACACACATACTGGGGCTCACCCAACTTTTATACAGTCAATTTCAGTATCAGAGTGCCCTCCCCCTTACATTCTTCTGCCCCCTGGATGGGTTTGGCATAGGTAATCCTTCCTGCCTACGTGCAGTTTCAGTACACTTGGAGGACCAGGGGGTATCCTGTGGGTGCCCCATCATGTCATTGTCCTTATTCACACCTTCCTGATTCTCTGGGCTACAGTCTCTTGATATGCAGAGTTGACTCATTCTATCTAGGGTTGGCTAATTTCATATGTATAAATCTGTGTATGGTTAGCTAATTAGAAATGTATGACTTGGTACTTCTGTCCAGGGCTAAGAGACCCTTATCTGATCCAGACTACCTCAACTTCCTACATTCTATTGTACCTTACCATTCCTTATCTTAGTCCTATGGTCTTGTTACAAAGACTAGAAGATTCTTATGTTAATCGTGCTGACTCTGCTTTCCTGCATCCTAAGCCCCAAGCTTATCCTGTTTGAACTGGTTACAGCCATTTTACTGATGAACTTTAGTTTCTTCCATGTTCATAATTTTAGATCAATTTTCCCATCTCTCACAATCCTCACTTTTCTTTTAGATCAGTAATACTGATCTTTCACCATGATCAGTGTTACTGATCTTTGGTTACTAGTGTCAGTGTGACTGATCCCCCCCCCCCCCACTCACTTTTCTTTTAGATCAGTAATACTGATCTTTCAAGTGTAAGGTGTAGTTTTACCCAGCTGGTCAATAACCGAATTGTAATCTCTGTGTAAAGTCTTTAGGTAGGGGAGCACCATGAAGGTCAGAGTAGCGAGTCCAGCTGCTTATTAGGGTTGCGAGTATCAGGCTCCAGTTCTCAGTAAAGAGTCTAGTCCATCCCACATCAGTCCGAAGTTGCCACGTCTGAACATGGGCATGGGCAGATTCACGTTGAAACATTGAAGCAGTGTCTTTTAACCACCCGACTTTTGTAAGCATTGTCCTGACGAAGTCTGTGAGAAACGCTGCCTTCAGCAGCGAACGAGTAGCAGTAGTCAGGCGGTTCCGTTGAATTGTGGCTAGTATCTGATGTCCTCTTCAGCCCCGAACCCTAGGGCTACCGATCTCCGAAGGCTGTTTGGAGCCTGATATTAAAGTGTCAAGCAGCTCACGTTGTTGGAAACTAGTGCTCCCCTTCACGGGGTGATGAAAAGTGACCAAGCTGGGGGGGGATTGTTTCTTGTGATTTAACTGTGTGTTGCAGCTTGTCTGCTAACATTAGCATATGTATCATTGAACTTGTGAGTTGCAGCCTGTCTGTGTACATTAGCATATGTATTAACTCTCTCTCTCTGCTACATGTACAATCCTGACTACCATTCTGTCTGTCTTTGTCCCACCATGTCCTTTGTGCTATCGCTTTAAAACTCCTGTCTTTAATACCTGTGTAGGCTAAGATACAAATTAGATGTACTCCACGAAAGCTGTTCAGTTCCCCTGGTCCGTATTGGAATCCCTTGTTAACCCATATCCCACTATGACTATACATTAAATCTATGCCCTGTCTACATTCTAAAGGAGCACAATTGTAACCTCTGCTGCCCCTATTCCAGGGGGACTTAAAACATTAACGAACAATATTCCAAAAAATGAGTAAACAACAATGAAAGTAAAACCCATTGAAAGCAGCAAAAAAACAACAATAACTGAATAAACCACCATAAATGTAAAGCTCATTGAAAACAGCAATAAAATACAACAAAAACTGAATAAACCACAATAAATGTAAAGCTCATTGAAAACAGCAATAAAATACACAAAACTGAATAAACCATTAAAAAAACGAATAAAATTGTAACATTACGGCACTTTGTCACGGCGCAGTGTAAGTTTCAGGTCTGATGGATAAGGAACTGCACGCCAGGTTGGGGTTTGAATCTGTGTGTCGTGATGTTGTGGTTCAGAAGCTGGTTTAATTCTTTGAATGTGGGTCCAGCCTTTCTCTCTTGTTCTTACTGCGGTGTCTGTAATTAAAAGTACACAGAAGGGACCATCCCAGGCAGGTTTTAGTTGATCCTCTTGCCATGCTTTTACATATAACCAATCACTAGATTTTAATAAAATGAATAACAATCTGACTTTCCTTTGTGTTAGTGTAAAAATTGTAAAATGAAACACAAACCATATTTGCATGGGTTTTGAATATGTTAGACCTTATTAAAATGCAGTTGGAGCTGCTTGTCTGTATGGGGCACAACCCTCCAATTTGTTAGAGTGAGTACATAACAGACATTGTAGCACAAGAGCCCCTGCAAGAGAACTTGAAACATATTCAACCTTTAGTTCTGCCTTAAGTAAAATGCCTTGTGCCACAGCTCACAGGAGCTGGCCTTATTTAAAACAGTCTGTAAAACAGGCACCAAAAAAAGTTAAAAGATGTTCTTATGAAGATTGCACACACAATAATTTAAGTACAGGCTAGTTTCTATTATATTCCACTTAAAAGTTCTGCTGCATGAATCCTGGAGCTTGTGGAGTCATTATTGAATCAAGAAATATTGGTACCATGCCAATCTCATTCTAACATGCCAATTTCTACAGTCCTTAAATCAAGATGTACTGAATAGCATCTGGTACAAGATCTGTGAGTTCTTAATGATATTATTCTTATGCACCCAATTGTTCTGAACTATGCCACCAATTTAAATCATATTCCACCTATTGCAGTACTCACACAGCACCATAGACCAGTTCGCAGGTTTATTTCTCCATTAAGTTGAATCCAGTCGCGCAGGGTTTACCTCCATGATTATTTACAATGTAACTTCCGCACTACCGGATTTAAATATAAACCTGATGAATGGGGGAAAGTTATCATGAATTAAATAACAGCGGCAATACAGAGAAATTGTGCTGAGGCATTAATTTCACTCCAGAGGAAAATGCACCAGAGAAATGAATGATTAAACTTATAGGAATCCCCATAGGAATCCCCAGAGGTATCTTTATTCTCCAGAGGTGGGTGATCTTTCAACTCACGGACCTTGACTGCTGAATGTGTAGAAGAAATGTACTAAATCTGTTGATAGGGCTCCATACCTCTAACTGCAAGACAAGAGCCTGAAGCCTCAATTTCAAGTGCCACAGTGCACTTAAAGGGACATGCACACTCCCCCTTCAACTGGCTGATCCAGCCACTTTACACATCAGATCCTTTCTTTATCTTACATACACTTAAAATAAGACGTGTAGAACTCACCCTATTTGCGCAAACATTTCTCCCTGCAAATGTTATAACATCACAACTCTCAGGTACTCCCTGTGCAAAATCACATTTGAATACAATTTATTTCATAAATTGGAATTAACTGGTAGTTAAATTCGCTAATTCTACAGTATTGAAAAACGATCATTTATGACATTTAATTTTTAGCATGAATTTTAATCAATATTGGTCAGTGACTGAAGTGGGAAGTCGTGATTTATGAAATTATCTCTGGTCTCTACTCTCCCACTCCCTGCACTTCTCCCAACATTCAGGAGCCGGCACACAGTCCCTGCCTTTTCCATGTTACTCATCTACTATTACTTTAACTGCTTGCATCAAAATGTTAGCCTTTGCTTTCTGCTTATCCTCAGATGTCTGGACAAATGCTTTTTGTGTGATCTGTAGAAGCTGGGTTATTCCCTGCTCATGCCAATTTTCTGTCTTTTGTAATTTTCTCCTAATGTCTGGGGCTGAGTTGGTAACAAAACCTGTTAGTACCAATTGTTCCCCTGCTGGGGATTCTATGTCGAGACCCCCATATTGTATATATATTTGGTCCCAAAAATTGGTCTAACTGTTCGGCACATCCCTGGGGATCTTCTATCAGGGAGGTCAGTTCTTTCTTAAAGTTACGCACTTCAGTACTGGTCAGGGGCACATTTACGAAACCGAGACCCTCTCCCATGGGAACTTCCCGCAGTGGTCTCATCCAATTGGTTTCTAGCTTATTAGGTCTGGGTTCCTGCTCCCTGGGAAATGAATCAAAGGGTTCTGCCCTTTCTTCCTGAAGAGTTTCACGCTGTTCTGAATTAAAGTTACCTCTCTCTCCTGCCAACAGAGGTGGTAATCGAGTGCTTTGTGAGCAAGTTATCATACCACTCCTGCTCTCTTCTCTCTTCTCTAGTGGTGGGGGAGGTGGGGAAGGTGCAGAAGGGTAGGTCATAGGAGGGGAAGGAAAGATAGGAGCCGGCATAGGAGGAACATAAGGTGGAGGGAGGGAATGTAACACATCCCAACCCTGTGATTCAGGGACAAAAGGTTCCTCCTCTCTCTTATCCCTGAATTCTTTCTCATTCAAAACCAGCTGTTCAATGGATCCCTTGAGCCAGCAGGCTGCACATTCCCTGCTCTCAACATTGTCTTTCTGGTTTTGATAGAGCCATAGGTTCAAAGCTTTACACATCCATTCATCCTCGGATCCGAATTTTGGCCAGTACACGGAGCTCCCTTTAACCGGGTATTTAACCCATTCATTACAACAATACCTGACCATCGTCAGTTTGTCTTTACCACGGGTCTTTCCTGTGCCCCACTCAGATAACATCAACCCAAGCGGGCTGTACGTAGCTATCTGGTGGTCACGTCCTGTGTCAGGACTCTCATCTTTACTGCCCGCTATTCCCATGCTTAGGAACAAGTAAAATACTCTTACCGAGTTCTAGCAGTACTGCTCTAGCACGCTTCCTTCCGCCGTTTGTTCTCAATGCCTCTTCTCGGATATCACTCGCTTCTTCCACTGACCAGCCACCCGTCGCCCGTGAGTCCAGCTGAATCAGCCGGGGTGCACCTACTCTCGTCGTCGGGGTACTCTGTCAGTGGAGGGAGTGTGATCCCGGACGAGCCCCCATTTGTTAGAAATTAAAGTACCTTTAAAGAAATTGCTCGAGACAAAAATTGAGAACAAAGAACATTTATTACAACAACAATGCAAAGTTCCTGCCTACGTGCAGTTTCAGTACACTTGGAGGACCAGGGGGTATCCTGTGGGTGCCCCATCATGTCATTGTCCTTATTCACACCTTCCTGATTCTCTGGGCTACAGTCTCTTGATATGCAGAGTTGACTCATTCTATCTAGGGTTGGCTAATTTCATATGTATAAATCTGTGTATGGTTAGCTAATTAGAAATGTATGACTTGGTACTTCTGTCCAGGGCTAGGAGACCCTTATCTGATCCAGACTACCTCAACTTCCTACATTCTATTGTACCTTACCATTCCTTATCTTAGTCCTATGGTCTTGTCACAAAGACTAGAAGATTCTTATGTTAATCGTGCTGACTCTGCTTTCCTGCATCCTAAGCCCCAAGCTTATCCTGTTTGAACTGGTTACAGCCATTTTACTGATGAACTTTAGTTTCTTCCATGTTCATAATTTTAGATCAATTTTCCCATCTCTCACAATCAGATGAGCTTCTCCAGCATTTGTGTCCTTACAGAATTTGGTTGAGTTACTATTTGTGGACATCAGGTCATTTTTTCACCCTTAAACTGTCCATCCACACAGACAGGAACTTGAAACATTTCTTCTTTTTCACACAACTACCCCCATTTGGTGAAGTGTGTGGAATATTAGCTGTAGAATATCTTGTTCTGGGAATTATGATGAAGAAACCATCATACAGACTTTGCCAGAATGCTGGGAAAGAGAGTTAAAAGGCACATTCCAGACAGGGATCAATTCTCACCTCCTCTACTGAGCCATACATATCCAAATGCCTGCCTGATCTTCAAAACAATGGTGCAAATTGTTAGACCTGATCCAAAGGCTGCAATAAGCCCCCAACGCCACTCAGACCCTGAATGGCATTGTTTCTGCTTTGAAGTGAAGAATTTAAGACTGCTATGAAATTAAGACATTTGGGTAAATTGGAAACCAGAAATCAGGCAGGGAGAGAATGATTACTAATGTGAACTGTGAGCAAGTCTTCCAGACACCTGTTGATTTTTTTGTGTTCCCTAACCCTAACTGGTACATGAGATTAGATGACCAACAAGAAGTCCTTTCCTTGTCTTTAGGAAGAGGATATGCAAAATGTAAAATACAGTGGCAGATAGAACAGTAACAGGTCATAACAAGCCCTGACCATCTGAAACAGGTCATGGGAATATAAATTTATTCAGTAATGTAGAAATGACTGCAAAAGCTGAGAAATTCGGAATTCATAAACTGAGACAAAGATGGGATGGAGATTTGAACATAGAAAATGGACTGATCGTTATAAATGAGATAGACTGGTTCAATACAATTTTATTCACCAGACACCTCAAAAGAAAATACATGGAATCGGATTTGTTTCAAATGTTAACAAGTCATTTGTACTTTTCTGCATTTGACTTGGCAATGTCCTAAAGTTGGGCAGCTTGGTTGAAATAAGTATTTTTTTAAAAGTTCCCACAGGATCCATTAGAAAGAGATGTTAAGGAATTAAATTTAAATTAAAACTGAATATTTACCAGGTTTAAATTGCTGCAAATTATACAGCTAGAAAGTGCGTGGCCATATCTTGCAAACTGGCTGAGGTTCGGAGCTGTTCACCACAAGAGAATAATGTATCGTTCACGAGATGAACATTCTATCTTTGGAGCCCACATTTCCTAAAGGTGGGTTGAAGTGAAGTTTTGAAATATTCACAATATTATGGTTAAATAAAACATCTGTTGAAGATCTCTGGTCCCTCATATGGGATGTGGAGAGGGTGGGTCTGGGTAGATCTCAATTTGTATTAATCAACCACATGTATCGGGATTTGAATTATATTCTTGTAAAATTAACAAGAATATAACAAACTCTTAAAAATTAATTTCAAAAAAACCCCTGACCCACACAAATGCCCCTGTTCACCTTGCCATTTTGTAAAAGGTGATAGGGGGAAAATCCTGACATAAGGGACAGATTTGAACCTGGGTCACTGTCATTTTCTGTTAAACATGCCAAGATCAAAATTCGACTGACTGTCCTGTAACAAAGTGCAATATTACACACACGTAAGGTAAGATGGTTACATCAGCCAAAATTAAATGAAATGCTTCTTACAGTCAAGAGCAAAAGAATTCCCTGCAGCCTCCAACCCATCCCTTGCCCACAAATAACACCCCCCGCCCCCCTCCCCACCCCATTTCTGGGATCAAACCATCAGCAGCCTACACTTTGTTGGAATCTAGGGGTTAAAACATTATGAAAGAAATGATTAATTAATAAGTTGATATGTACTGCATGGTTCAGGGAAAAAGAGGAATGTGATTAAGTGGCAATCACAGCATGGAGCGAAGTTGGCTGAGCAAAATTGTCTGCTCCCAAATACAGGGAGAGGAAATTCATAAAACGATTTAGGAGGAAAGCTCCAACTGAAGGAGGTGGTGAGTAGCACAGGAGACACAGGTCAGACCAGAACAAAGAATGGCCTGCAAGAAACAAAGGGAATGGAAAAACAGTCTAGGAGGAAGATTAAGCAGTTCAAACTTCTCAAATGCAGAATTTGAGCTGTTTGCTCTCCCAGTGCCCTAGAGCATTGGTTTGGGAATATTTATGCCACAGGTGGTGTTATGGTCCTGTTAAGCCAATGACTCTGGATCAAATCTGGCCCCGTCTGCAAGGGGTTTGTGTGTTCACCCACTCTTCAGTGGAGGTGGCAGGTTAACAGGGGTTTGTGGTGGGGGGGGGGGGGGGGAAAACAATCGCAGGTGAATGAGGGGTAATGCACAGAGCTGGTGGGGTGAATAGGAGTGTGAGGCAGTTGTTGGCGAAGGAGAGTGTGTTGCAGGGATGTGTAGCTGAGGACTCACCATCCAATCTCAGACCAGAGGGAAACAGGATTCTTATCGTGCTCACAAATTCCTTCGTCACTCCTCGAACGATGATCAGTATTCTGACTCAAGCGTTTTCTGGCCCTGTGACGACAAGCGAGCCTAACGTTCCAATGGCAAATGAGGCAAATGAGGCAGGGAGGATGTTTCCTGTAATAGAGGTAGTAAAAGTTCCATGAGAGAGGAAAACGTTGCCTTTAACTGATAACATGCGGTGGGGTCTCGGTACATTTGGTGATGTCTGGGATCTCTCTATCAATATAAAAAATGAAAATCAAGGCTGGGTCTCTCTGTGGGGGGGGGGGGTATCTAATATTTGCTTAAGTCATAATCTAATTCATCCCAACTGGCAGTGCGGGCTTTGTTCCCCAAAGTATCCGTATTGGCTGTCCATGGACCATCTCTGTCCCAATGCAGTCCTCAGTGTCACTTGCATTTAAATCAATGATGGCATCAGCACCTTTTGGCCAATTTTAGCTGCGTTTACTCAGTCAATCTGGCCAGTTTAGTTTTTCATTTAGTACTAGTGTCTGGGGTTAATGGGAGTAGTGGATGATTGATAATTCCTGAAATAATTCTTCATTCATCTTATTTTTTAAAAAATTATTTAATTTCACATATGCATTAAAAACAAATTGTTTTATTTGAAATAACATCAAATGAATGCATAGTGATTAAAAAAATTAACCCCTTGTCTTGGGATGATGGTTTTGGGATGTTTGTGCCTGAGGTTTGTCTCTGAAGTGGACGCTGCTGATGGGTTGATCCCAGAATGGGGGGGGGGGGGGGTGTTTGTGGGCAAGGGCTGGTTTGGAGGCTGCGGGGAATTCTATTGCTCTTGACTCCAAGAACCATTTCATTTAATTTTTGCTGATGTAAAGAAAAAAAGAAAAAACATCTGGATAGTATTTATAAAAATTTACCAAACCTTTCAAATAAAATCTAACATCTTAAATTTCTTGATTTTAAGAGTCGGTAGGTTCATGTTGAGCTTCCAAGTTACTGCCACACATTTTACCCCTAGAACAATTACAGCACAGAAACAGGTCATTTGGCCCTTCTCGTCTGCTCTGAACTAAATACTCTCCTCCAGTACCACCTCTCTGCATTCCCCACCCCTCCAATTTTCTCTTAAATGACAAAATGGACCCTGCTGCCACTATTTCTCCCGGAAGCTCACTCCACTCAGCCACCATTCTGAGTCAAGAAGTTCCCCCTCACGTTACTTCAAAACTTTTGCCTCTTAACTCAAGACCTCTTGTTTCAATTTCTCCCACTTGCAATGGAATTGCCTATCCACATCAACTCTATCCATCCTTCTTGTAATTTTAAATACTCTACCAAATCCCCTCTCGGCTTTCGAGTTGACAGGAATGCACTCATGGATGGTCGGATGAATTCTCTTGGGGAAGAGTTCATAGTGGCTCAAAATTGCTTGATTAGATGCAAGGAGAGCTGCCACTGAATGTTGCATGTATTTGGTTCTGGGTTTCGAAGGTACCTCAGCTCTCTCTCTTTTGTACTCGGTCCGAAAGTATTGCTGATCTTATTTGGAATTAGACCAGTTTCAATGAAGCAATGCTGAAGATTTTTGCTGGGGGGGGGGGGAATAAGCATTGCATTAAATTAAGCTGCGGCTGGTCATCCTTAAGTGTTGATCTGCAGTCCAAGTCTGGTGAGCTTTCTGGGATGGGCTAACGTTCCAGGCAACTCCTTCTTCACACAACAGGATTCAACATTTAATAGGACGGGGGGTGGGGGAATAATCTTGGGTTAAGTTCCATTTGTGTTTTAGTTCATAAAGCCCATTGGATTTTGACTTCTATCGGGAGCACAGTGGGATATGAACAACATTTCTTGTTGTTTTCAGAGTATATCTTTCCCCTGGTTTATAATTCTTTGTGTGAATCATTTTTTTACTCCTGTCCAAGTTAGTAACAGGAAACACTGTGGGAGTGGGACGCTGTTTCATCGCTGGTGAAGTCCAACAACTGGTGAAACATTGACATGATTGAAGCTCTCTTGAAGGCAGGTTTCCAATTACTGCACGTAACTTTCAGTTCAAGATCTTTCAACCCCATCTTTCTCACTCGTGCACAGTGTCACGGCCGTCAATGACGGAGGGAGGAAAGTTGGTTTGAAAATGAGCAAATTGTTTACGTCAGAGCCAAGTCTGAAACCACCTTTTATTGAACCAAGCGAGATGCAGGACTGGTCACGGTGGCTGCTGGGGAGCACATGCAGATAGACTTGCCCACAAGAAATCTTTTGAGTCCTCATTCTCAACATAGGGAGGCAGTGTCCTAGGGTCTCCTTCTTTCGCCTTGTCTTCCTTAATCATCTGGAGCCTGGTTTCTTTCCCCTCTCATTCAGCTTGCATTATTTTCTGCAGCCTCTCCCTGTTACTCCCTTGCTTTCTGTTCCCTTCATTTTCTCCCTCATCATTAATTTTAGCAAAGATGACTGGCTTGGTTTAGTCTGTAACATGTTTGAGTTTCAACTGGAACATTTAACGTGGGCTCAGTGCTGTTTTGAAATATTAGCAGAACAGAGGATGACACCAGTCACTAATGGATAGAAGAGAAAAAGATCCCCCTCTCTCTGTTAAGGTCGTGGGCAAGAGACCTAAGAGAGGAACAAGTCTGAATAAACATCTTTCCTGATTAACTGTGTCCGGTGCATTGATTGAGTGGTGCTGTTGCAGCAGACCCCACTCTTATCCATAATTGATTGGAAACTAATCTATGGTCACTGAACCCAAAATGTTCACATACACGTTTTACCTCTCTAACCATTACAGCATCGAAATAGGCCAACTTGGCCCTTCGAGTCCACGCCTAACACTTTGTCCTACCTCATCCCATTGACCTACACTCGCCCCTTGACCCTCCATTCCTTTCCTGTCCAAATACATATCCAACTTCTCCTTAAGTGCTAATATTGAGCCTGCCTCCTCCACTTCATCTGCAAGTCCATTCCACACACCCACCACTCTGAGTGAAAGTCCCCCCTCACATTTCCTCGAAACTTTTGCCCCTTTCTCTCAACCCACGTCAAATCAATAACCCCAATAATTTTAAATACCTCAACCCAATCCAAACTCAACCTTTTATGCTCCGCAGAATAAAAATCTTGCTTAACCTTTCCCTATAACTTAGACCTGTGGTTTTCAAAATGCTCTCAAACTCAAATTCCACTTGAAGCAATCCCTACACCAGAAGTGCTCTGTGATTAGTCAGGGATTGATTCAGGTGCTATGAAAGGAACCATCTACATCCTACAGGATGGAGCGCCAGAATAGCGTACATAGTTGAAGAAATTAAATTCCAAGACTTTGCTCTGCAAAGTGTTTCAACTTCAAAAGTACAGCCCCTCATGGCCAATCCCGGGAATTTACTGGGACAGGGTCCAGTGGAAAAGGGACACTGTCCAAATGCCAGTGTCAAATGATGTCATTTCACGCCACCTCTAACCCTACTCATATCCTCGGAGTTTGCCGATGTCGGCCTGATGGTAAAACCAGTGGAAGAGAGACAGCAGAGAATCACCTGTTTCCAGTCGAAGGCAGAACACTCCGCTCCCCGGGGATGAGTTGTGTTCAGTGGAAAAGCAATCTTGTGTCCCAGTGGAAATGGCACCAAGGGCTTCCTAACCTGAGACACTGCATGGCCAATGAACAGGGATTCCCGTGGAAAAAGGGTTTCAGACTGCTTTGTAAAATCTGCATGCTGTGCTTCAACCGAAATGAAGGCCAATGGGACGATGAGCTTCATTAAACTTTTCTACGTGGTCGTGCATGAAAGTGAGGCCATTTTGGCAAGAAAGCGCAGAAAAATTAACCACGATCACAGGAGTGGCCTCCACGTGAGACCTGGAGCAATATCTTCATGGAAACAAGCGACAACTTGACCAAATATCTAATCTCATTTATAAAAATAGCACTGGCCTTCGCGAAAAGACGTATCACGATCAACTGGATGTCCGATAGCACTCTGGGCTGTGGAAATGAACTGCTGTTACCTACGGGAAAAAAAAAAATCACATAAACGTGACCCTTTGGTAAAGGTCTGTCAGCTGTACCTGGACCACATAGGGGCCCAGACACTAATATAAATGAAAGGGGATGAAAGTAACCATTATATAGACCAAAACCAAGTTTCCCCAACTGGACTCATCTACTTGTAATCTCTGAAAATGTGGATATGAAAACAAACTGCAATAGAGAGAGAAAAAATTCAAAGTGCAAAAGGGAGAGTCTTTAAATGAGTCCCTGAATGTGTGTCGAGTCTCGTGGTGAAGGGGTAGCAGCTGTTCCTGAACCTGGCTATACCTCTTCCCTGATGGGAGCAGTGAGAACAGAGCGGGTGATGTGGATCCTTGATTGCTGCTGCTCTCTGACAGCAGCGTTCCCTGCAAATGTTCTCAATGGTGGAGGGTTTTTACCTGAGATGTCCTGGGAGGTGTCCATACTTTTGTAGAGATTTTTGCTCAGGGGTATTGGTGTCACAAGACAACTGATCAAACCTACTACAAACTGAACCTTTCACCCCTCACACCCGTAAACCCACTATTTTTCTTGCATCAATGTGCCTGTCTAAATGTTAAAGGTCCCTATTATTCCAGACTCCACCATCCTGCCCGGCCATGCGCTCCAGGCATCCGCAGCCTTCTGCACGTTCTCTTTCTACAAGTCCTTCAGCAGCCTTGTGTTTCCTCAGCACTGCCTACTCCTCCACCAAGCTCTGCCTCAAATCCATTCACTCTATGAGCTTCCTGCATCACTCCAGAGAAAAGCCCAAGGTTTCTCTCTCTGGATATTGTATTTACTTCATTCTGATGGGCTGAATTCCTGCAGCTTCCCAATCAAACATCTGCAATCGCCTTTAAATTGTGCCCCTCTGCACAGATTTGTGCCACCTGCTTTTAAACAGGTTAAATCCTATGGGCATTCTGACAGTGTCCTTCCACACTCTCTCTCTCTCTCTCTCACTCTACCGGTGGAACTAAATCCTTCTGCTCAAATTGTTGCTTGGTCTGGGCTTCTGTCCTTTTGCCTGGATTCTCATCCTCTGCTATTTCAGTCTGAACCTTGCCGTCAGCCCGAGGAATAAAACCGTGGGGATATGGATCGGAATTCTTTCTGGCTAGAGCATCTCAAACACTGCTCTCATCCTCGTGTGTGCACAGCTAGAGACAAGAACAAATCTTGTCCTTAGTCACTGTGAAATCCATCTCCAGGATGTTGGCACTTTATTCCTGTGTGTTTTTTTTTGAACCTTGCTTCGTGTTAGGTGTTTGAATTAAGATTTTTCCATTAGTTTTTCCTTTTGAATTGAAAATTACAATTTATGTTAACGCACTTTCCAAATTGTTTTACAATGTAAACAATATTTTAAAGAAAAATCTGAAGACTTCACCATTTGAGATGCAGGAACTAATCTGTGGCTTCGGCGGGTCCGCGCCCAGGGGTATTTGGATGATTTTAAACAGGACCATCTTCCAATGTCTGCAGTGAAACTGGGAAAAGAGGGTTGGGCTGTCAGTGTCATAGTTAAGGACGTCTCATTACAGAACTGAAAGCTTTCAGTCTGTGGTGAACTGATATTCTCGTCCCATTGACCAGCACCCCTTCCTGCTCATTCCCATCCATGGGTCCGGGACTCCCTCACCCTCACGGGTCCCCCTCACACTCGCTGTTCCCCAATCCCCTCAACCACACGGATCCCCTCAGCCACGCGGGTTCCCACCCCCACCTTCAGCCTCGCGGGTGCCCTCAGCCTTCTGGGTCCACGTCCCCCCTCAGCCTTCTGGGTCCCAATCTCAAAGAGCAATTTGAGACTCATCTAATTTTAATTCTAAACTCAATTTCTTCATATAACCCAATAAAAATACCTTAGGATCAAGTGAAAGTTTAAATTTTAATAAGTTCCTTGATTCTATCCCAGAAAGGTATCACGTAATCAAGTCGAGTGCAAGAAAGAGCCAACTTGCTCATGGCACCTAAAGCACCGATTTTCGTGAAACTCCACGAGTTCCACCTACCTACTTCCCTTGCCCATAACCCCCCCACCCCCTCGCATCCATGTACTCATATAACCTCATCTTAAATGACAGAATTGACCCTGGCGCAACTTCTTCCAGTAGATCATTCCACTCAGCCACCACTCTGAGTGAAGAAGCATCCTCTTGTATTACTTCTCAAGTTTTGCCCCTTAACTTATGACCCCTTGTTCCAATCTCTGCTCCCCTTAGGGGAAAGAGCCTATTCACAGCTACTCTATCTATTCCCTTGATAATTTTAAATACCTCTATCAAATCCCCGCTCAACCCTCTACGCTCCAATGAATGAAGTCCCAGTCTACTCAATCTTTCTACGTATCCAAAATACTCCAATCCAGGCAACATTTTCGTCAAACTTCTTTGCACTCTCTCTACCTTATTGATATCCTTCCTATAATTTGGGGACCAGAACGGCATACAATACTCCAAACTTGGCCTCACCAACACTCTGAACATCACCTCCCCAGATCCTATATTCCATGCTATGATTTATAAAGGCCAGCGTACCCAAAGCCTTCTATCTCCATGGGAATCCACCTTCAAATTTAAAACTAATTTGGCAGGGGGAAGGGAACAGGACTGATAGGGAAGCAGATAGGAGAGTGAATATAGGAGTGGTTCTGTTAGACGGTGAAACAGTAAGGAAAAAGGGAACTAAAAGTGATAGGAGAGTAGGGGCAAGTGCATCGAGAACAAAGGTGGAGGGAGAAAGGAGATATGGTATCAAGGTATTGCGAATGAATGCACGGAGTGTAAGGAATAAAAGGGATGAGCTTGAGGCGCAAATGGCAATGGGAGGTTATGATGTTGTCGGAGTTACGGAGACAAGGCTGCGGGAAAGGCGGGATTGGGAAATCAATGTTCCCGGGTACACGTCCTTGTAATGGAGGGTTAAAACCATGTGCTCAGATGCTTCCTTGCTTATGTGAAACTGACAACACTGGCACCACACTCAGGTCACCTTACTTTCAGAATTAGCAGATGTAATTAAACTCAGCCATGGGGATTTATCTGAAGATACACTTTGAAATGGAATTCCACCGTGAGGCCCACGGACACTCTGAAATTGACGTATTGGTCACAACCTGTCTTGCTCAAGAAGTTTTAATGAGTCCTTGTATCTACGAGATAAACCAGGAAATCATAACATCCTGGTTCCATAATAATCAATCTTCTAAATTGTAGAATAATATGCTCAGCTTTGATTTTGACTGACAAATGTTAGAGGGAGTGGGTGCATGATTAATTGTTCTTTCCTAAATACAGGATGGCATGGTATTGCTAAAGCCTTAGAAGTTTCAATAAGTCTTTGTATCTACGAGATAAACCAGGATATCATAGCATCCTGCTCCATAATAATTCATCTTCTAAATTGTAGAATAGTATGCTCAGTTTTGATTTTGACTGACAAATGTTAGAGGGAGTGGGTGCATGATTAATTGTTTTTGGGGTATAAAAGTCTGTGGTCCTGCTGCTGAAGTTTAGACTCTCCGAGGAATGGGAACATCCCTTGTCAAGAAGGAAGAACAGCTAGAGTCCGAGCAACGTCCCGGTCGGGGGAGGTGAAGGAGCTGCTACCGGCGCCCCGGCAGCCTACTACAAGTGTGCCGTCATTGCCTCGCTTCGGCAGTTGGGACCAGTCCAGGCATTGTTAAGTATGATTAGGCAGGCTTGCATATTGTAGTTTGAAACCTGCTTTATATTTGTAATAAACATTTGTGTAGACTGAACTGCTCTCGGTGTGTGTCTCTATTTTCTTTCGGTAGCTCAAACACTGTGACCAATCTAAAACGAACAAAGTGAAAGGTACAAGTTTACCCAAGACAGTCCAACAGAAAAGACAGAAAGTTGGGAAGAGGGGGTGGGGTAGCTCTTTGGAAATAATCAAATTCAGGCATTTGAAAGGAAAGACATTGAAACAGGTGGATAGAGTCTGTTTGGATAGAATTAAGAAATTGTAAAGGCATGAGGACCATAATGGGGGTCATTTACAGACCTCCGAAAAGTAGCTCAGATATCGGTAGCAGTATAAATCAGGAATTAAGAGTGACATGTCAAAGTGGTAGTAATATGGTAGTTATGGGGGACTTCAACATGAGGGTGGACTGGGATAATCAGACGGGGGCAGGAACACAAGAGAGTGAGTTTATTGAATGTCTATGAGATACTTTCTTGGAGCAGCTAGTGGAGGAACCTACCAGGGGGAAGTCGATTCTGGACTTGGTGCTGTGCAGTGACGCAGAGTTAATAAGTGACCTCGATCTAGGGGAGCCATTAGGGAATAGTGACCATGGTATGGTTACTTTTGAGCTGCAATTAGAAAGGGAAAAGGAAAGGAAGTCAGAAGCATCTGTACTGCAGTTAAATAAAGGGGATTATGGAGTTATGAGGGAGGAGCTAGCCAAAATAAAAAGGAAAGATACGCTAGTTGGGAGGACAACTGGGGAAAATGGCAGGTATTTTTGGACATTTTTTACAGGATTCAAGACAAATTTATTCCAAAGTGGAGGAAAGGCTCTAGGAGATGCAAATGGCAGCCGTGGCTAACTCATGAAATCAAGTGCAATATCAAATCCAAAGGGAGTAAGTATAAGATAGCGAAGCGGAGTGGGAAGTTAGAGGATTGGGAAACCTTTAAAGAGCATCAGAGGGTAACTAAGAAAGTCATAAGAGAGGGGAAAATGAAGTATGAGAGGAAATTAGCAAATAATATAATGGAGGATAGCAAAAGCTTTTTTAAATATGTGAAGAGGAAGAAATGGGATCTGTCTAAAATTGGTCCATTAAGAATGAAAAAGGGTGGAACTATTACCGGAAACAAGGAATTGGCTGAGGAATTTAACAAATACTTTGCATCTGTCTTCATCAAGGAGGATATAGGTTATGGTCAATTAGGGGGTAGTGGTCATGCGGTATCAAGAGACTTGGGGAACTTTCCTGGGGAAGTAGGGGATCTAATGGATATCCGGATCCAGAAGCAGGAGGTTGTGAGTAAATTGTTGGGACTGAGGGCTGATAAATCCCCAGGGCCCGATGGGCTGCATCCAGAAGTTGCTATGGAAATTGTGGAGGCACTGGTCGACATTTTCCAAAGTTCCATAGATTCGGGGGAGGTCCCTGAGGATTGGAGAGTGGCTGATGTGGTGCCGATTTTTAAGAAGGGAGGGAGGGAGAAAACGGGAAATTATAGACCGGTCAGCCTGACGTCAGTGGTGGGGAAAATATTGGAATCTATCATAAAAGGAGTAATAGCAGAACACTTAGGCAGAAATAATAGTATAAGGGCTAGTCTGCATGGATTCCTTAAGGGTAAGTCATGCTTGACTAACCTTCTGGAATTTTTCGAGGATGTGACAAAGAGGGTGGACTTGGGAGAGCCAGTGGATGTGGTGTATTTGGACTTCCAGAAGGCCTTTGATAAGGTACCGCACGGGAGGCTAGTGGGCAAGATCAGGAAGCATGGTATTGGAGGTAAGGTGCTGACATGGATAGGAAATTGGTTAAGAAATAGGAAACAAAGGGTTGGAGTAAGCGGGTCTTTTTCAGGATGGCAGCATGTGACGAGTGGAGTGCCGCAGGGATCGGTATTGGGTCCTCAGTTGTTTGTAATTTATGTAAATGATTTGGATGAGGGGATTATTAATAACATGAGCAAATCTGCAGATGACACTAAACTGGGTGGCAGTGTGGGGTGTGAGGAGGATGTCAGGAAAATGCAGAGGGACTTGGACAGGTTGTGGGTGTGGGATGCTGAATGGAAGATGACGTCAATGTGAGCAAATGTGAGGTTATCCATTTTGGGGACAATAATAGGAAAGCTGAGTATTATTTAAATGGAGACAAGCTAGGGAGTGGGGAGGAGCAAATGGATCTGGGTGTACTTGTTCACCGGTCACTGAAGGCTAACATGCAGGTTCAGAAAGCTGTGAAGAAGGCAAATGGCATGTTGGCTTTCATAAAGAGGGGATTGGAGTATAGGAACAGAGACGCCCTTCTGCAGTTGTACAGGGCCCTGGTGAGACCCCACCTGGAGTATTGCACCCAGTACTGGTCTCCAATTTTGAGGAAGGACATACTAGCTATAGTGGGTGTGCAACGCAGATTTACAAGATTAGTTCCAGGGATGGCGGGGTTGACATATGCTGAAAGGCTAGAAAAACTGGACTTGTATCCGATGTAGTTTAGAAGGATGAGGGGGGACATGATTGAGGTATACAAAATTGTCAGGGGGATGGACAGGGTGAAGTCGGATTACTTGTTCCCAGTGATGGGGGAGACGAGGACTAGAGGGCATAGTTTAAGAATACAGGGTAGGCCCTTTAGGACGGAGATGAGAAAATATTTTTTTACCCAGAGAAGTGTGAATCTGTGCAATGCTCTGCCACAGAGGGCGGTAGAGGCAGATTCGCTGATTATGTTCAAAAGAGAGTTAGATAAGACTCTAGTGGGCAAAGGAGTTAAGGGTTATGGGGATAAGGCTGGAAAGGGGTACTGATAGTAGTGATCAGCCATGATCTGTAAAATGGCGGTCACTGAAGGCTCGACAGGCCGAAGGGCCTACTCCTGCTCCTATTGTCTATTGAACCATTCCTCCAAGATCCCTCTGTTCCTCAATGCCCTCCCCTTCACTGCATACGTCTTGGTTATTCTTCCCAAAATAAAGCGCCTCACACTTACCTACATTAAACTCCATCTGCCATCTTTCCAAACAGTCCAAATCCTTTTGTAGTCCATGAAAACCCTCCTCACTCTCCACAACTCTTGAAAATAAGCAAAATGTATTACGTTATGTTAAGCTTCTCATTGAAAATTTTAATTTCACATGCATTAAATGCGTACGTAAATTTCTCATTCAAAGATAATGAAAAATTAATACCTAGTATTTTTTTTAATTCCCCCTGCCCAACAACCCAATAGAAAAGAAAGATAACATCTGGAAAGTATTTATAAAAAAATTACTAAAAAACTATCAAATAAAATCTAACAAATTTTCTTGATTTTAGGAGTCAGAAGGTTCAGGTTGGGCGATTACAACTTAATTCCTACAGTTTATAAATAGGATTCCCAAATCTTTCCAAAAATTTCAAATTTGTTACATAAATTACATGTAATTATTTCAAGTGTCAAGGGACTTGGGGGGGGGGGTTCTCGTTCAGGAAAACATAGTGAGTGGGTAACCACCAGGTTGGATCGGCAGGAAAAGAAAGCAAATTCTATGTTGGCTTTTGTTTCAAGGGTAGGGAGGTGTTGATGGGGCATGGGAGAGACCTCATTTGGAGAACTGCGATGTTTATCTTAAAAAGGATGTGCTGATGTTGGAGAGAGAGGAGAGATTTACCAGGATGATATATCTCCACTCTTCATTGGAGTATAGAAGAAGGAGAGGAGATCTCAGAAACCTTTCCAATGCTGAAAGGATTGGACAGTAGATGTGAATAATGTTTCCCTTGGATAAAAAGACATTGTCTTAGAATTAGAAGATACCTATTTAAAGCAGATGAGAAATTTATTTTACCAGAAGGTCGTGGAATTTGTTGCTGGATTGTTGAGGGAGTTTAAGTGGGGGTGGGGCGGGGGGGGGGCGGAATTAATAGATGCAGATAGCCTTGCCCACAAGGAATCTTTTGAGTCCTCATTCTCAACATAGGGTGGCAGTGTCCTAGGGTCTCCTTCTTTCGCCTTGTCTTCCTTAATCATCTGGAGCCTGATTTCTTTCCCCTCTCATTCAGCCTGCATTATTTTCTACATCCTCTCCCTGTTACTCCCTTGCTTTCTGTTCCCTTCGTTTTCTCCCTCATCAATAATTTTAGCAAAGATGACTGGCTTGGTTTAGTCTGTAACATGTTTGAGTTTCAAGTGGAACATTTAATGTGGGCTCAGTGCTGTTTTGAAATATTAGCAGAACAGAGGATGACACCAGTCACTAATAGATAGAAGAGAAAAAGATCCCCCTCTCTCTGGTAAGGTCATGGGCAAGAGACCTAAGAGAGGAACAAGTCTGAATAAACATCTTTCCTGATTAACTGTGTCCAGTGCATTGATTGAGTGGTGCTGTTGCAGCAGACCCCACTCTTATCCATAATTGATTGGAAACTAATCTATGGTCACTGGACCCAAAATGTTCACATACACGTTTTACCTCTCTAACCATTACAGCATCGAAATAGGCCAACTTGGCCCTTCGAGTGCAAGCCGAACACTTTGTCCTACCTCATCCCATTGACCTACACTCGCCCCTTGACCCTCCATTCCTTTCCTGTACAAATACATATCCAACTTCTCCTTAAGTGCTAATATTGAGCCTGCCTCCTCCACTTCATCTGCAAGTCCATTCCACACACCCACCACTCTGAGTGAAAGTCCCCCCTCACATTTCCTCAAAACTTCTGCCCCTTTCTCTCAACCCACGTCAAATCTATACCCCAATAATTTTAAATACCTCAACCCAATCCAACCTCAACCTTTTATGCTCCGCAGAATAAAAATCTTGCTTAACCTTTCCCTATAACTTAGACCTGTGGTTTTCAAACTGCTCTCGAACTCAAGTTCCACTTGAAGCAATCCCTACACCAGAAGTGCTCTGTGATTAGTCAGGGATTGTTTCAGGTGCTATGAAAGGAACCATCTACATCCTACAGGATGGAGCACCAGAATAGAGTACATAGTTGAAGAAATTAAATTCCAAGACTTTGCTCTGCAAAGTGTTTCAACTTCAAAAGTACAGCCCCTCATGGCCAATCCCGGGAATTTACTGGGACAGGGTCCAGTGGAAAAGGGACACTGTCCAAATGCCAGTGTCAAATGATGTCATTTCACGCCACCTCCACCCCTACTCATATCCTCGGCGTTTGCCGACGTCGGCCTGATGGTAAAACCAGTGGAACAGAGACAGCAGAGAATCACCCGTTTCCAGTCGAAGGCAGAACACTCCGCTCCCCGGGGATGAGTTGTGTTCAGTAGAAAAGCAATCTTGTGTCCCAGTGGAAATGGCACCAAGGGCTTCCTAACCTGAGACACTGCATGGCCAATGAACTGGGATTCCCGTGGAAAAAGGGTTTCAGACTGCTTTGTAAAATCTGCATGCAGTGCTTCAACCGAAATGAAGGCCAATGGGATGATGAGCTTCATTAAACTTTTCTACGTGGTCGTGCGTGAAAGTGAGGCCATTTTGGCAAGAAAGCGCAGAAAAATTAACCACAATCACAGGAGTGGCCTCCACGTGAGACCTGGAGCAATATCTTCATGGAAACAAGCGACAAGTTGACCAAATATCTATTCTCATTTATAAAAATAGCACTGGCCTTCGCGAAAAGATGTATCACGATCAACTGGATGTCCGCTGGGCTGTGGAAATGAACTGCTGTTACCTATGAAAAAAAAAAAAATCACATAAACGTGACCCTTTGGTAAAGGTCTGTCAGCTGTACCTGGACCACATAGGGGCCCAGACACTAATATAAATGAACAATAAAAGGGGATAAAAGTAACCATTACATAGACCAAAACCAAGTTTCCCCAACTGGACTCATCTACTTGTAATCTCTGAAAATTTGGATATGAAAACAAACTGGAATAGTGAGAGAAAAAATTCAAAGTGCAAAAGGAAAAGTCCCTGAATGTGTGTTGAGTCTCGTGATGAAGGGCTATTCCTGAACCTGGCTATACCTCTTTCCTGATGGGAGCAGTGAGAACAGAGCGGGTGACGTGGATCCTTGATTCCTGATGCTCTCTGACAGCATCATTCCCAGCAAATTTTCTCAGTGGTGGAGGGTTTTTACCTGAGATGTCCTGGGCGATGTCCATACTTTTGCAGAGCTTTTTGCTCAGGTGTATTGGTGTCACAAGACAACTGCTCAAACCTACTACAAACTGAACCTTTCACCCCTCAAATCCATAACCCACTATTTTTGATGCATCGATGTGCCTGTCTAAATGTTAAATGTCCCTATTATTCCAGACTCCACAATCCTGCCCGGCCATGTGCTCCAGGCATCCGCAGCCTTCTGCACGTTCTCTTTTTACAAGTCCTTCAGCAGCCTTCTGTTTCCTCAGCACTGCCTGCTCCTCCACCAAGCTCTGCCTCAAATCCACTCACTCTATGAGCTTCCTGCATCACTCCAGAGAAAAGCCCAAGGTTTCTCTCTCTGGATATTGCATTTACTTCATTCTGATGGGCTGAATTCCTGCAGCTTCCCAATCAAACATCTGCAATCGCCTTTAAATTGTGCCCCTCTGCACAGATTTGTGCCACCTGCTTTTAAACAGGTTAAATCCTATGGGCATTCTGACAGTGTCCTTCCACTCTCTCTCTCTCTCTCTCTACTGGTGGAACTAAATCCT
The DNA here is from genome assembly GCF_036971445.1 of Narcine bancroftii. Lineage (NCBI taxonomy): Eukaryota > Metazoa > Chordata > Chondrichthyes > Torpediniformes > Narcinidae > Narcine > Narcine bancroftii. The sequence goes on from NC_091480.1 coordinate 3,008,330, forward strand.
TCTGCTCAAATTGTTGCTTGGTCTGGGCTTCTGTCCTTTTGCCTGGATTCTCATCCTCTGCTATTTCAGGCTGAACCCTGCCGTCAGCCCCAGGAATAAAAACGTGGGGATATGGATCGGAATTCTTTCTGGCTGGGTACACGTTGTAACACGGAGCCTGGAGCATCTCAAACACTGCTCTCATCTTCGTGTGTGCACGGCGAGAGACGAGAATAAATCTGGTCCTTAGCCACTGATAAATCCATCTGCAGGATGTTGGCACTTTATTCCTGTGTGTTTTTTTTTTGAACCTTGCTTAGCGCTAGGGCTTTGAATTAAGATTTTTTCATTATTTTTTCCTTTTGAATTGAACATTACGATATAAGTTAATGCACTTTTCAAATTGTTTTATAATGTAAACAATATTTTAAAGAAAAATCTGTAGATTTCACCATCTGAGGTGCAGGAACTAAACTGTGGTTTCGGTGGGTCTGCGCCCAGGGGTATTCGGATTATTTTAAACAGGACCGTCTTCCAATGTCTGCAGCGAAACTGGCAGAAAGAGGATTGGGTTGTCGGTGTCATTGTTAATGAAGTCTCATTCCAGCACAGAAACCTTCCAGTCTGTGGTGAACTGATTTTCTCATCCCACTGACAAGCACCCATTTCATATCCCTTCATACCCCTCCCATCCATGCCCATATCCAAATGCTTTCTGCAGTTAAGCCATTTCTGAACCCACACATCCATAGATCCCAAGCCTTATGACAAAGTCTGTGGAGCTTATCAAATGCCTCACCAAAATGAACACAAACCTCATCCTCTGCCAGACCTTCATCCATTCCTTTTAGTAACACTTGATGGTTGAGGTCAGGGGTCCCCAAACGGGTCAGACTGTCGACCGCCCTCATAGCATCCCTGATCCCTCATCGACCCCCACACCTGGAATCCTGGCGCTGGATGGGGTGGGGGGAACATCACTGCCGCATCTACTTGAGGAACAGAGAGTCCTGTGGAAAAGTGGAACCTTTCTATTATTGGCCCCGACCACCCGTTCCACATGCAGGTCCCCATCCCCAGCCCCCTCACATCGATCACAAACTTCCCGCTCATTCCCATCCAAGGGTCCCCGACCCCCTCACCCTCACTGGTCCTCCTCACCCTCGCAGTTCCCAAACCCCCTCACCGTTCTGAGTCCTCAACCCCCTGAGCTTCACGGGTCAGCCTCACGTGTCTCCGTTCCCCCCCCCTCCGCCTGCTGGTTCCCCCCCTCCCTCCTACCCCCTCAGCCTCACGTGTCTCCGTTCCCCCCCCCTCCGCCTGCTGGTTCCCCCCCTCCCTCCTACCCCCTCAGCCTCACGTGTCTCCGTTTCCCCCCCCTCCCTCCTACCCCCTCAGCCTCACGTGTCTCCGTTTCCCCCCCACTCCCTCCTACCCCCTCAGCCTCACGTGCCTCCGTTCCCCCCCCTCCGCCTGCTGGTTTCCCCCCCCTCCGCCTGCTGGTTTCCCCCCCTCCGCCTGCTGGTTCCCCCCCCTCCGCCTGCTGGTTCCCCCCCCTCCGCCTGCTGGTTCCCCCCCCTCCGCCTGCTGGTTCCCCCCCCTCCGCCTGCTGGTTCCCCCCCCTCCGCCTGCTGGTTCCCCCCCCTCCGCCTGCTGGTTCCCCCCCCTCCGCCTGCTGGTTCCCCCCCCTCCGCCTGCTGGTTCCCCCCCCTCCGCCTGCTGGTTCCCCCCCCTCCGCCTGCTGGTTCCCCCCCCTCCGCCTGCTGGTTCCCCCCCCTCCGCCTGCTGGTTCCCCCCCCTCCGCCTGCTGGTTCCCCCCCTCCGCCTGCTGGTTCCCCCCCCTCCGCCTGCTGGTTCCCCCCCCTCCGCCTGCTGGTTCCCCCCCCTCCGCCTGCTGGTTCCCCCCCCTCCGCCTGCTGGTTCCCCCCCCTCCGCCTGCTGGTTCCCCCCCCTCCGCCTGCTGGTTCCCCCCCCTCCGCCTGCTGGTTCCCCCCCCTCCGCCTGCTGGTTCCCCCCCCCCTCCGCCTGCTGGTCCCCCCCCCTCCGCCTGCTGGTCCCCCCCCTCCGCCTGCTGGTCCCCCCCCTCCGCCTGCTGGTTCCCCCCCCTCCGCCTGCTGGTTCCCCCCCACTCCGCCTGCTGGTTCCCCCCCCCTCCGCCTGCTGGTTCCCCCCCCCTCCGCCTGCTGGTTCCCCCCCCTCCGCCTGCTGGTTCCCCCCCTCCGCCTGCTGGTTCCCCCACTCCGCCTGCTGGTTCCCCCCCCCTCCGCCTGCTGGTTCCCCCCCCTCCGCCTGCTGGTTCCCCCCCCCTCCGCCTGCTGGTTCCCCCCCCCTCCGCCTGCTGGTTCCCCCCCCTCCGCCTGCTGGTTCCCCCCCCCTCCGCCTGCTGGTTCCCCCCCCTCCGCCTGCTGGTTCCCCCCCCTCCGCCTGCTGGTTCCCCCCCCTCCGCCTGCTGGTTCCCCCCCCTCCGCCTGCTGGTTCCCCCCCCTCCGCCTGCTGGTTCCCCCCCCTCCGCCTGCTGGTTCCCCCCCCTCCGCCTGCTGGTTCCCCCCCCTCCGCCTGCTGGTTCCCCCCCCTCCGCCTGCTGGTTCCCCCCCCTCCGCCTGCTGGTTCCCCCCCCCCTCCGCCTGCTGGTTCCCCCCCCTCCGCCTGCTGGTTCCGCCCCCCTCCGCCTGCTGGTTCCCCCCCTCCGCCTTCTGGTCCCCCCCTCCGCCTTCTGGTCCCCCCCTCAGTCTTCTGGTCCCCCCCTCAGTCTTCTGGTCCCCCCCTCAGCCTTCTGGTCCCCCCCTCAGCCTTCTGGTCCCCCCCTCAGCCTTCTGGTCCCCCCCTCAGCCTTCTGGTCCCCCCCTCAGCCTTCTGGTCCCCCCCCTCAGCCTTCTGGTCCCCCCCTGACCCTTCTGGTTCCCCCTCCCTCCTCAGCCTCATCGGTCCCTGATGCCCCCTCACCTTTCTGAGTCCCTGTCCCTCCTCATCCTCGCGGTTCCCCAACCCTCGTGAGCCTCGCGGGTCCCCGACTACCACACACCCTAACGCCACCCCGACCCAAACTCCCTCACGGTTCCCCGGCCCCACCTCACAACCATCTCCCCGCCCGTTCCCCTCCGAGCTCCGGCCGCCCCGGACCCAAAGGGCGACCCATGGAAACTCCCTCCTCCCTGGTGTCGCTCCCAAAATGCCCCGGTTCCCGCCCGTGAAGCACCGACACGAACCTCTCCCGCTCGCGACCAACTGCTCCGAAGGCGGGAAAGATCAACAACATGGCGGCCCCCAGGGGTCGCTCTCGCGAGAGCTTGAGCCACCCCTCCACGGGATCTCTTCGCCAGCCCAGTCCCACTGGGGAAGGGGCCGAGAGCTGCCTCGGGCCTCCAGTCCATCTCCCCTTCAGGTTGCACATTTCCACACCAGTTCCTGCCCCACATTCCCCCCCAAGATTCCAGTCCATCCCACCTCCACCACCTTGGCCCAAAGCTCATTCCACGCTCCCACCCCCCTCTGAGGGAAGAAAATCCCCCTTCAATCTCAATCCATGTCCTCCTCTTTGAATCTCTCCCACTCTCCTTGGAAACAGCCTGTCCCCATGGACACGATCCGTCCCCCCTCACAATTTTCAAATCTTCCTCAATCTTCTACGCTCCAGGGAATAAAGTCCCAGCCTGTCCAACCTTCCCCTGGAACTCAAACCCCGAAAGCCAGACCACCTTCTTGTCCCTCTCCTCGACGCGCTGTCTCATTCCTATCCTTCCTCTCCTCCGGCCACCCAAATGGCACACAATGTACCCAAGTTGGCCTCACTCATGTCTTGTCCAACTTCCTCCTGGCCTCCCACCTCCTGCACTCAATCCTCTCATTTCTGAAGGTGAAACTACCAGAAGCTTTCTTCACCCTCACCCCCCTCCCCATCTCTACATGGGACTCCACTTTCGGGCAGTTCTGTACCACAGTTCCTCAATCCCTTGGTTTGACAATACTCCTCAATGGTCTGCCATTTTACATTCAAACTATTACGTTTTAAGAATCAATTGCAGAGATCCATGGATATGAGAAGTCAGGAGGTTTAGGGACTGGGTGCAGGTCGATGAGACTGGCAGAATGATATTTCACCATGGACGAGAAGGGCCGAAGGGACTCTTTTCTTTACTGTGGGGTTTCTAGGGTAGAGTTCACACCATTCTCAGGAAGGAGGATGAGCAGACAGATGTCATGGTCCACGGGTAGGAAAGGTGATGAGATCCTGCCAGGAGAGATGAGGGAGTTAAGTGCGAAGGTGAAGGGCACAACCAAGGGGTCTCTGTCTGTCTGTGTGAGTGTGTCACAACGTCTGTGTGTTTCTCTCTATGTCTGTGTGTGATTTTGTGTGTGTCTGTGTCTCTCTCTGTGTCTGTGTCTGTCTGTGTCTCTTTGTGTCTCTCTCTCTCCCTGTGTCACAATGTGTGTCTGTCTGTGTCTCTGTGTCTGTCTGTGTCTCTGTGTCTGTCTGTGTCTCTGTGTCTGTCTGTGTCTCTGTGTCTGTCTGTGTCTCTGTGTCTGTCTGTGTCTCTGTGTGTCTGTGTCTCTGTGTGTCTGTGTCTCTGTGTGTCTGTGTCTCTGTGTGTCTGTGTCTCTGTGTGTGTCTCTCTCTATCTATGTCTGTGTGTGTGTCTCTCTGTGTGTGTGTCTGTCTCTGTGTCGTGTGTTTGTCTCTGTCTCTGGCTGTGTGTGTGTGTGTCTGTCTCTTTGTGTCGTGTGTGTGTCTCTCTCTGTCTCTATGTGTGTCTCTCTGTCTCTTTCTGTGTGCGTGTCTCTCTCTCCGTCTGTGTGTGTGTCTCTCTATCTGTCTGTCTGTGTCTGTCTCTCTCTCGCTGTCAGTTTCTCTCTCTCTGTCTCTGTCTGTGTGTGTTTCTCTGTGTGTCTGTATCTGTCTCTCTGTGTCTATGTGTGTGTGTGTGTCTGTCTGGGTATGTGTGTGTCGCTCTCTCTCGGTGTCTATAATATATGCTTATTCATTACCCACCATTATCCATCCCTACTGGTGGTGCGGGCTTTGTTCCCCAAGGCGTCCGTATTGGCTGCCCATAGACCATCTCTGCCCCAACGCATTCCTCGGTGTCACCTGCATTAAAATCAAGATGGCATCAACACCTTTTTGGACACTTTTAGCTGTGTTTCCTCAGTTCTTCTGGCCAGTTTTGTGTTTCGTTCACACATTCCTGCTTCCTGGGGTTCACGGCACTCGTGGAAGATCGCCAGTTCCTGAAACAATTCTTCATTTATCTTATATGTAACATTTTTACATTTAATTTAACGTATGCATTAAAAAACTTAAATTTCTTATTTGAAAATAAGATAAAATTAATGCATAGTGATTTAAAAAGTAACCCCTCCCACAGCTGCCCAATAGAAAACAATAAAGAGAGAAAACATCTAGATAGTATTTATAAAAATTGACCAAAACTCTCAAATAAAATCTTGGTTTTCTTGGTTTTAGGAGTCAGAAAGTTCGTGTTGGGTGGTTAAAACTTAATTCCAACAATTGGTAAATACACATCCCAAATCTTCAAAAGAGACATTCAAATTTGTTCCGTGAATTCGATGTAATTATTTCAAGTGGGAATCAATGGTCTATTTCAGTGTGGCCATCGACCCATTCCCAAATACGCATCGGACTTCCAAGTTACTGCCACACATTTTAACCCTACAACAATTACAGCACAGAAACAGGTCACTTGGCCCTTCTTCTCTGCACTGAACTAAATACTCTCCTCTCGTACCACCTCTCTGCATTCCCCTCCCCTCCAATTTTCCCTGAAATGACAAAATGGACCCTGCCGCCACTATTTCTCCCGGAAGCTCACTCCACTCAGCCACCACTCTGAGTAAAGAAGTTCCCCCTCATGTTACTTCCAAACTTTTACCTCCTGTTTCAATCCCTGCTCCCCGCAATGAAAAAAGTCTATCCACATCAACTCGTTCTATCCTCCTAGTAATTTTAAAGACCTCGATCAAATCCCCTCTCAACCATCTACAATCCAAAGAATAAAGACTTCATTTGCTCAATCTTTCTTTGTAATCTAGTTGCTGATATCCAGGGAACATTGACGTAAATCTTCTCTGCACCCTCTCTACTTTGTTGATAGCTTTCCTCTCATTTGGTGACCAGAACTGCACACAGTACTCTCAACAGGGCCTCACCAATACCTTGTCTAGTCTCAACCTACCTCACTGCCCGACTCCTGTATTCGATGCTATGGTTGCTCAAGGCCAGCTATTTGAACAGATTCTTTTCGAGGTACTCTCTGATTACCCTCCAATAATTAACCGATCACTGTCAGGCTCACCTGGTTGGCTTTTGAAGCCGTTTTTAAACAAAGGAACATTAGATTACATCCATTCCTCTGGCACCTCACCCGTGGATAAACAGGTTTTAAATATTTCTGTCAGAGCCCTTGCAATTTCTACTCTTCTTTCCCTCAAGGCCAAGGGAATATCATGTCAGACCTCCATCCACCAACAGACAAAAATCAGCCATCACAAGGTGAAGGCAGGACAGTAGTCCCACCTCTCCAGCACGAGTCACCCCAGGATCAAGTCAGCACTGACTGCAAGAAGTTTCTACATCCTCTTGGTGTCTGTGTGGATTTCCTCCCACACTCCACAGCTCAAGGGGGCCGTAAGTTCATTGGCGATTTGGGAAGCTCAAGACCATGGGGTGGAAGTGCACATTCTGGACCTGGGGGCATCAATTCAATTCAACAGCACAGATGAACCTTTGGCACGACCTGATCTTTTTCTGGTTTCAAACTCATTATTTTTGAAAATTGTATGTGCCCCTCTAATGCAACACGACTGCTGCTAAACAGGCTTCTTGATGCATATCCATGACAAGAACTCGGGAGAATCTGATTTGGTTACTAGACTTTTGAACAGAACAGAGTCTGGACATTTTATCCCTAAACTGAAACTTTATAGACATACAGAACAAAAAGAGGGCAAAACAAGCTTGTGTCTCACCAATACCACAATTCACGGACACTTTTTAAGTTCTCAAGGGTGGCAGAAAACACAAAGAACAGACAAACTCCTTCCACACTGTCACTTTGAGAGCTTTGGACGAACCATGCTGTAAATATTGCCAAGCCATCACTCTCTCTCCAAATCAATGACCCAAAGTACTGGCTGAGCGATAGATCTGAGACATTTTACCCGCTATGTAGCAATCAGGCACAAGGAAAAGTGCTGCTTCCATTGTAAAATATTTAGGAATCTCAGACCACAAACAACCTTCACCCCAAAAAACAAGCAATTCTCCACAATAAAACTAGGTTTCCTTCCTGTCTGCAAGCATCTGCTCTCTTGAGTCTGAATGGCACAACTGGGGAAACCGTTTCAAACCCATGACTTGAAACAGCATATTCTCTTCCCCTAATTGGAGCTGTCTTGAATTGGCCACCACTGCCCGAGCAAGAATGAACTGGGAGATCTCACACTTGCTCCTTCACAGGTGAGACCTCCCTGTTCATTGGAGCTCCATATTATCCATCTTGCTCAATTTTGTTAACCTTAATCAAGTCTCCTCTCATACTCCAACACTCCCATGAAAAATAAAAATCATGTATCCTGTAGTTCGCGAGTCCGGACACCAGGTGGTGGTATTATACCTAGATCTCTCTCTCTCTCCCTCGCTTCATGCATGCAGTACTCGGTGTGAACAGGCGGTGGCAGCACTTTACAGCCCTTGCAATCTGCAGCTTGGACAGGAGATGGTTGGTTTGCACCTCGTGGGCTCTTGCACCAAGATTGAAGATTTGGAGATTTCCCATTGATTGGCAGAGAACATACACGACATCACATCCAACCCTGAGATTCCCTTTTTCCTGTGGACACGGGCGAATTCCCACGAATGGGTCGTGCAAAAATAAACGGTTCAGTGGAAACCTGGAAAGATAAAAGAATTGAAAACAAAGAAAATCAATAAAGTGCTGCAAGAGTCCTGAAATGAGTTCCTGATTGAGTTTGTTGTTGAGGAGTCTGAAAGTGGAGGGGGAGCAGCTGTTCCTGAACCTGGGGGTGTGAGTCTTGAGGCACCGAGACCTCGTTCTTGATGGCGGCAGTGAGAAGAGAAAGAGAGCGTGTGGATCCTTGATGATTGCTGATGTTTTCTGACAGCACCATTCCCTGTCGATAAACTCAATAGTGGGGAGAGTTTTGTCTGTGATGTCCTAGGCTGTGTCCACGACCTTTTGGAGGGCTTTATGCTGAGGAGTATTGGGGTCCCCATACCAGACCATGATGCAGCCAGTCAGCACACTTTCCACCACATTTCTGTCGAAATTTGCCAGGGTTTCTGGTGTCATCCCAATCCTCCACAAACCCCTGAGGAAGTAGAGGCGCTGACGTGCTTTCTTCACGAGGTCATTGGTGTTGGGTCCAGGAAGATTTTTTGAGATGGTGACTCCCAAGAACCTAAAGTTGCTTACCCTCTCCACCCCTGATCCCCCAATCATCACTGGATTTTAAACCTTTGGCTTTCCTTTCCTGAAGTCAACAATCAACTCCTTGGTTTTGGTGACATTGAGTGCGAGGTTTTTGTTGATGCACCATTCAGCTCGGTTTTCAAACTCCCTCCTGCATGTGGACTCATCCCCTTCCTTTATACAACCCATGTCCGTTGTGTCGTCAGCAAATTTGTAGGGGATATTATTAATGTACCGAGCCACACAGTCGTGGGTGTAAAGTGAGTAGAGTGGAGGCTAAGAACACAGCCCTGTGGTGCTCTGGTACTGATGGCGATCGTGGAGGGGATATTCTTACCAACCTTCACTGATTGTGGTCTGAAGGTGTTAACTCCCAGGTCTTGGAGTTTGCTGGTCAATTTGGAGGGGATGATGGTGTTAAATGCTGAACTGTAGTTGATAAAGAGCATCTTTACTTTTCAGGTGCTCCAGGGCTTGGTGTAGGGCCAGTAAGACAACATCTGCTGTTATTATGAGAGGCGAACTGGAATGGATCCACATCACCACTCAGACAGGAGCTGATCTGCTTCGTCACCAGCCTTTCCAAACACTTCTTCACTGTTGATGCAAGTGCAACTGGTTGAGAGTCATTCAGGCAGGTGATTACACTCTTCTTGGGCTCCGGTGTGATTGACACCTGCTGGAAAGAGATGGGGACCAGTCAGGATGCTTTCCTTGGATACCAGATGGCAGTTTGGCAGGGGGACGGGAACCACAATATGAGAGCAGAAGTTCAAAAGCATGAGGGGACATGTTCTGAGTTTGTCAAAAAAAAAAGACAGGCAGGGGAAAAACACAGATGGAGTCAGTCAGAGGCTTTGAAATGTCTATTTCAATGCAAGGAATAAATGGGATGAACTTTGAGCATGGATCAGTATGTACAACTATGATGTTGTGACTGTTACAGAGTCGGTTGGAGGAAGGGCAGGATTTGCTGATGCAGGTCCTAGGGTTTGGGTTGAAAAGGAATAGAATGAGGGGTGGTGGGGTGGGGGGAATAACATTACTGATCAGGGATAGTATCACGGCTATAGAAAGGGAGGTAACTCCAGAGGGGGTGTCCACTGAGACAGTGTGGGTGGCAGTCAGAAACAGGTAATGTGCTATAGGCCCCCCCAATAGTCCTTGGGGCACCGAGCAGATAAGCAGGCAGAGTTTGGAATGGTGCAGGAAACACAGTGTTGTAGTTATGGGAGACTTGAACTTCCCCTATATTGACTAGTACTTCCAGATTGCAAGAGGGATAAATGGGTTTGAATTTGCCAAGTGTTCAAGAAGCAGTCCTGACAGCCTGTGGACCAGCTGCGAGCAGGCATACTGGATCTAATGCTGGGCAATGAACCTGGTCAGGTGGCAGGTTTTAGGGTGGTCAAGCATTTTGGTGAGAGTGACCACATCTCTGAACTTTCATATAGCTATGGATAAGGATAATTCAGACAAAATGGGAATCTGTTTAAGGTTTTGGGTTCTTAAATTTAAATTTATGCATACAGCACAGTTACAGGCCCTTTCGGCCCACGAGCCCGTGCTGCCCAGTTGGCCTACAACGCCCAGGACCTTTTGAAGGGTGGGAGGAAACCCACAGACAGGAGAACATACAAACTGCTGACTGCATGGGATTCAAACCCTTGGTCCCAATCACTGCTGCTGTGGTTGCATTGCATTAACCATGGTGCCCATTCATCTGGGGTTTACAGATCACTTCATTCATCAGGGATCAAGTTCAAGACTGCAAGGTAATGTTACAGCTCTACAAAACTCTGTTGAGACCACATTTTGAATATTATGTTCAGTTCTGGTCACCTCATTACAGGAAGGAGGTGGAAGCTTTGTAGAGGGTGCAGAGGAGATTTACCAGGAGTTGCCCAGATCAGACAACATCTTATGAGGCAAGATTAGGGGAGCTATTTAATTTGGGGAAAAAAGACAAGAGACAATTTGAAAGGGTCTCAAAGATGATGAAAGTCCTTGATAGGGTGGGCAGCCTGCACATTTTTCCTGAGGCAACAGTAAAAGGCCAGAGGACATCTGTTCAAGGTGAGGGGGAGCGGTGAGGAGACATTGGTAGGTTTTTTTTATTTTACACATTAGTAGGTGATTGGAATGAATTGGTTGGGTGATGATGGAGGCTGCTCCAATGGGGATATTTAAAAGACATGGATAGAAGAAGAGTAGTAGCCTGTATTTCATTAAAACCAGGACACAGTTTAAAAATGAAATGACAGCCTCCAGAAACTACAATGCTAACCAGCAAACCATGATTCCACATCAGGCAACACAAGATGCCATTTCAACTCCAGACAAAAGATCAAAACTACACAAGACTAAAATGCACCTACACAATGAGGAAGAAAAAAGTGCCAACAATACAGTAAATGATGAAAGACTCGACAATAAGCACATTTCATATTTTAGAATGTGCAGTGACTTGAAAAGAAAAACCTAACCCTAACCCCCCCCCCACATTCTCCTCTCTGACTCCACTATCTGTCACAGGACCCCATGCTCTAAGATGGCACAGCCTCTGGGGCCTCCAGGCCAGGCACATGACATGATCACTCCAGTCTCCAGGACATACCTTCTCCGCAGATCAGACAGCCAGCCATACACCATTCACTCCAGGCATCCAGATGCAGATCTGCCACAGCATCTCCTCCTCGGCCACCTGCAGCACTCAATATCTGGAAGCCTCAATCCCACAGCAGGAGCCCGACCGCAGCAGATCAGGCCACATGCACTTCTTCCAGATCTTCACCTGATTTCGCGGTTCTTCTCACTTTCCCGTCTCCACAGTGCTATCTTCCAATTTTCATCCTTTCAAAATTGAGCACGGCACACTGCTTTGACCATTTCAGTAGCATTAGGATCTGGAGAGGCCACTGCAGCTGTGCTGCGCCGTCATCATCCAGAGGGATGTGGCTTTGTGGTAGGGAACGTTTAGGTTGTTGAGTTCATATATATGGGTCAGGACAACATTTTGGGCCAAATAGCCTGCAGTGTACTATGATGTCCATATTCAACTCTGCAACAGATAAATATGTTTGATGAACAATACACACATCACACCTTGAGTCAGCTCCTTCCTGCCACAAATCTTTCTGCAGTTGTTGGACGTTCATACACCAATAGAGACAAAACAAATCCGTGAATATCACAAGATAAGCACCCAGATGTGAAACTAAAGTTGGTTGTGTGACAGATTATAGATACATTTTAAAGGAGATAAACTGGGGCAGAATTTTTAGTGTAGGGGTCATATACAAAGATTTCAAAACAGATCTCATTTAAAATACTGGAGCTCTGTTCAGAGCCGCAGGCTGTCTGGGAGTGCTGCTTGCTGTTTTAAGTGGGTCATATGGTTTTGGAAGCAGAGAGCGAGTCAAATAGGCTTTTTTTGTGAGAGAGAGAGAGAGAGAGAGAGAGAGAGAGAGAGAGAGAGAGAAGTTTTACAGTTCAGCAGCAGCTGGGACGAGAACAGGACAAGCTGCAAAGCTTGTGGAAAACCCCATTTTGAAGACTGGTTGTGAGTGTGCTTAGTTCAGCCTGGTCAAAGCCCTTGTGGACTGGCTGCGTAATGTTTCACTTGAAATAAGAGAACTAAAATGTTACTCTGTGGTGACCTGAAAGAAAGAGGTAATCATCTGGAAAACCCTGATGAAGTTTCTTCGGCAAGATACTGAAGTGGCTGACTCTAAAGTATCAGTTGTGGGTGTCCAGTGTTGAACAAATCTCTCTCTGAAGACCAACAAGAACCTTCCTGAGCGGTAACCATTTTCCTTTCTGTGCACAGTACAAGAATTGCCTGCAACCAGTAAACTTGGAAGATTGAGAAGTGAGATTAAACAGTGATTTAAAGAAAATTTCTGAACTTACATAAACGTGCGCTTAAAATTAGAAGGGGGGGGTTCAGTTAGGTTAGTTAATGGTGATAAGTTAAAATGTGATTCTGTTTTCATGTTTAAAGATAATTAAAAGCAACTTTTGTTTAAATAACCATTTGTCTTGGTGAATATCTATTGCCGCTGGGTTTTGGGGTCCTCTGGTCTCATAACATTTTATACATCTTAAAACAGAACAATGTATTTCAATGCATTTTATGCACTGACTCTACATCCAGGCAGAATCCAGACCGCATCTTCAATGTTAACATCCCCAAGCCATCACTCCAAACCAAGATCCAAAAGTACTGGCAGAGCAAATGGTTTAAGTTGAAATTTATTTGAGAAATTTTACAAACTACAAAGCAATTGGCAACAAGGAGAATAAGAGCTTGCATTATTATTCAACACTTACAGACCACGACCAACAAGTACAATGACTTTCACTAACACCTGATGCCTTCCACACCAACTCAACCAACAAGGCCTGAAAACAAATGGCTTTCAACAATAAAACCAGGCTTCTTATCTTCCATTTGAATGCCACAACTATGAAAACTCCCCTGTTTTAAACCAGTGAACTCCCATCCCCTCAATTGATGCTGCCTTGGGGACAGGAGACAACCCTTGCTGGAATGTGGAGCAACAAATAGATTTCACAGGTGAAGGAGCATCAAACCCTTCAGCCCTTCTACTCCGTGCCAGATGACAACTCTGTCTCCTCCCACTGACCTGTGCCAAGACCATATCCCTCCAAACCTCTGTCAAAATTCTTTGCGATATGAAATATGCTGTTTGACCTGCTGAGTTTCTCCAGCATTGCATTTTTTTTCCCAATTGATGTCAAAATTCAGCACTCAACCACCACTTCAGCTGGCAGCTCTTTCCATCCTCCCACCGATCACTGTGGGCAGAGGTTCCCCCTAATATTCTATTAAAACTCTCCCTTTTGGCCCTCAACTCATGGTAATTTTGTCCAAACCCCTGAAATCATCAAGGAAATCACAAGTTCTGATACGCCCACACAAGAGAGGGGAATTGTGGAAAAATCATTCATTTGAAGAAACATTTCTCTGAAAATAACAAGAATTGGTGAGTTTAAAGAATCTGAGTTTTGACACACGATTGGTAAGACTGAACTGTAATGGTTTGGGATCTGACACACACTTGCACATCATGTTGAATTTAAAATGAAGAAATGTTAGATTATTAATAAAAATGATTGCTTTGAAGATCCCATTGTCTTGGTGAATTTCTATTCCTGCTGGTCTAGTTCGGAACACTTCATTCACCTGTGTGATAAGAATGTCCTCTGTATTGTGTGAACTGCCCTCCAGAGAAACTTGTATCAGGTTGTAAATGTACAAATTATCTTTAAATTTAATTAGGACATACAGCATGGTATCAGGCCCTTTCAGACAATGAACCCGTGTTTCCCAATTACACCCAAAACGAACGACATGGCCTTGTGCGTCTTGAATGGTGGGAGGAAACTGGAGCACCACAGGAAATCCAACACAGGCACAAGGAAAGCGTGCCAGATTTGAACCCCAGTCAAAAGCACTGTTACAGTATGTGCTGACTGTCCCGCCGTGATTATAAACTTGAACAAGGTTGAAAAGGGTTAGATTGATGTTGGTTATTATGGACTAGCACGATATCATCAACTAATGTGCTCCAATATTCAGTGTTCCATGCCCACATTTTGGGTTGGGATCCTGCATCAAGAACCAGCACATTCTGGCATATTACCAATTGAGATCCTATTTGAAGGACAAATTAGGAAGCAGTCTGAGTTTACCAGAGGGAAGTAACTTTGAATATGTGATTACAGACAGATACAATGATAATCAAAAGATTTATAACAAATATGTATATTAAACTGCAAGAAAAGGAGAATGAGGAAACAAATGGTAAAACTAAACAAAAATGGGAACAAGATTTAAATATAAAGATAAAAAAGGAAACATGGGAGAAGTTATGTTCTGGAACGATGAGAAATACAATAAATACGAGGTTACGTATGATACAATATAACTGGATACACAGGCTATACATTACACCTCAAAAGTTAAATAAATGGGACCCAACAGTATCTGACAGATGTTTTCGATGTAAAAAAGAAATGGGAACAACAATTCATGCAATCTGGACATGTGAGAAAGTAGAAAAATTTTGGGAAGATCTAAACCAAATATTAAATAAAATTACAGAAAACAATATACCAAAGAATCCAGAGATCTTCCTCCTAAGTAACATAAAAAACAAAGAATTTGGAATTGATTTGGAGGATGCACAAAAAAGATTTGTTAAGATAGCTCTAGCCGTAGCAAAAAAATGTATTATGTCAACCTGGAAATCGGAAGATAATTTGAAAATACAACAATGGTATATAGAAATGAATAAATGTATTCCATTAGAAAAAAAACATATAGTTTAAGAAATAATATTGAAATATTTGAACAAATATGGGAGCCTTACATGAAACACAATAGCGAAAACCTACCGGGGACATTCACTACCTAAATTAACGAAAGGAGAAGGAAATGAAAAGAATTGACTCAGTGGAATTTCTTGTTTATTTTTATTGAATGACAACATTGTTTGACTGGTTTAATGTATCCTAGATTTTGTACTTTAAATGGACGGGAGGGGGGAGGTAGGGAGGGTGGGATGGGAGGAGGGAGGGGGGGGGGGAGAAAATGGCACTGTATATATTTGAAAAGGAAAAAGTATGTATCAAGGTTAATGTGGTTTATGGTGTGAAAAATAAAAAATTTAAAAAAAAAAGATGGCAGCTCGTTCCACACTCCCACCACTCATTAAGTGACGAAGTTCCCCCTAAACCTTTCCTCTTTCACCCTAAAGTCATGTCCTCTTGTATTTATCTCTCCTCATTAAAGTGGGAAGAGCCTGCTCACATTTCCTGTGTCTGCATCATTCTGTGTCATATTAAGCCCTGACCACACAAATTCCCCCCATTCACTTTCCAATTTGATGAAGGGTGCAGAATATTAGCTGGATCTTGTTCTGATAATTGTGATGAAGATACCATCACACAGATTTTGCCAGGAAGCTAGGAGAGAGAGTGACCAAGGACATTTCAGACAGGAATCAATTCTCAACTCCTCGACTGAGTCTCATATCCTAATGCCTGCCTCATCTCTAAAACAATAGTGCGAATTGACTACAGCTGGAGCCACTTTCAGGTGCATTCTACGTCAAGAATCAGTCTGCAGAAGCGGAAACAGCCCTATGGAATGTTCTTTCAGGTGGCAGCCTGAAAGGGACAGCTGTAGGAGAGGCGCCTCTGAACGCACTCCAGTTCCTGTCAGCGCAGGACATCAGGGCAGGTGCAGCTGGCTCAGGATGTTGGGGCAGGGGAGGCTGTCAGGCAGCAGTGATGGGTGGTGTCGGACGCGGTGATGGGGGCTCTCGGGTGAGGTGAATGGGGCTGTCGGACACGCGAAGGGTGGGTTGTCGGGCATGAGGAGGGGGGCTTTCAGGCGCAGGGATTTGGGTCCCTGGCTGATTATCATCAGGCGGCTGCATTCAGGTTCCTCGGGGGGAATTGCTCAGACACGGAGATTATACCTCCCGAAGGAAGATTGGTAAGTTCTCCTCTGAGCCGCATCAGGCTCTTTCACACGGCCTCCTTACAGCCGCATTCGGGTAGAATATGTGACTTTACATCGGGGGTATTCTGGCCACCTGAAGGAGGCTCATCAGGCCTGATCCAAAGGCTGCAATAAGCCTTCAGCACCACTCAGTCCCAGAATGGCAGTTTCTGCTTTGAACTGTTAGCCACCATTGTCAACTTCAAGAATTAAAAATTACTATGAATCTAGACATTTACATGTGTAAATTGGAAACCAGAAATCAGACAGGCAGAGAATGATTACCAATGTGTACTGTGAGCAACCCTTCCAGATTTCTGTTGAAATTTTGTAGACCAGAAGGATGTTCTTAATTATAATGGGCACATGAGATTAAATTGCCAACAACAAATCCTTTCTATGCCTTGAGGAAGAGGATGTGCAAAATGTAAAGCAAAAGCTGTACTAATACCTTCCAAGAAATGTTATCCAATTTGTTGGCAGGAAAATGTCTTAAAAGCTTTACCATGTGACTGTGTTCTTTAACTCCCATTCAAACATTGATAGTGAGGTGAGTCTGTTCACCCACCACTGGTACCCCTCATTCCTGCTGGCATGACTCAATAAAGACTGTGTTTTAGAGTTTGTGCTTTGTTACTGTACCTTTTTGTACCTTGACAGGAACTCGACTTCAACAAGGGTGAGCAAAAAAACACTCAAACCCCTGACATGGTGACAGATTTGAACCTGGGTCACTGTCACTAAGAACATTCTTCCAAACATGCCAAGATCAAAATTCAATTGATTATCATGGTATAAAGTGCAATATTACACAAAATTCACTTCATTCAGTCATAAAGCAACAGAATCAGATTAGCAGGAAGTTAGACATAGTGTTCCTTGCAGTCAAGAGGAAAAGAGAATTCCCTGAGTCCCCTACAGCCCCCAAACCCAGCCCTTGCCCACAAACACCCAGCCCCCTGCCCCCAAAATCCAGCGCAAACCATCAAATGCAGTCGCCTTGTTCAAAAAAGGTAATGGGGAGAATCTTGGAAATTATAGACCAGCATAGGATCTATGAGCATTTGCAGAAGTACAGACTTCTCAAGGACAGTCAGCATGGCTTTGTGATGGGAAGGTCATGCCTCATGAGTCTAAATGAGTTTTATTTGAGGGGGGTAACAAAGGAAATGAATGAGGGTCATGTGGTAGATGTGGTCTACATGGATTTTAGCAAGAATTTAACGAGACTCATCAGAAAGTAATTTGGCAAAGGATCAGGGTAACTTTGGCTGTGGATAAAAAATTGTCTTGTTGGAAGAAAGCAGAGAGCAGTGGAGTGCCACAAGGATCTGTTCTGGGACCCCTGCTCTTGGTGATTTTTATAAATGACCTGGATGAAGAGGCAGAAGATGTGAAGGTTGGAGGAGTTGTGGATGAAGCTGAAGGTTGTCGAAGGATACAAGAGGATACAGACAGGATGCAGATTTGGGCAGAAAAGTTGCAGATGGATTTCAATCCAGGTAAGTGTGAGGTGATGCATTTTGGAAGGACAAACCAGAAGGCTGGGTACAAGGTTAATAGTCGGTTACTTGAGTGTGGATAAACAGAGGGACTTTGGGGTTCAAATCCAAACATCCCTCAAGGTTGCCGCTCAGGTTGATAGGATAGTTATGAAGGCCAATGGGATGATGAGCTTCATTAAATTTTTCTACGTGGTCGTGCGTGAAAGTGAGGCCATTTTGGCAAGAAAGCGCAGAAAAATTAACCACGATCACAGGAGTGGCCTCCACGTGAGACCTGGAGCAATATCTTCATGGAAACAAGCGACAACTTGACCAAATATCTAATCTCATTTATACAAATAGCACTGGCCTTCGCGAAAAGATGTATCACGATCAACTGGATGTCCGATAGCACGCTGGGCTGTGGAAATGAACTGCTGTTACCTACAGAGAAAAAAAAATCACATAAACGTGACCCTTTGGTAAAGGTCTGTCAGCTGTACCTGGACCACATAGGGGCCCAGACACTAATATAAATGAACAATAAAAGGGGATAAAAGTAACCATTATATAGACCAAAACCAAGTTTCCCCAACTGGACTCATCTACTTATAATACGTGTAATCTCTGAAAATGTGGATATGAAAACAAACTGCAATAGACAGAGTAAAATTTCAAAGTGCAAAAGGAAGAGTTTTAAAATGAGTCCCTGAATGTGTGTTGAGTGTCGTGGTGAAGGGTAGCAGCTATTCCTGAACCCGGCTATACCTCTTTCCTGATGGGAGCAGTGAGAACAGAGTGGGTGACGTGGATCCTTCATTACTGCTGCTCTCTGACAGCAGCGTTCCCTGCAAATGTTCTCAATGGTGGAGGGTTTTTACCTGAGATGTCCTGGGCGGTGTCCATAATTTTGCTGAGCTTTTTGCTCAGGGGTATTAATGTCACAACTGATCAAACCTACTACAAACTGCTCGACAAACTGAACCTTTCCCCCCTCACACCCGTAACCCACTATTTTTCTTGCATCAATGTGCCTGTCTAAATGTTAAAGGTCCCTATTATTCTAGACTCCACCATCCTGCCCGGCCATGCGCTCCAGGCACCCGCAGCCTTCTGCGCCTTCTCTTGATACAAGTCCTTCAGCAGCCTTGTGTTTCCTCAGCACTGCCTGCTCCTCCACCAAGCTCTGCCACAAATCCATTCACTCATGAGCTTCCTGCATCACTCCAGAGAAAAGCCCAAGGTTTCTCTCTCTGGATATTGCATTTACTTCATTCTGATGGGCTGAATTCCTGCAGCTTCTCAATCAAACATCTGCAATCGCCTTTAAATTGTGCCCCTCTGCACAGATTTGTGCCACCTGTTTTTAAACAGGTTGAATACGATGGGCATTCTGACAGTGTCCTTCCACTCTCCCTCTCTCTCTACCGGTGGAACTAAATCCTTCTGCTCCAATTGTTGCTTTTGGGGCTCGAGGTCCAGCCCTTTGGAGACCTCTCCTTGAGCTGATAGCCCCCTCTGTCCTGAGAACCTTTTGTCCCACTGGGGAAGGGTCCAAGAGCTGCCTCGGGCCTCCAGTCCATCTCCCTTTCTGGCTGCACATTTCCACACCTGGACCTGCCCCACTTTTCCCCCCAAGATTCCAGTCCATTCCACCTGCACCACCTTGGCCCAAAGCTCATTCCACGCTCCCACTCCCCTCTGAGGGAAGAAATCCCCCCTTCAATCTCAATCCATATCCTCCTCTTTTAATCTCTCCCACTCTCCTTGGAAACAGCCTGTCCCCATGGACTCAATCCGTCCCCATCACAATTTTCAAATCTTCCTCAGTCTTCTACGCTCCAGGGAATAAAGTTCCAGCCTGTCCAACCTTCCCCTGGAACTCAAACCCCGAAACCCAGACCACCTTCTTGTCCTTCTCCTCGGCGCGCTGTCTCTTTCCTATCCTTCCTCTCCTCCGGCCACCCAAATGGCACACAATGTACCCAAGTTGGCCTCACCCATGCCTTGTCCAACTTCCTTGTGGCCTCCCACCTCCTGCACTCAATCCTCTCATTTCTGAAGACCAAAAGACCAGAAGCTTTCTTCACCAGCTATCTCTATATGGGACTCCACTTTTGGGCAGTTCTGTACCACAGTTCCTCAATCCCTTTGTTCGACAACACTCCTCAATGGTTTGCCATTTAACATTAAAACTTACGTTTTAAGAATCAATTACAGAGCTCCATGGATGTGGGAAGTCAGGAGGGTTAGGGACTGGGTGCAGGTCGATGAGACGGGCAGAATGATATTTCACCATGGACGAGAAGGGCCAAAGGGTCTCTTTTCTAGGGTAGAGTTCACACCATTCTCAGGAAGGAAGATGAGCAGACAGATGTCATGGTCCATGGGTAGGAAAGGTGACGAGATCCTGCCACGAGAGATGAGGGAGTTAAGTGCGAAGGGGAAGGGCACAACTGAGGGGTGTGATCTCAGGATCGTTACCTGGGCCACGTGCTGGTGAGGATAAAAATAGGAAGACAATGAAGCTTAAGATGTGGCTGAAGACATGATGCTGGAGGGAGGGAGGGCTTTGTGTTTCCGGATCACTAGGCAATCTTCCAGGGAAATGGGGACCTGTTCTGACAGAACAGTTCACATCTGAGCTGGACGGGGAAGGAATATCTGTGAGGGAAGGTCTGCTGGTGGTGCTTCTGGGTGCTGAAGGGAATCATAGAGCCAGAGCAGATAGGGAAGTGGAAGAGATAAAAAATTCCACAGGGAGAGGAGTGGGAAGGCATTTATCTGAGTGTCGAGAACATTGAAACCAAAGCCCGTGAATGCATAGCACAAATTGGTGGCCTTCAAGAACAGGAATGGAGAAAGGTTGAACAGGATCATTGATTCGTTGACAGATTTGACCCTGGGTCACTCTCATTTTAAGAACATTCTGCTAAGCAAACCACTTCATTGAGGCACGAGGCAGACAGAGTGACATCAGCTGAGTTAAATGAAGTGCTTCTTGCAGTCAAGAGCAAAATTGAATTCCCCAAGACTCCTGCAGTCCCCAAACCCAGCCCTTCCCCACAAACAGCCACCCTCCCACCCACATCCGGCCCAAACCATCAGTAGCCCACACTTCAGAGCCAAATCTCAGACGCAATCAGGTACAAACATTCCAAAACCATCATCCCAAGACAAGAGCTAAAGTTGCAGGCAGCGTAAACCACACATATTAAACCAACACATTTCACCGGCTTCATTGCCATGAGCCACATGGAAAGCAACTGTTTGCAAACTGCCCACAAACAATGGCTTCCACAAACACCAGATTCCTTTCACCTCAACAACTCAGAGAACAACCTTAAGAAAAACAGCCACAGTAAAACCAGGCTTCCTACCTTCCTCTGATGGCAGCATCATCTCAGCCCAATGGCTTCAGGTTACTGGAGAGGAGGAAAGAAGAGAAACTCACCTGGTTTAAACCCATGAATTTCTGTCACCTGATTAACAGCCCATGAATTGATGCTCTCTCGCTATTGGCCACCTTGATGGAGACAGGAGCCAGGCCTGAGCTGGAATCTGGCCAACAGTTAATTGGCTGATCCTTCAAGTGTGAGGTACATTGAAACAAGGGGCGGATTCAACCTTCATTGTAGTTGAGACAGCATCAATATTGTTTATCAGTTGACAGGAATTCATGGGGTCAAAACAGGAACTGATGCTTCCAGCTCAGGGAGTGTCAGAGGAGCCTTGACTCATGACAGAGATCTGTTTGTTTTGGGGGGTTGTCCTTTGACTGTTGGTTTGAAAGCCTTTTGTGGTCTATGATAGCTGAATACTTCAACAAGACCAACTAGGTTTTGCTTTGTTCCTGATGGTTATCAAGGAGTTCAAACTTCTCCAATGCACAATTGGGTTTAATTTGAGCTGTTTGCTCTCCCAGAACCTGTCTGGGATGGCCCCTATTGTGTACTTTTGAATACGCGAACGAAAGAAAAGGGATGGAGCCACATCCAACTAATTAAACGAGCTGCTGAACCACAGACTAACGACATTGATAATTTACCCTCCACCTGGCGTGCAGTCCTTCATCCTTCTGATCTGAAAGTTACACTACGCTGGGAAAAAATGCTGTAATGTTGTTTTTACCATTTGCTGTTTTGTTTACTTGTTGGTTCTGTCGGACTCTGGCTTTCCCTTACTCTTAATTTAGTCTATGTGTGGTCTGAGTCCAGCGTTTTCTTTGAATGAAGTGATAGGAGAAGGTATTCGGTTCAACAGTCAGTTTATTACACAGCACAAGAATAAAACTTAACAGAGCTCTGGGTCAGTCGTTAGTTCATAGGTCCCCTGCACAGTGAGCTATTCCCCAAGACTGACCCCTATTGTCCAGTTGGCTCAGTTTATATAGATCAACCTTATCATACAGAACAAAAGTTGGCTTCCTTTGCTAGATCTTTTTGCATAAGGGTTATCACAAGTCATCTCCTGTTTTGCAGATATCTGGGGTGTAGCGCTCCCATCTTAATCCTCCAGGCCAGACTATCCTGTTGTTTTGATCAGAAATTAATTCATCACCAGATATTTCTAATCACCATTCTGTTCCTGTCTGGCCAATTTCTGCTGTTCTCTTTAACACCTCCACATGCCTTAATCTTCCTCCTAGACTGGTTTTCCATTCCCTTGGTTTCTTGCAGGCCATTCTTTGTTCTGGTCTGGCCTGTGTCTCCTGTGCTACTCACCACCTCCTTCAGTTGGAGCTTTCCTCCTAAATCGTTTTATGAATTTCCTCTCCCTGTATTTGGGAGCAGACAATTTTGCTCAGCCAACTTCGCTCCATGCTGTGATTGCCACTTAATCACATTCCTCTTTTTCCCTGAACCATGCAGTACATATCAACTTATTAATTAATTATTTCTTTCATAATGTTTTAACCCCCAGATTCCAACAGTTCCCAATTTTTGGGAAATCACCAAATTGCTCACAATGTATTAACTCCTGGAATAGGGGCAGCAGAGGTGACAATTATTTACCTTTATAATGTAGACAGGGCGTAGCTATAGAGTATAGTCATAGTGGGGTATGGGTTAATATCAGATCCCAACATGGACCAGGGGAACAGAATGGCCTTAGGGGAGTAGATTTGATTTGTATTTCGGCCTCTACAGGTATTAAAAAGAGGAATTTTAAAGAGATAGCACAAAGAAGACGGTGGGACAATGACAGACAGAATGTTAGTCAGAATTATACATGTGGCAGAGATCGAGTGAATACAGATGCTAATGTTCGCAGACAAGCTGCAACTCAGGTTCAGTGACAAGAAACCCCCCTCCCCAACTTGGTCTCCTGTAAATCATCCTTTGGGTCACCCAGACATTCGGAATGTTAAAAAAACCACCACTGTAAGGGGAGTTCCAGCTGTAAACGAAGTAAGCTGCTCCAGAACACTACAGCTGCTTGGCATTTAAATCATTTAATCAGTCTCCAGCCTTGGAGATCATCACCGAACAGATAGCAATGGCCCTGAATTTATGGGCTGAAGAAAGACGACAGATACGAGCCACAGTTCAACAAAACCGCCTGGCTCTCGATTACTCGTTGGCTGCTGAAGGCAGCGTTTGTGAAAGACTGGTTAAGGACAATGCTCACAACGGTCAGGCGGTTAAAGACACTTCTTCAGGAGTTCGAAAATCTTCCCATGCCCGGGTTCAGACTTGGCAACCTCGGTCCGGTGTGAGATGGACTAGACTTTTTATTGGTAACTGGAGTCTGATACCCTCAGCCCTTATAGCAGCTGGACTCGCTATTCTGGCCATTATGGTGCTCCCCTGCCTAAAGACTTGTGTGCAGTATTTCATTCAACGGACCCCTTGTCAGATCACGAGAACCCAAAGGATGTAGGTTTCCCAAATTCTGTCTGATGATGCTGAGACTGCAGTTCATTTACTGACTCGCTGGGAAAAAGACAAAGTTACATTCCAGTTAAGAATTCACAAAGCGTAGCTAAAAGAAAAGTGAGGATTGTGAGAGATGAGTAAAATTAATATGAAAATATGAGAGATGAATAAAGCCAGTATGAATAGGATAAGGATAGATAATAGAATGTAGCAAGTAAAGTGTCTGAAGGGGAGTGCCAGTTGTAAACGATGTAAGCTGCTCCAGAAAAAGGGTCTTCTTGCCTTTTAGACAGAATGAGCAAGTTCTGCATGTAAGAAGTTAGTCAGCCCTGAGAGTCAGGAAGGTGTGAAGAAGGACAATGACATGATGGTCCTCCAAGTTCACAGAAACAGCACGTAGGCAGACAGGATTATCCAGGAGGCAGAAGAATGTTAGGGGAGAGGGTACCTCTACACTGAAATGAACTGTACAAAAGTTGGGTGAGCCCCAGTATGTGTGTGTATTCCCAGGGTAAGGGGAAGCACCCAACTTTGCACTGTTGTATAATAAATGTTCTTTGTTCTCAATTTTTGTCTCGAGCAAATTCTGTGAAGGTACATCTGTTTCTCACATTAGTGACCCTGGTTCAAATTTGGCCCCCTCTGCAAGGCGTTTGTTGTTCACCCCATGCCAACATTGCTCTTCGCGCACTCTTCAAACTGTGTGGGGTTTGTGGGGTGTGTGTGGGAATGGGGGTGTGTGGTGGGCGGAGGGTGTGTCAGGGCGTCTGATCAATGGGCGTATTTGTGTGGTGTGGGCTCTTTTGGGCCAATGACTCTGCTGTCTGTTTAAATGTAAAGATTCAGTCTGGGGTCTGTCTGTTTGGATGTATCGTGACTGGGCAAAATGTCATGGCATTAATTAGAACCATTAAAAAAACCAACATTGACAGCACCCCTTTCGGCCCTTCTAGTCCGTGCTGAAGACATCAGACCACTAGTCGCACTGACCTGCACCCTCCAGACTCTCCAACCATCTATCTATCTAATTTATTCTTCAAACTGAAAACTGAGCCTGCACCCACCACATCAGATGCCAGCTCATTCCACACTCCCACAACTCATTGAGTGAAGAAGTTGCCCCTCAACTTTTCCCCTTTCACCCGAAAGTTATGTCCTCTTGTATTTATCTCTCCTCATCAAAGTGGTAAGAGCCCGCTCACATTTTCTGTGTCTGTCCCTCATAATTCTGCAAAGCTTGATCAAACCTCTCCTCATTCTTCTTTGCTCCAAGGAATCAAGTCCTAACCAGTTTAATCTTTCCCTATAAGTCAACTCCTGAAGACACGTCAACATCCCAGTTAATCCTCTCTGCACACTTTCACTCTTCCTGATATAATTCTTGGAGTTTGGCATCCATAACTGCACACACTACTCCAAATTTGGCCTCACCAATATCTTACACAACCTCACCATGACATCCCAGCTCCTGCACTCATTTCTTCAATTTATGATGGCCAAGATGTCAAGTGCTTTCTTTATAAACCTGTGATGCCACTTTCAAGTGACAGGTACAAATTCTTTCACCCAAAATTCCATAAACCAAACATTTTCAGGTTTGGCACCAAACATGACCGGATCCGACCCACACTCAATTTGGTCACGAATTTCCTATGTTGGCAATTAATGGAACCCTAGGGACTCTACTTTATAGGTGCCAGTGGATAAAAGAGTCCAGCACCGCCAATTCGCCATCTATGGATGCCCGATTTGTTGTAGATGACTCGAGGCTGCCACCCCACGTCCAGTGCCCCCAGCACCTTTGCTGCATCACCCCACATCCAGCGTTGCCACCACCCTTCTTCCACCATTTCCCCCCCCACCCCCCACCCCTGGTCCATAGACCCTTCTCATTGGAGTGTGTCATTGTTTTGCTAAAATCTGAAATCAGCATAATCCAGGTACAAATTTTTTATCCAACACACTTGGGACCAGACACTGATCAGAATGTTTTTGGATCATAGAATAGTAACAGCTTGAGCAGCTCCTGGAATGGGATGCTGCTGGGCAGTAGACTAGTTAGGCAAGTGACGGTCTTTGTGAGGTGATGAATTCAGCTCACATATGTGCTTGTGTGGGTCATCTGGTCCAGGATATCTGGCCTAATGCCCTCACCCATATCTCTATTCCCAGCCCTGCCCCTCCTCCCCCACCCTCCTCAATATAACAAGGACAGAATTCTCCTGGTCCTTACCTCCCACCCCATATATTTTCCACAACTCCTGCCACCAGACACCTCCTTCCTTTTTGTTGTGATTGCTCCATCAGTGATTCGCTCATTCCTTCCCATCAACCGTTCCCTTAGAACCTGACCATGTGAAGTAACACTTCACTGATGAACCCATAGGGGCCTCCACTGGATCTGATGAACCCGTAAGGGCCTCCACTGGATCTGATGAACCCGTAAGGGCCTCCACTGGATCTGATGAACCCGTAGGGGCCTCCACTGGATCTGATGAACCTGTAGGGGCCTCCACTGGATCTGGTGATCCTGATGTGGCCTCCTCTACACTGGGGAGATTGGAAGCAGACTGGAAAAATAATTTCATTGGGCACCTTCGCTCTGATGGCTCCAACAGCAGGATTTCCCAGGGGCAGACCATTTTAATTCCACATCCCATTCCCACACAACATGCTTGTCCATGGCCTCATGCACTGCCAAATCGAGGCCAAGCACAAATTCCATCTTGTAAGTCTCCAACCAGACAGCATTAACATCGACCTCCAAATTTCTGGTAAGATCACTCCTCTGTTCTCTATTTCCCCACCTGTCTCCTTTCCTCTCATGTCCCCTTCACTTCATTCAATCAGAGCTATGCTTCCCTGATCTGTTTTCCCCCCCATTTTTCTCTTCTACCCTCCCACCTGTGTTCACCTGTTACCCTCAACTGTTACCTTTTTGTCTTTTCCTTTCCCCTATCCTTTTATTCAGGTGTTTGCCTGTTATCCTGCACTCCTGATGAAGGGATCAGACTCCTCTCAAAACACCTGGACCCATAAACGTGCTCAAATATCCACCATGTCCTTTTTTAGGAAATACTGATGAAAAACACCCAGTCAGTACCACAACCATGTCCTCAGACTCCAAGCAACACTATCACAGCCTCAGTGACCGGGATTCAAATCTGGCGCTGTCTGTCAGGAGTTGGTACCTTCTCCTTGTGTCTGTGGGTTTCCTCTGGTTGCCTCACATGCCTCAAAACATCTGGGGTTTGCCGGTTAAATGGGGGATTTGGGCAGCACAGTCTGTTACTGTGCTCTATGTGTAATTTTTAAATTCCAAACTGACCTTGAGTGGTCCCATTCCCTCTCTGGTTTTCCATGAGGGTATAAAAGGCATTGGGACTCTCCCTACTCCCACTCGCCAAGGCCTCTTTTCACCTTCCCATTATGTGCTCTGCTTGAATCTTTCCTGCAACCTTTATACAGCAGGATTTCATTCCATGGAGGGGAGACGTTCTTGGTCAGGATCTCATTCCATGGAGGGAGGACGTCCTTGGACGGGATCACATTCCATGGAGGGAGGACGTCCTTGGACAGGATCTCATTCCATGGAGGGAGGACGTCCTTGGACAGGATCTCATTCCATGGAGGGAGGACGTCCTTGGACAGGATCTCATTCCATGGAGGATAGACATTCTTGGTCAGGATCTCATTCCATGGAGGGAGGACGTCCTTGGAAAGCACTTTGTGATGTCAAACTACATTTAACAAGAGCCTCAATCAGAAAAACGAGTTACTGGTGTTTATATCTGGGCACAAAGACACCAATAAACTTCTAAATGACCCAAAACACTTCTAAAATTAAACCTATGAATAAAGTGTGTTTTACAAATATTTAAGATTCAAAAAAACCTAAAAATTATTGACTTAATTTTGGTGAATCAGTGAGGGCAGGTGGAGATGTAGTTGAGAGAAATTGGGACCACACCACCCTCCAGTGTCAAGATGAGCAAACTGCAAAAGTCCAAATGTTAGGCGCAATATCTCCCTCTGGTGTCAGAGTGAACGTACTGCACCCTTGAGCGCTTCATTCAATGGGGCAGAATTTGAGGGGAAGAGACAGATGAGAGGGCTCAAAACAGAGGGGTCAAAAGCAAGAGGAGTAGACACCGCATGGAGTCAGAGGTGTGGAAAAAGGGTGGAAATAGAGGTGTTGAAACCAAGATGCAACCAGAGGGCTGCAAACAGATGGGTTTGGGTTCAAACAAAGGGGAGGGATGAGAGGGTTGAAAACAGAGGGATGCAAAAAGAGGCGGGGAAACAAAGGGAGGAAACAGAAGATTGAATCAAGAGGCGTAGAAACTGATGTTTGGAAACAAATGGGTGGAAACCCTAAGCCCCAGTGCCCAAGTGTTGGGGCACATCATTAACCAGCATCCCAGGTAACATTTGGACTAATTGGCTGGGGTATAGCATTAACCAGCATCACGTGCAACCCACGAACCAATCAGGTAGGGCACATCATTAACCAGGGTCACATCCACCTCATGAACCAATCGGGTCTGTCTGTGTGGGTGACTCTGTCATTCCCCACCATTATACATCCCTCCTTACAGACAGCACAGGTTCAAACCCCCGTCTCGATTGCTGGCGCTTCAAAGGTGTTGCTCTAACTGCTACGTCAACCATGCCCCACCACCAAAGTTATTGCACTCATAGGCATAAAGATTCTAAGGTATCAGATCAATATCCTGGGGAGATTTGGGGAGTGAGGGTTCAAACTGAAATAGAAGGTGGGAATCCATGCAAAAAGACAAGGAAGCAAAGTCTCGGCAACAACTGGGAAAGAATGGAGTGGAGAAGTCAAATGTTCAGGAGACAAAGATTCAGTTCCACGGGGAACTGAAGCAGAATCACAACCTATTGTCATGAACATGCCATGAAATTTGTTGTTTTGTGGTAGTGTTACACTGCAAATATTGCTATAAAATAACTTTTAAAAATAAATCAGTGCAAAAAAAAAGGAAAGTGAGGCTGTGTCTAAGGTTCATTGTCCTTTCAGAAGTCTGTTGGCAGAGGGGAAGAAGTTGCTCTTATGTCACAGGGAGCTCGTCTTCAGACTCTTGCACCTCCTTCCTGATGTGAAGAGGGCATGGCCTGGGTGGTGTGGGTCCTTGTGTCAGTCCCCATACCCCAAAGTACCGCTGTTCTACAACACTCCCCACCATTCACCATCTCAGTCCCCGTATGCTGAAGTCTCTCTGTTCCATGATATTTCCCACCATTTGCTGTGTTGGTCCCTGTACCTCGAGGTCTCGCTGTTGTATGACACTCCCCAATAGTCAACATGTCAGTCCCCATACCCCAAGGTCTCTCTGTTAAGAACATTAAAAAATTGGAGAAAGGGTAGGCCCTCCAGCCTGTCAAGCCTGCTCCAGCATTCAATAAGATCATGGATGATCTGATCGTTGACTCAACTCCACCTCCCTACCTTTTCCCCTTATCCCATGCTCTTCAACGACGACAGCTCGTCATTCAAAACCATTATTCCCTCAGTGCTGGTCGAGAAGCTACAAACTCTAGACCTCTGTACACACCTCTGCAACTGGATCCTTGACTTTCTCCTCAGAAGACCAAAGTCAGTACAAATTGGAAACAACATCTCCTCCTCACGAACCATCAACACAGGTGCACCCCAAGGATACGTGCTTAGCCCACTGCTCTACTCTTTATACAGGCACAATTCCATTGCCATCTATGTTTTCTGATGATACCATGGTTGTTGGCAGAATCACAAATGGCAATGAGGAAGCGTGCAGGAGGGAGATAGATCAGCTTGTTGAATGGTGTCATGACAACAACCTCACTCTCAGCAAAACTAAGGAGATGATTGTGAACTTCAGGAGGAAGTCAGGGGAACACGACCCAGTCCTCATCAAGGACGAGTTGAGAGAGTGAAGAACTTCCAATTCTTGGGTGTCAACATCTCTGACGATCTGTCCTGGAACCTCCATATGATGCAAACGCAAAGAAGGCTTGTCAGTGGCTTCATTTTGTGAGAGGTCTGAGGAGATCTGGTATGTCACCGAAGACTCTTGTAAACTTCTGGCTGGTTGCATCACTGCCTGGTGTGGACGCACCAGCACACAGGACAAGAATAAACTCCAGAGGGTGGTTCACTTGACCTGCACAGTCACCAGATTTCACTCCATCGAGAACATCGACTCAAGGCGGTGTCTTAACAAAGCAGCCTCTCTTCTCAAAGACCCCCATCACCCAAACCATTCCCTCTTCACTTTGTTACCATCAGGGGAAAAAGGTACAGGAGCCTAAAGATGAGCTCTCAGCAACACAAGGACAGCTTCTTCCTTGCTGCCATCAAATTGCTGAATGATCCACGAATCAAAGACACAGCCTCACTTTTGGTGCATTATTATTTTTACAGTTATGTAAGATGGTCTGCACGACGACGCTACCGTAAAACTCAGAATTTCATGACCTGTTCAGATAATAAACCCTGATCCTGATTCTGAATTATGGAGTGTGCCACAGAAAAAAATAATAAATCCAGATTAAAAATGTTAACCCCCAGCCCCAAAATATCTGAATAGTCAAGGTATTAAAGATGAGTGGGAGAATGGATCAGTTCATGATGGAATGGACACAATGGGCCAAATGGCCTACTTCTGCTCCTGTATCTTATTGTCTCATATTTTACAAAGCACAGATGTTTTTTTCAACCCCAATTTGTAAATCACAGTTTTGGCTTTTGAAATGAAAATTGCTGCACAGTAAAGATGTCGGTTTTGACCCAAAAACAGGACATAGTTTGAAAAATACAACTTTTGTCTCTTTTTAGCAAAACACTCCATACTTTCCTTCAAAACACAACCTTCAGTTTTTGTTTATTAGAACCTCCACTTCTCCCAAAACAACCATTGTACACAAATTCTCCAAAACACCACAACCATTCCTTAATTGGGCAACACTTCTAAATATTGGCAACATTTATGCTGGCATTGCTCGGACGCCCTAATCAGAGTGACCCACAGTCGCCAGGAGTGGGTGCTGCCACGCGAGCCATCATTCAAGTAAATGGCTCGCGAGACTATCTTGTGACTTGAAGTCAAGCTGGTGTAAATACGATCAATAACTCTCTCTCTGTTTTGTGCAAAGAATCTTGCATATAAGAACGAAAGAGAGTTGGAGTGTGGTTTGGTGAAACTCTGTGTCCTTCATTAATTCTCTGAGTCAACTCAAAGTGGGAGTTCGATTCCTCATCTACGTGTGCAGCCCAGACAGTTTGGGCACAGTTACACCAGGTGTACACATTGCCCAAAGCCTTTGGGATCAGCATTGTGGTGCACACAATAATCACGTCAAATAGGATGGAGTGATTAAACACCTTCAATGACCAAAAACCTGAGCATTACTGATACACGACTGGGCCAGGTTCCATGAACAGAAGCAAGAGGGGGCTAGTCCGGGAAATCCAGGGTGGAGCTAAGGGAGAGGTTGGAGAAGGTCAGGTAGATTCGGACTGTCCAGTCCATACATCTATACAAAAACCTTTTACCACATTCACCTCTTCTTTGAGATAAAACCCGACGAGGTGATGTGGCAACACAGAGCACATACTGTACATACATAGTTCATAGTGTCCGTCACAGGTTCAGCCTGTCGGGTGGTCTTGTGATCCTCTGGCTTCCAAGGCACTGGGCGAGGTCCCTGTTGTGCAGCACATCATTAAGGGGGAGGGATCCCCCTTCAATCGCCAAGTTGGCAATTTAATGGGTTGATCCCTCTGAAATTTAAAAGGTGCTTCTAGCTCCTTTGTCCCAGTTATCGTACCTGGGTCCCAGAGGTGCTCCAGTTTCAAAGAGGCTGCTGACAGTACCAACCCCTCCCTCTGCCAGTGACTCCGTAAACATTGACCCCTACGGTGACATTATAAATAACCCTATTGCTGCATCTGGCCTCGGACGAGCTGGAGCAACAGCTCAATTAAATCTCCCTCAATTTTGCCAACCTTCATTAAATCTCCAAATATTCAGTGTCCTTCAATCATGTCATTTTGTGAAAAAAGTCAAACTCTTCCAGTCTGCTACTTCAGACGCTGGAGGGTGGTATTGCACCTTGCCATGACCTCATGCAATACTCAGTTATAACACGTGGTGGCAGCACCTTACAGCACTTGTATTTTGCTGAGCCCGACACTAGGTGGCATATTGAGTACAGATGTGAAGGTGAGGTTGGATGAGACAACAGTGTCAAGGTTTTTGATTCTTATGTGGCGCATACCATGAGGCAGGCGAACCGGCTCCGCTTGCAATCCAGCGGCCCGGCAGCCGACCAAAATGGCGCCATCAAGGGTTTCCCCTTCTTTTCAGCACGGGGCTCAGAAGCCCACGCTGAGGGACCACGTGATGCCCAGGTGATGTCAACGCCCCCCAGTGCAGTTTTCAGCCAGGTCCAAGTCCAGCCCAGCAGCCTGCAATCAATCAGATCTGCTCACTGAGCTCAACCCGTCTGGTTGTGTGCTCTTTCAGTAGCAGTGTAGCTGCTGCTACACGTCGTTAATTTTGTGCTCGACTCTAAGAAAACTATTGTTTGCAGTGTTACCATAGTGACTATGACATAATATGTTGAATTATCCATGCAGACGAAGAGCTTGCATCTCATTCTTCGACAAACTATGAAGGGGACATGAGCACGAGTTTATTCTCTTTGAATTCGTCTCATTTCTTGTATATCCCCTCTGAAGTTAAATATCGTTATTTCTTGAAATACATTATATATGTTTTGTTTATTCATCTTTATGAAAAGCTTAATGCGAAGTTATGCAAAACCTTTATCTATTTTATCTATGGATTAAAGCTGCATCTACAATGTTTGGTTAATTGGATTAAAGAGACTGTAATTCGGAACATCATCCTCAAGTTTCCTTGAAGATGACATGTTTTGAAATGAGAACCTGGAAAGTGTCATCTATATTTTGATTCAAAGAAGATTTTTAATTGAGAACTTTGTTTGACAGAACAGCTTGTAAAATTTGTCTGAAAGAACTCAACTTGTGAAAAGCAAAGAGACATCTTCGCTGTAATAATAGAATATTCCAATTCTGTGAGATTCTATGTTGTCTGTGAATTGCACAGTTTAAACCAAGCCTGTTGGGCATAAGTCCACCCTCTGCTGGACATCATGATACCCACGTCATGATGTCTCCCTTCCATCTACAACCCTGTGTGTCAGTAGCCATGTTAGTCTGAAAGAAGTCAAGGATGAGAAAGCATCACACCTTCGAGTCTTAATTGTGTGAGTACCAACACAACAGTGGCAAAGGGAAACAAAACAAACCCTGCACATACTCCATGCACCAACCATGAGAAGGAAAACAACCATCTTACAACCCCAACAAATTCCCAACGAGAGATTAAGGCAAAAGCATGCCAAGATGGTGGAGGGAACATTCGGGGAATTCAACAAAGTAGAAGAAAGTTGGGATAATGACATCGAATGGTTTATCCACTACTGCTTAGCCCACAATATTGTGCAAGGTCCAGTAAACCACAAAAGTACCCTCTTCCTCGATATCATGTTCATCCCTAACCCACTATTGATATGCTTCCAGGAGTGAAAAAAAAACAGAACTGCAGACAATGTTCCTAATTTGCCCTCACCAATATCTGAAACAACATCAACATGCTAAAATTTGTGAAGGCTGAAATGCCAAAAGTTTGCTTTCCATCACTGTAGAGGATCAAGCATCTCTATTCCCAGATCTTTGCTCCTCCACACTCATGAATGTGCACATCCTACCTTAGTTGTCCATTCCAAAATGCAACACCTCATACTTGACCTCTGTGCAAAAAATGGCAGATGGAATTTGATGCAATCTCCCATTTGGTCCAGATTCCTCTGGAAGCTGTTCCTTCTCTGACCTCAGCAAACTTCTTGTTTCAATTCACCACATTATCATTCAGATCAATGATATTGGCAATAGACAACCACCTGTCCCAACACAAATACCCAAGGCACACCAATAAATCACAGGTCTCCCATCTGAGAAGCAACCATCCACTATCACTGTCTTCTCCCACACAGCCAATTTTGAATCCAGTTTACAACCTCTCCAGGTTGTGCTTCAACCTTCTGAAAATAACCTCACATGGAGGTCCTTGTCAAACCCTTACTTACGTGCATGCAGTCAACATCCACAGCCTTTCACTCATCTTCCTCAGATCTTTGCTGTCAGTCCTTGACTAAACTGGACTAAAATCCTACCCATCTGGCCTCAGTGTCAACTTCACTCTGACCTCAACTGCAACGCTCAGAACATTCAATTGTCTCGGCCAATGTACCTGATTGCCATTATGGCCCAGCTCTGGGATCCAATTGGCAGCACCTCACCCTTGTCCTCATGAAATTTCATTTGCCATTTGGCAGCCCAATTTCTGGGTACTTCATCGCATTACAATCTTTGACACTCTTGTCTGCTCTGCATTCTGAATCTTTGTATCAATTGCAAACTTGCTGATCCTATTCACCACATTCTCATCAACGATCTTCGTTACAAAGGACTTAAAATTGATCCTTGGGCCCCACCATTCAGAAAGGCTCTCACTCACTGTTCACCTTGAACCCCAACATCTAATCCAATTGTTCATTTCTACATAGACACCACAGACAGTGGTTGATGCAGCAGGAGAAATGGGAATGGGACAGGAGCAGGAAAGGAACAAGGACTGTCCCACACAACTGAATAGGACAGGCAAATCTGGGGCCCACTTGCACCCTGGATTGGACATCTCTGCTTTGGAGGTCAGAACACAGGTGTCAGACACCTCAACTATCAGGTTGGAGTTTGTGAGGTCATCTGAAGCGATGAGATCTATGATTGAATGGGAAATACTCTCGTGGGATCCCCATCTGTGGAGGTGGATGGGGGCAAGAAACGAGGTGTCAGAGAGCTTAATTTTGGACTCCAAGGATGAGATCAAATACAGAGTGGACCTTTGCCTCGGCTTTGCCCGACTCTTGTCCATGATGTGGGACAGTCACTGATCCAATTTGACTCCGGTGGCACTCCTGAACTCTTCCTCTGATGCATCCATTGTATCTGAACCCATGTCAAAGTCAACAAGCTCATCAACTTCACTGCCAGGATGATGTTGCCTTATGGTGTGGACTATTTGCAACACCTTCCAGATCTCCAACTTCCTCTGAGAAAGCCAACATCCTTGGACATGCCCTGAACTCTTCACCCTTCAACTCGAGAAAGGGCTATCTGAGTGGACAACCACTTCTCTGAGCGCCTGTACTTAACCTGCAGATCAAGGCTGCAGTCCCTGGATACCAACCACGTTCATGACTGTTCATATTCCATGCAGACTTCGAGCAGCTTCAGTGGGAAAGAAAGAATAAGTGGATTTCCAGCAGGAATTCCCCACCAGTCTCGATGGAGAGAGCCGGCAGGAAAGAGACAGTCTTTTTCTCCCAGTGATGCTGTTCAATCCACTGAGTCCTCCAGTGCATTGTGTTTGGCTTCACGTTCCAACATCTCAAGTCTCCCCTTCAGACATCTGTCCTCAGTCTCATCCATTTCCAGCAGGATGAGACCTTTAGGTGGCAGAATACCCCCGATGTAAAGTCACACATTCTACCCGAATGCGGCTGTATGGAGGCCATGTGAAAGACCGTGATGCGGATCGGAGGAACACTTAACAATTTTCCTTCTGGACAGCCTTCAACCCAACACCATGAACACTGGATTTCAGAGTTTCGGCCGTTTGTCGGGCGCGGGGAGGGCCGCTTGTCGGGCGCGGGGAGGGCCGCTTGTCGGGCGCGGGGAGGGCCGCTTGTCGGGCGCGGGGAGGGCCGCTTGTCGGGCGCGGGGAGGGCCGCTTGTCGGGCGCGGGGAGGGCCGCTTGTCGGGCGCGGGGAGGGCCGCTTGTCGGGCGCGGGGAGGGCCGCTTGTCGGGCGCGGGGAGGGCCGCTTGTCGGGCGCGGGGAGGGCCGCTTGTCGGGCGCGGGGAGGGCCGCTTGTCGGGCGCGGGGAGGGCCGCTTGTCGGGCGCGGGGAGGGCCGCTTGTCGGGCGCGGGGAGGGCCGCTTGTCGGGCGCGGGGAGGGCCGCTTGTCGGGCGCGGGGAGGGCCGCTTGTCGGGCGCGGGGAGGGCCGCTTGTCGGGCGCGGGGAGGGCCGCTTGTCGGGCGCGGGGAGGGCCGTTTGTCGGGCGTGGGAATTTGGGTCCCTGGCTGATTGTCATCAGGCGCCTGCATTCAGGTGCCTCAGGGGATTGCTCAGACGCAAAGATTATACCTCCTAGAGGAAAATTGGTAAGTACTCCTCCGATCCACATCAGGCTCTTTCCCATGGCCTCCATACAGCCGCATTCGGGTAGAATGTGTGACTTTACATCAGGGGTATTCTGGCCACCTGAAGGAGGCTCATCAGGCCTGATCCAAAGGCTGCAACATGCCTCCAGAACCACTCAGTCCAAGAATGGCAGTTTCTGCTTTGAACTGTTAGCCACCATTGTCACCTTCAAGAATTAAAAATTACTATGAAACTAGACATTTACATGTGTAAATTGGAAACCAGAAATCAGACAGGCAGAGAATGATTACCAATGTGTACTGTGAGCAACCCTTCCAGATTTCTGTTGAAATTTTGTAGACCAGAAGGATGTTCTTAATTATAATGGGCACATGAGATTAAATTGCCAACAACAAATCCTTTTCATGTCTTCAGGAAGAGGATGTGCAAAATGTAAAACAGAAGCTGTAGCAATACCTTCCAAGAAATGTTATCCAATTTGTTGGCAGGAAAATGTCTTAAAAGCTCTACCATGTGACTGTGTTCTTTAACTCCCGTTCAAACATTGATAGTGAGGTGAGTCTGTTCACCCATCACTGGTACCCCTCATTCCTGCTGGCATGACTCAATAAAGACTGTGTTTTAGAGTTTGTGCTTTGTTACTGTACCTTTTTGTACCTTGACAGGAACTCGACTTCAACAAGGGTGAGAAAAAAAAAACACTCAAATCCCTTACATGGTGACAGATTTGAACCTGGGTCACTGTCACTAAGAACATTCTTCCAAACATGCCAAGATCAAAATTCAATTGATTGTCATGGTATAAAGTGCAATATTACACAAAATTCACTTCATTCAGGCACAGAAACATAGAAACATAGAAGATAGGAGCAGGAGTAGGTCATTCGACCCTTCGAGCCTGCTCCGCCATTCAACGAGATCATTGCTGATCTTAAAGTTCAGTACCCCGTCCCCGCCTTCTCTCCGTAACCTTTAATACCCTTACACTGAAGGAATATATCTAATTCCCTCTTAAATATATTTAATGAACCTGCCTCTACTGCCCTCTGTGGCAATGAATTCCACAGATTCACCACCCTCTGGGTCAAGAAATTCCTCCTCATCTCGGTCCTAAATGGTTTGCCTATTATCCTCAAACCATGGCCCCGGGTTCTGGATTTTCCCATCATTGGGAACATCCCATCTGCATCCATTCTGTCCAGTCCTGCCAGAATTTTATAGGTCTCTAGGAGATCCCCTCTCAATCTTCTAAACTCCAGTGAGTACAATCCCAATTTGCGCAATCTTTCCTCATAAGTTATTCCTGCCATTCCAGGTATCAGCCTGGTGAATCACCTCTGCACTCCCTCCATTGCAAGAACGTCCTTCCTTAGATAAGGTGACCAAAACTGCACACAATACTCCAGGTGTGGTCTCACCAAGGCCCTGTACAGCTGCAATAAGGTATCCTTGTTCCTATATTCAAACCCTCTTTATATGAAGGCCAACATACCATTTGCCTTTTTAACCGCCTGCTGTACCTGCATGTTCGCCTTCAGAGACTGGTGTACAAGTACCCCTTGGTCTCTCTGCACTTCCCCATCTCTTAATCTATTGCCATTCAAATAGTAATCTGCTCTCCGGTTTGTATTACCAAAGTGGATAACCTCATATTGATCCACATTGTAGTGCATTTGCCTGTATCTGCCCAGTCCCTCAATTTATCCAAATCACACTGGAGCTTCCTGACCCCCTCTTCCGTGCACACAACCCCTCCTAGCTTAGTGTCATCTGCAAATTTGGAGATATTACATCCAATCCCCTCATCCAGATCATTAATGTAAATTGTGAACAGCTGGGGTCCCAGTACAGATCCCTGTGGCACCCCACTGGTCACGGCCTGCCACTCAGAAAATGAGCCATTTAGCCCAACTCTGTTTTCTACCTGCCAGCCAGTTCTCAATCCATATCAATACTTTGCCCCCAATCCCATGAGCCTTGATTTTGGAAGCCAGTCGTTTATGCAGGACCTTATCGAAGGCTTTTTGGAAGTCCAGGTACACCACATCCACTGGCTCTCCCCCATCTATTTTACCTGTCACCATCTCAAAGAATTCCAATAGATTTGTCAAGCACGATATACCTTTTGTAAATCCATGTTGACTCCGTCCAATCCCTTCTCTGCTAGTCATATGCTCCGCTATTACATCCTTAATAATGGATTCCATCATTTTGCCCACTACTGATGTAAGGCTCACAGGCCGATAATTCCCCGCTTTTTCTCTACCCCCCTTTTTAAATAGTGGGGTAACATTAGCTACCCTCCAATCCATGGGTACTGATCCTGAGTCTATCGAGTTCTGGAAAATAATTCTTAAAGCATCTGCTATCTGAATGGCCACTTCCTTGAGTACCCTAGGATGTAGATTATCAGGCCCTTGGGATTTATCTGCCTTCAATCCCATCAATTTCCCCAAGACGATGTCCTTAGAGATACTGATTTCTTTCAGTTCCTCCCTTGCATTAGTCTCAGACAGAGTCACATTAGCAGGAAGTTAGACAAAGTGTTCCTTGCAGTCAAAGAGCAAAAGAGAATTCCCCAAGTCCCCTACATCCATCAAACCCAGCCCATGCCCACAACAAGCAGCCAGCCCCCACCCCCAAAGTCCAGCGTAAACCATCAAATGCAGTCGCCTTGTTTAAAAAAGGTAATGGGGAGAATCTTGGGAATTATAGACCAGTATAGGATCTATGAGCATTTGGAGAGAAGTACAAACTACTCAAGGACAGTCAGCATGGCTTTGTGAAGGGAAGGTCATGCCTCATGAGTCTAAATGAGTTTTATTTGAGGGGGGTAACAAAGGAAATCAATGAAGATGGGGTGGTAGATGTGGTCTACATAGATTTTAGCAAGAATTTGACGAGACTCATCCAGAACGTAATTTGGCAAAGGATCAGAGTCACTTTGGCTGTTAATAAAAAATTGTCTTGTTGGAAGAAAGCAGAGAGGAGTGGAGTGCCACAGGGATCTGTTCTGGGACGCCTGCTCTTGGTGATTTTTATAAATGACCTGGATGAAAAGGCAAAAGGATGAGTCAGTAAGTCTGCAGATGATACAAAGGATGGAGGAGTTGTGGATGGAGCTGAGGTTGAAAAAGGTTACAAGAGGATAGAGACAGGATGCAGCGTTGGGCAGAAAAGTAGCAGATGGCTTCAATCTGGCGAAGTGTGAGGTGATGCAGTTTGGAAGGACAAACCGGAAAGCTGGGTACAGGGTTAATGGTCAGTTACTTAAGAGTGTGGATGAACAGAGGTGCCTTGGGGTTCAAATCCAAACACCCCTCAACGTTGCCACACAGGTTAGTTATCGGATAGTCATGAAGGCCAATGGGATGCTGAGCTTCATTAACTTTTCTACATGGTCGTGCGTGAAAATGAGGCCATTTTGGCAAGAAAGCGCAGGAAAATTAACCACAATCACGTGTCCTCCACGTGTGTCCTCTAGCAATATCTACAAAGTAATCTCATGGAAACAAGCGACAACTTGACCAAATATCCACTCTCATTTATAAAAATAGCACTGGCCTTAGCAAAAAAATGGATCACGATGTCCGACTCCCCTCTACTTATAGCACGTTGGGCTGTGGAAATGAACAGCTGTTACCTACGGAAAAAAAAATCACATAAACATGAGCCTTTGGTAAAGGTCTGTCAGCCGTACCTGGACCACAAAAGGGGCCCAGACACAATAATAAAAAGGAACAATAAAAGGGTATAAGAGTAACTATGATATAGACCAAAATGAAGTTTTCCCAAATATACTCGATCTACTTAAAATATATGTAAGCTCTGAAAATGTGGACATGTAAAAAAACTGCAAGAGAGAGAGAAAAATTCAAGGTGCAAAAGGAAGAGTCTTGAAAGGAGTCTCTGAATGAGTTTGTTGAGTATTACGGTAGATGGTTTGCAGCTGTTCCTGAACCTGGCTATACCTCTTTCCTGATGGGAGCATTGAGAACAGAGCTGGGAGATGTAGATCCTTGATTGCTGCTGCTCTCTGACAGCAGTGTTCTCTGCAGATGTTCTCTATGGTGGAGAGCATTTACCCGAGATGTCCTGGGTGGCGCCCAAACTTTTTGCACAGCTTTTCGCTCAGGGGTATTTGTGTCACAAGACAACTGCTCAAACCTACTACAAACTGAACCTTTCACCCCTCACACCCGTAAACCCACTATTTTTCTTGCATCAATGTGCCTGTCTAAATGTTAAAGGTCCCTATTATTCCAGACCACACCATCCTGCCCGGCCATGCGCTCCAGGCACCCGCAGCCTTCTGCACGTTCTCTTTCTACAAGTCCTTCAGCAGCCTTGTGTTTCCTCAGCACTGCCTGCTCCTCCACCAAGCTCTGCCTCAAATCCATTCACTCTATGAGCTTCCTGCATCACTCCAGAGAAAAGCCCAAGGTTTCTCTCTCTGGATATTGCATTTACTTCATTCTGATGGGCTGAGTTCCTGCAGCTTCTCAATCAAACATCTGCAATCCCCTTTAAATTTTTCCCCCCTGAACACATTTTGCCACCTGTTTTTAAACAGGTTGTCCTTCCACTCTCCCTCTCTCTCTACCAGAGAAACTAAATCCTTCTGCTCCAATTGTTCTTTTTGCCTGGATTCTCATCCTCTGCTATTTCAGTCTGAACCTTGCCATCAGCCCCAAGAATAAAAACGTGGAGATATGGATCGGAATTCTTTCTGGCTGGGTACACGTTGTAACACGGAGCCTGGAGCACCTCAAACACTGCTCTCATCATCGTGTGTTCACGGCTAGAGACAAGAACAAATCATGTCCTTAGCCACTAATCAATTCATCCCTAGGATTTTGGCACTTGATTCCTGTGTGTTTGCTTTGAACCTTGCTTAGTGCTAGGGCTTTGAATTAAGATTTTTTCATTATTTTTTTCCTTTTGAATTGAACATTACAATATATGTTAATGCACTTTTCAAATTGTTTTACAATGTAAACAATATTTTAAAGAAAAATCTGTAGATTTCACCATCTGAGGTGGAGGAACTAAACTGTGGCTTCGGCGGGACCGCGCCCAGGGGTATTCGGATTATTTTAAAAAGGACCGTCTTCCAATGTCTGCAGCGGAACTGGCAGAAAGGATTGGGCTGTCGGTGTCATTGTTAATGACGTCTCATTCCAGCACAGAAACCTTCCAGTCAGTGGTGAACTGATTTTCTCATCCCACTGACCAGCACCCATTTCATATCCCTTCATACCCCTCCCATCCATGCCCATATCCAAATGCTTTCTGCAGTTAAGCCATTTCTGAATCCACACATCCATAGATCCCAAGCCTTATGACTAAGTATGTGGAGCCTATCAAATGCCTCACCAAAATGAAGACAAACCTCATCCTCTGCCAGACCTTCATCCATTCCTTTTAGTAACATTTGATGGTTGAAGTCAGGGGTCCCCAAACGGGTCAGACCATCGACCGCCCTCATAGCATCACTGATCCCTCATCGACCCCCAGACATGGAATCCTGGCGCTGGACTGTGTGGGGAGAACATCACTGCCGCATCTACTCGAGGAACAGTCAGTCTTGTGGAAAAGTGGAACCTTTCCATTGTTGGCCCCGAGCGCCCATCCCACTTGCAGGTCCCCAGCCCCCTCACATCGATCCCAAACTTCCCGCTCATTCCCATCCATGGGTCGCCGACTCCCTCACCCTCACTGGTCCCCCTCACACTCGCAGTTCCCCAACCCCCCTCAGCCTCACTGCTCCCTGTCCCCCTCTCACCCTAACGTGACCCTGACCCAAACCCCCTCCCCCTCACGGTTCCCTTCTCAGGCCCCACCTCACAACCATCCCCCCACCCATTCCCCTCTGAGCTCCGGCTAACCCAGACCCAAAGGGTGACCTGTGGAAACTCCGTCCTCCCTGGTCTCGCTCCCAAAATGCCCCGATTCCTGCCTGTGAAGCACCGACACGAACCTCTCTCCCCCACCCGCTCGCGACCAACTCCTCCAAAGGCAGGAAAGATAAAAAACATGGCGGCCCCCAGGGGTCGCTATCGCGAGAGCCTGGGCCACCCCTCCACGGGATCTCTTCACCTCCACCCCGAGCCCAGGGCTCGAGGTCCAGCCCTTTGGAGACCCCTCATTTAGCTGATGGCCACATCTGTCCTGAGAACCTCTTCTCCCATTGGTGAAAGAGTCGATCAGAGGGGTCCGAGAGCTGCCTCCAGTTACTGTCCAATTCAGGCTGCAGATTTTCACACCTGGACCTGCCCACTTTTCCCCCCAAAATTCCAATCCATCCCACCTCCACCACTTTGGCCGGAAGCTCATTCCACGCTCCCACCCCCCTCTGAGGGAAGAAATCCCCCCTCGTGTTCCCCCTCTTCTTCCCCCTTCAATCTCAATCCATGTCTTCTTGTTTGAATCTCTCCCACTCTCCATGGAAGCAGCCTGTCTCCATGGACTCGATCCGTCCCCCTCACAATTTTAAATCCCCCTCAACCTTCTACGCTCCAGGGAATAAAGTCCCAGCCTGTCCAACCTTCCCCTGGAACTCAAACCCTGAAAGTCAGACCACATTCTTGTAACTCTCCTTTGCGCTCTGTCTCATTCATATCCTTCCTACAATTTGGCCACCAAAACTGCACACAATGTTCCAAATTTGGCCTCACCAATGACTTGTCCAACTTTATCATGACATCCCAACTCCTGGACTCAATCCTCTCATTTCTGAAGGCCAAAATACCAGAAGCTTTCTTCACCCTCCCCTATCTCTACATGTGACTTCACTTTCAGGCAGTGCTGTACTACAGTTCCTCAATCCCCTTGTTCGACGACACTCCTCAATTATCTGTCATTTAACATTAAAACACTTACATTTTAAGAATAAATTGCACAGATACGTGGATGGGGAGGTCAGGAGGGTTAGGGACTGGGTGCAGGTCAATGGGACTTGCAGAATGATATTTCACCATGGATGAAAAGGGCTGAATGGTCTGTTTTCTGTTCTGTGGTGTTTCTATGGTAGAGTTCACACCATTCTCAGGAAGGAGGATGAGCAGACAGATGCCATGGTCCATGGGTAGGAAAGGTGACGAGATCCTGCCACGAGAGATGAGGGAGAAGTGCGAAGGTGAAGGGCACAACCAAGGGGTGTGATCTCAGGATCGTTACCTGGGCCACGTGCTGGTGAGGATAAAAATAGGAAGACAATGAAGCTTAAGATGTGGCTGAAGACATGATGCTGGAGGGAGGGCCTTGTGTTTCCGGATCACTAGGCAATCTTCCAGGGAAATGGGGACCTGTTCTGACAGAACAGTTCACATCTGAGCTGGATGGGGAAGGATTATCTGTGAGGGAAGGTCTGCTGGTGGTGCTTCTGGGTGCTGAAGGGAAACATAGAGCCAGAGCAGATAGGGAAGTGGAAGAGACAAAAAATTCCACAGGGAGAGGAGTGGGAAGGCGTTTATCTGAGTGTCGAGAACATTGAAACCAAAGCCTGTGAATGTATGGCACAAATTGGTGGCCTTCAAGACAGGAATGGAGAAAGGTTGAACAGGGTCATTGATTCGTTGACAGATTTGACCCTGGGTCACTCTCACTTTAAGAACATTCTGCTAAGCAAACCACTTCATTGAGGCACGAGGCAGACAGAGTGACATCAGCTGAGTTAAATGAAGTGCTTCTTGCAGTCAAGAGCAAAATTGAATTCCCCAAGACTCCTGCAGTCCCCAAACCCAGCCCTTCCCCACAAACAGCCACCCTCCCACCCACATCCGGCCCAAACCATCAGTAGCCCACACTTCAGAGCCAAATCTCAGACGCAATCAGGTACAAACATTCCAAAACCATCATCCCAAGACAAGAGCTAAAATTGCAGGCAGCGTAAACCACACATATTAAACCAACACATTTCTTCATCTTCATTGCCATGAGCCACATGGAAAGCAACAGTTTGCAAACTGCCCACAAACAAGCAATGGCTTCCACAAACAATGGATGGCTTCCACAA
Source organism: Narcine bancroftii (assembly GCF_036971445.1). Taxonomy (NCBI): domain Eukaryota; kingdom Metazoa; phylum Chordata; class Chondrichthyes; order Torpediniformes; family Narcinidae; genus Narcine; species Narcine bancroftii. Next base: position 3,051,989 of record NC_091480.1, read on the forward strand.
ACAATGGATGGCTTCCACAAACAATGGATGGCTTCCACAAACAATGGATGGCTTCCACAAACAATGGATGGCTTCCACAAACAATGGATGGCTTCCACAAACAATGGATGGCTTCCACAAACAATGGATGGCTTCCACAAACAATGGATGGCTTCCACAAACAATGGATGGCTTCCACAAACAATGGATGGCTTCCACAAACAATGGATGGCTTCCACAAACAATGGATGGCTTCCACAAACAATGGATGGCTTCCACAAACAATGGATGGCTTCCACAAACAATGGATGGCTTCCACAAACAATGGATGGCTTCCACAAACAATGGATGGCTTCCACAAACAATGGATGGCTTCCACAAACAATGGATGGCTTCCACAAACAATGGATGGCTTCCACAAACAATGGATGGCTTCCACAAACAATGGATGGCTTCCACAAACAATGGATGGCTTCCACAAACAATGGATGGCTTCCACAAACAATGGATGGCTTCCACAAACAATGGATGGCTTCCACAAACAATGGATGGCTTCCACAAACAATGGATGGCTTCCACAAACAATGGATGGCTTCCACAAACAATGGATGGCTTCCACAAACAATGGATGGCTTCCACAAACAATGGATGGCTTCCACAAACAATGGATGGCTTCCACAAACAATGGATGGCTTCCACAAACAATGGATGGCTTCCACAAACAATGGATGGCTTCCACAAACAATGGATGGCTTCCACAAACAATGGCTTCCACAAACAATGGCTTCCACAAACAATGGCTTCCTTTCACCCCAACAACTCAGAGAACAACCCTACCACAGTAAAACCAGGCTTCCTACCTTCCTCTGATGGCAACATCATCTCAGCCCAAAGGCTTCAGCTTCCTGGAGAGGATGAAAGAAGAGAAACTCACCTGGTTTAAACCCATGAATTTCTGTCACCTGATTAACAGCCCTGAATTGATGCTCTCTCGCTATTGGCCATTTTGATGGAGACAGGAGCCAGGCCTGAGCTGGAATCTGGCCAACAGTTAATTGGCTGATCCTTCAGGTGTGAGGTATCACAGCCTAATGTTGCTGGACATTGAAACAAGGGGCGGACTCGACCTTCTTCATTGTGGTTGAGATGGCATCAATATTGTTTTTCAGTTGACAGGAATTCATGGGGTCAAAACAGGAACTGATGCTTCCAGCTTGGGGAGTGTCGGAGGAGTCTTGGCCAGTGGATAGCCATTTTCTACTGTTTTGGAGGCTTGTCCATTGAGTGCTGTTTTGAAAGCCTTTTGTGGTCTATAATAGCTGAATACTTCAACAAGACCAACTAGGTTTTGCTTTGTTCCTGATGGTTGTACAGCAATTCAAACTTCTCCAGTGCACAATTGGGTTTAATTTGAGCTGTTTGCTCTCCCAGTGCCTTGGAGCATTAGTTTGGGGTGATGGCTTGGGAATATTTATGCCACAGGAGGTCCAATGGTCCTGTCACGTTAGTGACCCTGGTTCAAATCTGGCCCCATCTGCAAAGGGTTTGTTATTCACCCCACGACAACATTGCTCTTCACGCACTCTTCAAACTGTGTGGGGTTTGTGGGGTGTGTGTGGGAATGGGGGTGTGTGGTGGGCGGAGGGTGTGTCAGGGCGTCTGGTCAATGGGCGTATTTGTGTGGTGTGGGCTCTTTTGGGCCAATGACTCTGCTGTCTGTTTAAATGTAAAGATTCAGTCTGGGGTCTGTCTGTTTGGATGTATCGTGACTGGGCAAAATGTCATGGCATTATCAGAACCATAAAAATCTACAACACTGACAACACCCCATTCAGCCCTTCTAGTCTGTGCTGAAGACATCATACCAATAGTCCCACTGGCCTGCACCCATTCCATAACCCTCGAGACCTCTCCATCCATGTATCTCTCCAATTTATTCTTCAAAATTAAAACCGAGCCTGCACCCACCACATCAGATGGCAGCTCGTTCCAAACTCCCACCACTCATTAAGTGACGAAGTTCCCCCTAAACCTTTCCTCTTTCACCCTAAAGTCATGTCCTCTTGTATTTATCTCTCCTCATCAAAGTCGTAAGAGCCCGCTCGCATTTTCTGTGTCTATCCCTTTCATAATTTTGCAAGGCTTGATCAAATCTCTCCTCATTCTTCTTTGATCCAAGGAATCAAGTCCTAACTGGTTTAATATTTCCCTGTCACTTGACTCCCGAAGACACAGCAAGATCCTTCCCAATCCTCTCTGCATTTTTTCAATCTTCCTGATATCATTCTAGTAGTTTGGCGACCAGAACTGCACACACTACTCCAAATTTGGCCTCACCAATGTCTTACACAACCTCACCATGACATCCCAGCTCCTGCACTCATTTCTTTGATTTATGATGGCCAAGACGTCAAGTACTTTCTTTACAAACCTGTGATGCCACTTTCAAGTGACAGGTACAAATTATTTCACCCAGAATTCAATCAACCAAACATTTTCGGGTTTGGCGCCAAACATGACCAGATTCGACCTCCACTCAATTTGTGCACAAATTTCCCATGTTGGCAATTAGTGGAACCCGAGGGACTCCTTCCTTCATTGGTGCCAGTGGATAAAACAGAGTCCAGCACCGCCAATTCGGCGTCTACAAACGCCCGATTTGTTGTAGATGACCCGAGGCTGCCACCCCACGTCTAGTGCCCCCAGCACCTTTGCCAAATCACCCCATGTCCAGCGCTGCTACCACCCTTCCATCACCACCCGCCCCCGCCCCCCGCCCCCCACCCCTGGTCCATAGACCCTTCTAGTTGGAGTGTGTCATTGTTTTGCTAAAATCTGAAATCAGCATAATCCAGGTACAAATTTTTTAATCCAACACCCTTGGGACCAGACACTGATCAGAATGTTTTTGGATCATAGAATAGTAACAGCTTGAGCAGCTCCTGGAATGGGATGCTGCTGGGCAGTAGACTAGTTAGGCAAGTGACGGTCTTTGTGAGGTGATGAATTCAGCTCACATATGTGCTTGTAGGGCCTATCTGATCCAGGATATCAGGTCTAATGGCCTGAAATAGGAATTGATGGCAAATGAATACGTGGCTGAAGAGTTGGTGCAGGGACAGGGGATCAGATCTTTGGATCATTGGGATCGTTTCTGGGTCAGGCTGGTAAAAAATAATGGATTGTACCTGAACTGGAGACAGTCCAATATCCTGGCAGGCAAATTTGCTTAAGCTGTTGGAGAGGGTTTTATTTGGCAGGGGGGGATAGGGACTAGAATGAGAGGGGTGAGGGCAGTGAAGAGTGTAAGATGCACAAAATGCCCGGTGTTGTGAGAATGTGAGGAAGGCCAGGCAGTCACGAGGGCAAAATTGCAAGTGTAAGATTAAGGATTTAACTCGGGGTACTTTTGAAACAAAATTGAAAAGAACTGAAGGATTTGTATTTAAATACCAGCAGTATAAGGAATAAGGTTGATGAGCTTGTAGTGCAGCTAGGAATTGGAGGCTGTGACATTGTGGGAATCACTGAGTTATGGGTAAATGAAAATCGCAGCTGGGAACTAAATGCCCAAGGATACAGGCAAGGTGGTGGGGGGGGTGGGGGGGGGGGAGCGTGGTGATGAGTTGGTTCTGCTGGTAAAATAAAATGGAATCAAATCTTTGGAGAGAGGAGAAATTGGATCAGAAGATATAAATGATAATTTTTAAAATAAATTTTATCCATACAACACAATAACAGGCTATTTTGGCCCATGAGTACATGTCACCCAATTTACACCCAATTAACCTAAACCCCTGGTAAGTTTAGAATGGTGGGAGGAAACCGGAGCCTCCAGGGAAAACCCATGCAGATATGGGGAGAACATACTGTGATGGAATATTTAGGAATATTTTTGGGAGATAAATTGGTAAAATTAGGTTACATGCACACAATTTAAAACAGATCTTATTTGAAATACTGAAGAATTCATATTCAGTGACTTTACAGAAACTATGGAGAATGCTATCCACATTTCACAAGTAGGTCCTAATTCAAATGATGTCATGGAATGAATTGACTATTGTCTTGGAAGAACAACCAGAGCCAGGACCTGTTTTGGACCTTTTTTCAAGGTTTTTGACCTCTCTGCAAAGTGCTCACTCAGAGGTGAGCAGAAGACAGATGGAGCAGAAGACTAACTCCTATTTTCTGGAGAAGGTTGGGAGTTTTGCAAGTGAGAGAGAGAAGGACATGCTGCTGGCAGTTTGAATTTCAGACAGAAGGGAGTCTTTGACTGTGTATAACTCCACCATACTAGTGGAGTCTCTGATATTAACTCTGTTGGCACAGGACAAGTTCATCCCAATCATAGAACACTACAGCATAGAAAACAGACCATTCAGCCCTTCTAGTCTGTGCTGAAAACATACCACTAGTCCCATAACCTGCACCCATTCCAGACCTCTCCCATCCATGTGTCTATCCAATTTATTTTTAAAACTAAAGTTTTAGTGAACCCGCAAGGATGAAGAAGTGTTCTCAAAGGAGGATGAAGCAGCTGTGGCTGATAAGGAGGTCAAAGAAAGCAAAAAACCTAAAGAGAGAGCACTGAATATGGCAAATATTTGGCAAGAGGATTGGGTAGCATTTTCACCTATATCCAGGTGTCGGCCCAGCAATTAACAGGCAGTAAGTTTGATGTCAGTGGTGGGTAAATTAATGGTAAGTATTCTTAGGGATAATATGTACAAGTCCCTAGAGGGGCAGAGACACTCAACATGGGTTTGTGAGGGGAAGGTCATGGTTGACGGATCTTTGTTGAAATTTTTGAGGAAATGACCAGAAAGGTTGATGAGGGTAGAGCAGTAGAAATAGTCTATCTGGATTTCAGTAAGGCTTTCCATAAGGTTCCACATGGAAGGTTGGTGAGGAAGGTGGGGAAGGTCAGGAAGGTGAGGTTGGTGAGGAAGGTTCAGGCTCTCGGGATTAATGTTGAGATAGTCAGATGGGTTCAACATTGGCTAGAAGATAGGTGACAGAGAGTCATGGTGGATAACTGTATCAAGATGGGAGCCAGTGGTGAGCGGTGTGCTACAGGGATCGGTGTTGGGTCCCTTGTTGTTCGTCATTTATATTAATGATTTGGATGATGGAGCAGTAAATTTGGTGAGTAAATATGCAGATGATACAAAAATAGGGGGAGTTGTAGATAGAAAGGATGGTTTTGGGAACTGCAGAAGGATTTGGCTTGCTTAGAAGAGTGGGCTGAAAGGTAGCAGATGGAGTTTAATGTCGATAAGTGTGAGGTGCTTCATTTTGGGAAGAATAACCATAATGACAGATGGACCTTTCTTTGAAAGTGGATTCTCATGTGGATCGGGTGGTGAAGAAGGCTTTTGGTACGCTGGCCTTTACAAATCATCCCGTAGAATATAGGAGCTGGGAGGTGATGTTGAGATTGCTCAAGGCATTGGTGAGGCCAAATCTAGAATACTGTGTACAGTTCTGGTCCCCAAATTATAGGAAGGATATAAATAAGGTAGAGAGGGTGCAGAGAAGATTTACTAAAATGTTGCCTGGATTGGAGTATCTAGAATACAAAGAAAGATTGAATAGACTGGGTCTTTATTCATTGGAGCATAAAAGGTTGAGGGGGATTTGATAGAGGGATATAAAATGATGAGAGGGATAGATAGAGTAGACGTGAATAGGCTCTTCCCCTTGAGGGTAGGTGAGATTGGAACGAGGGGTCATAAGTTAAGGGTTTGGAGGCAAAAGTTTAGCAGTAACATGAGAGAAAGCTTCTTCACTCAGAGAGTGGTTGGCTGCGTGGTATGACCTTCTGGAAGTGGTGGTTGCAGCAGGGTCAATTTTGTCATTTATGAGAGGGTTGGATGAGTCATGGATGTGAAGGGGTTGGAGGGTTATGGTGAAGGAGCAGGTAGGTGGTGCTAGTGGAGTTTACTTAAATGGTGTGGACTAGAGGGGCTGAGATGGCCTGTTTCCATGCTGAAATTGTTATATGGTTATATGAGGAATCAACTAAAAAAATAAGGAGAGAAAGGATGTCATTCGAAGGTAAGCTAGTGGAAATATTAAAGAGGATGTGCAAAGTTTCTTCAGGTGCACAAAAAGCAAAAGAGAGACGAAGGTGGACATTGGAATGCTGGGAGTGACATTGGGGAGATAGTAATGAAGGAACAAAGAATTTTACATCTGCCTTCTCTGTGGAAGACACCAGTCATTTTTCAGAAGTTTGAGTTTCAAGTTTATTGTCATCTGATTGATCAAGAACAACCTGACAAAACAGCGTTCTCTGGTTCTCAGTGCAAAATACGCAGACACACAACCACTCATGCACACAAACAACTTAAATGCAGAACAAATATACAGATCTAAAAATAAATAAATATTATTCAGTAAATATGACCATCTCCGATGAATAATGTGAGCAGTTCGTTTGGTCGTTCAGTCTTCTCACTGCCCGTGGGAAGAGGCTGTTCCTCAGCCTGGTGGTGCTGGCTCTGATCCTCCTGGATCTCTTTCCCGACGGGAGCATCTGAAAGATGCTGTGTGCGGGGTGGAAGGAGTCCTCAATGATTTTGTGCTCCATCTTCAGACAACGATCCCGGTAGATCACATTAATGGCAGGGTAGGAGACTCGAGTGATCCTCTTATGGTCCTGTAGATTGACAGCCAATCTATTTCTCTATAGATAAAGGTCCTATAGAAGGTTGACAAAATGGTGGCTGGCTGTCATGTTGTGAAGAGTATCAGATTCAGTGGGTTCATAGAGAGACGGGCCTAGACACGTGTTACAATAAAAGTAACTTTAATTGTCGCACAGAAGACAAACCGGGGAGCACATTAAAGAATACTCAATTACTATTTCACTTAAGTAACGATTATAGACATTCACCTCCAACCTATGTTAGATTCTGACAATAGTGAACTTGTACTCGATTTGCTCACATACTTGACTACACACACTACAAACAGGGACTATTACATGCACTCAGTTCCCTGACCCAACAGGCTCTCTGCAAGTTTTGATCTCCCACAATATTATGGCTCCGCTTCAGGGCAGTGCACACCTTACCTGCGACATTACCAGCAGTGTCCACAGTAGCGACCTGGCATGGAGCGATGTCCAGGGCTTGGACCATGAGACATAGAGAGATAATGTGCTGTGAGTTGGTGTTATAAACAGTGCATCCAGCCAATAATGACCCGAGGTGATTGAAATGAACCAACAGCAATGTGCGCACTAATAGGTGGCCAGAATCCAAACATAATGGACCTTTGAATAAGTTTCAGACAGACAGGACATGTGACCACCCACAATACAGACAGACTGCAAGGCTACATTTCCTCCACGCAACACTGGTAGCCTTGACTGCTTTGGTTTTCCCAGGAAGTGAAGTCACTGTTGCACCTTCCTGACCAGTGAGGAGATGGTTGAGTGTCCACAATAGGTCACTAGTTAAGTGAACTCCAAAGCACTGTTTGCTCTCCACTCTCTCTCTTATAGAGTTGCTGACTTGTGGGTCAAGGGGCAGAAGTCTGTGTGCAATGGGTATTACCAAGGAGAAGGTGCTGGGGGGCGGGGGGGGGGGTGGGCTGAAGGTGGATAAATCACCTGGACCAGATGAAATACACACCAGAGGTTTGAAAGAAGTGGCTTGTGGAGGCATTGGAAGTGATCTTTCTGGAATTGCAGGATTTTGGAATGGGTTTGGAGGATTGGACAATTGCAGATATCACTCCACTCCTTAAGAAAGAAGGGAGACAAAAGACAGGAAATTATAGGCTCGTTAGCCTGACTTCAGTGGTTGGTAAGATGTTAGAATATATATTTAAGGATAATGTTTCTGTGCACTCAAAGATCAAAGTCAGCATTATTCCCTGCAGGGAAAATTCTTTTGTTGGAAATTCCTGTTGGAATTCTTTGAGGAAATAACAGGAAACGCGGATAAAGGAAAGTCAATGGATGTGGTTTACCTGGAATTTCAGAAGACCTTTGACAAAGTGCCACATATGAGACTACTAAACAAAGGCCATGGCCTTATGGGAATGGTCCTGACATGGATAGAAGTTTGGCTGACTGCATGAGGCAGAGGGGGGATGAAGGAGGCCTTTTCTGGTGACCAATCGTGTTCCACAGGACGCGATGCTGCCTGCTGCTTTTCACAATTTATGGAAATGATAGATCATATAGTTTTGTAGCCAGGTTTGTGGATAAGAGAAAAATCAGACAAGGGATGGATATTGGTGAGGAAGCTTGAAAAATTGGTTATCTATCTTGATCTCCTATAAACACTGTGAGATCGGCTGAGATCCTCCAGCATTTCTCCATTTTTACTCTTGAAAAAGCACCAAGTCTGCAGAAGGACTTACACAGGTTAGAGAATGGGCAAGAACATGGAAGATGGACCATTGTGTCAAGAAGTGTATGATCGTGAACTTTAGTGGAGGCAATAAAGGCAAAGAGTAGTTTTGAAATGGACAACATTCAGAAATCAGAGGTGTGATGTTGAAGCTTTATAAGGCATTGGTCAGACATTATAAGGCATTGGAATATTGTGAGCAGTTTTGGGCTGCAGATCCAAGGAATGTTGTGTTGGTCCAGAGGAGGAGGGTTTTCACGTGAGGAGTGTTTGAAGGCTCTGAGATGGTACTTGCTGGAGAATGTGGGGGGGGGGGGGGGGGGGAGAAGGTCCATCATAGAACTCTATCAAATATTGAAAGGTCTGGAGAGAGTGGATGTAGAGAGTGTTTCCTTTGATGGGGGAATCTGTGGAATTCATTGCCATGGATGACTGTGGAGGCTGTCATTGGGGATATTTAAGGTAGAGGTGATCAAGAAGGGAATCAAGGGTTACAGGAGAAGGCAGAAGAATGAGGTTCAGAAAGATAGTAAATCAACCATGATGGAATGGCAGGATGGACTCAATGGGCCAGATGGTCTAATTTTGCTCCTATGTGAATCTAACTAATCCCACCTCTAATCTTGAATCTATCTTCCTGGGATTCTGTTCTGAACCCTGATTATATCGCCCCACATTTGATCCCTTCATGATCATTAGCTCACTGCAATTTAGAAAATCATATGGTGAAAATCTTTCAACCCACTAACTACTGCTAGCTTTTCTATCTATTTGACATTTCATCATCTTCACAGTTCATTATCATGGCTGGTACAATCAGTTCACTTTTTCCACTTCAATAACCACTCCAGCAAAAATCAGAGAATAATGGGTGAGAAAAAGGTTGCAGATCATCCACTGACTCATTGCCAGTACTGCTCCACTGTGATCAATTCTAAATTCCACATCACAATATCTGAAGCTTTGAGTGTTTACATAGACAACAGGGGGCTGAATCAGACTTCTGCCCCTGTGTTGTTGAACTGATGCCACTGCACACAAGTTGAAACAATATGAGAGTTTTTGTTATTGTATAAGGTGGATTCTAACCAGTACTGAAAGGTGTGGACTTTAAAGAGTTTCCTGAAAAAAGGGCAGCTCCTTACAAAAATACTTTGGCATGTTGAAAGGAAGCAGAAAAATCACTGAACATTAATGAATCAAGGCCACAGGTATTCATTGTGGTTTATAAAAAATGTACTGCAGGGCTGGAAAACTAAACATTCCCATATGAGCCTGAAAATGCAAACGCTTATTGTTGGAAAGTTAAAATCAGAGAGAAATTATTAAAAGGACGGAAACCATGAATCTGCTATCAGGTTTCTATCATGGCAACTCTGGGATGTTGCTGTCACGGCAGTTTTATAACACTTTTACATTTGTACATTAGTTAAAATGTCATCCATTTTGTTCAAACGTATCTAACCAACAGAATAAATTTACTTCCTACTGCACAACGTAACTTGTTTTGTACAAAGTCATGCTGGTTGTCCCTCATTTCACAAATGTGTGGAAATCCTATTCCAAGAATCTTCTCCAAAAGCATCCTTCCAATGATATGAGGTTCACTGGCCTATCATTTCCTGGATTTATCCCTATTTCCTTCTTGAACAAAATTGACAAGTCTCCAGTCTTCTGGGACCTCACCTATTGTGACTGAGGACACAAAGATTTTTGTCAAGGCCCCAGCACCTACTTGCAATAAACTGAGAAATATCCCACTAGACCCTGGGGACTTATCCTCTTCAATGTTCTTCAAAAGATCCAGCACCACCTCTTTCTTGATATCAAAATGCCCCAAAACAACAGCAATCTTCACATTGCTCTCAAGATCCTCCATGTCTTTCTCCTGGGTAAACACTGATACAAAATACTGATTTAATATAGTGCCCACTCCCTCTAACTCCAGACATCAATTCCCTTCTTTGTCCAAGACTGGTCCCTAGACATCTTGTTGTTCTGAATGTGTGTTTAAAATGTCATGGGATTTCTTTAATCCTTCTCATCAAGGACATTTCATGGCTTTTCTCCATCCTGATGCTTTGTTTGAGTTCTTCCTTCATTGTTTATATTTTTCCAGGACCATATTATTTGCTTCCCAAACTTTACATATGCTTCATTTCTCGTTTTGACCAAAATAATTACTTCTTTTGTCATCAAGATTCTCTGACCATCCTCTTCCTGCCCTCCTTCTTCACTGGAACATGCCAGTCCTGGACTCAAATTCCCTGGTTTAAACATCTCCCACATGTTGGAGACTTGCCTGATAATTACTGTTCCCAATTAACTCACCCAGCTCTTGTCAAACCCAAGGGATTGGTGCAGTCAACAAAGTCCCACACCACCCAGCGCACGCTCTGTTCTCGCTGCTGCCATTAGAATAGAGATATAGGTGCCACAAGACTCTCCCCATAGGGTTCAGGAACAGCTGCTCCCCCTCCACCATCAGACTCCTCAATGACAAAGTCAATCAGAGACTCATTTAAGGACTCTTACTTGTGCACTTTATTGAGTTTTGTTCTCCCTGTATTGCACAGGTTGTTTACATTTGTTTATGTTTTTTTTACATGTCCACGCTGTGTACAGTTTATTTTTTGTAGCACCAATTAGTGGTAATTCTGCCTGGCCCACAGGAAAAAGAATCTCAGGGTTGTATGTGATGCCATGTATGTCCTCTGACAAAAAATCTGAAATCTAAAATCTGAAAAGGCAATTTAACAGGTATATCATTAAATATTTTCTGTTAGTTCATAGACTGAATATCTACTCTTCATTTATCTAATCAGTCAGTTGCTAATGGGTAGTTCTCCCTCTTGCTGGATGCCACAGTGAAGCAGCAGGTAAAACTGTGGACTCACAGATGCAGTGACCTCTGGTGCTTACTGTGGGGAGTTTTCATGTTCTCTCCATAGAGTACCCTACCAAGGACCTTCATTTGCTCCCTCATCCCAAAGATGTCTGGACTGGAGTGTTTAATTGGCCTCTATAGAGTGTCCCCATTTTGTGAGAGAATTTGCAAATACACAGGGAGACTCAAGGCTTCGTGCCAGGGAGGGCAACAGAACCTCCCTCAATGTCAGCAAGATTAAGGAGATGGTCAGACTCTGTAAAAGACGTGATGCTCACTCCCAGATCTGCATCAATTGCACCGTGTAGAGACAATAGGAGGTTTATGTTGCAAGGAGTAAACATCTCCCACAATCTGTTCCGGTCCACCATGTTGTTGTAATGGCCAAGGAAATGCTCCAGAGTCCCCTTTAATTGCTCCAAAGTCTGAGGAAATGTGACAGGTCATTTGTTTTCCTCAAGAACATGTTCCAATTGAAAGCATCCTATCAGGGGGCATCACTACGTGGTACAGGAACTGCTTGGTACAGGAATTGTCAGGGGGCATCACTACGTGGTACAGGAACTGCTTGGTACAGGAACTGTCAGGGGGCATCACTACGTGGTACAGGAACTGCTTGGTACAGGAATTGTCAGGGGGCATCACTACGTGGTACAGGAACTGCTTGGTACAGGAACTGTCTGGGGGAATCACTATGTGGTACAGGAACTGCTTGGTACAGGAATTGTCAGGGGGCATCACTACGTGGTACAGGAACTGCTTGGTACAGGAACTGTCTGGGGGCATCACTACGTGGTACAGGAACTGCTTGGTACAGGAATTGTCTGGGGGCATCACTACGTGGTACAGGAACTGCTTGGTACAGGAATTGTCAGGGGGCATCACTACGTGGTACAGGAACTGCTTGGTACAGGAACTGTCTGGGGGCATCACTACGTGGTACAGGAACTGCTTGGTACAGGAATTGTCAGGGGGCATCACTATGTGGTACAGGAACTGCAAAAACTGCAGAGATTTAATAACACAGCTCAGACCATCACACACCCTGCTCTCCTCCATCGACTCCACTGAAACTTCGTCGTGCCTTAGAAAAGGAGCCAATATGAAAAGATGCATCCCATTGCAGCCACACCCTCATGGGTAATGAGTAAAGAGTGTTTATCGCCATATATTATGCATAAGTTGCATGTCCTAGTGCATTTAAATGTAATTGCTGCACCCACACAGGGATGTAAAATGCATGGATTAAATTACCACAATATGGCAGGAAAAAAGTAAATAATAAATTTAACCCCTGCTTTTTGTGATTTAAGAAATTACTTGGATGAAGAAGTGGAGGGGTGGGTCAGTAATTTTGCATCTGACATGAAGGTAGGAAATTGTCGTAAGTTAAAGTGGGATATCGATAGAATGCAGAGTTGGGTCGAGAAGTAGCAAATGAGGTTCAATGCAGAAAAGTGTGAAGTGAAGCATTTTGGAGGATTGAACATGAAGGTGGAGTAAGTACATAGTTAATATCAAGATTCTTCACAGTGTGGTGAGGCTGAGGGATCTTCGGGGTACAAGTCCATGGATCGCTCAAGGATGCCACACAGGTTGATAGGGTGGTTAAGAAGACTAATGGTAGCTGACCTTTTCATTAGTTGGGGGATTGAGCTGTGAGGTAATATTGCAACTCTATAAACTCTGGTGAAACCGCACATTGTGTTCAGTTCTTGTCACCTCATCACAGGAAGGATGTGGAAGCATTAGCAAGGGTGCAGAGGAGATTTACCAGTACATTGCCTGGATTGGAGAACATGTCTTATGAGTAAAGGCTGATTGAATGATGGAATGTGAGGGGTGACTACCGGCATTGTCGTTTCCCTGGAACTCTCAGGGGGACTGGCATTGGCGGGCCTCGGTACCCCACCTCCGGCGATAGAAGCACCATCTGTCGCTGGACTCGCTCCTGGGACTGCTCTGGTCTGATTGCGGGACTTCTTTACGAGCCCCGCAATAGCCAAGCCCTTCTGTTTCTGTTTCCACAGAACGTCTGCCCATGCTGCGACTTTGGGGTCAGTGAAATCCGCATCCACCAGAAGCAGTTGGATGTCATCAGGCATCTGTTCCAGGAACGCCTGCTCGAACATGATGTCGGGCTGCTCATCTCCCAGGAGGGCCTGCATCTTGTTGATGAAGGCCGACAGGGATCTGTCTCCAAGCCCATCCAGGTGGAGCAAACGTGCTCCTCGCTCTCTCTGTGAGAGTCTGAACATCTCAGTTAATAGCTCTTTGAAGGTAGTGTAATTGCCTTCCGATGGTGGCCTGCGGATAAAGTTGGCCACTCTGTCTGTGGATTCAGGGCGCTGATCGCATGGTAGTACCGGGTGGTCTCTGCTGTGATGACCCGAATCTGGAACTGAGCCTCTGCCTGGTTGAACACACCAGATCGAACTGTCCAGAAGGTCGGGAGCTTCAGGCCGACTGCGCTGACTGTGGCTTCATTCTCCATTGCTAGGCCTAGATTCCTTCTAAACCGTTAGGATCACCAATTGTAGCAGACCGCTACAAAAAAACACACACACACTGTGTGGCAGTTAAACTCACTCCATTATTAGGGCTGGAAAGGCTGCTTTTATACTGTTTAAGTTCCCACCATTTTTGCTGATTGACTGAGTCAGCCATAAGAATAACAACAGTGGGTGGGAACATCCATGCATATGAATGCCCTTCTTCCCCAGCCTGTTTCTGCTGAGTTAGCTGGGCAGCTTGACCAATGCCATTTGAGGGCTGTTGGTCTGATGCTGCCCCAGCTTCTACCCCCCGCCGGTTCGTTTCCTGGGAGTCGCTTTAGCGATCTCTGTCTGCGTCTGCTGCCGTGTGATGTGCCGGCCCAATCTCCGCAAATGTGGGCCGCCACATACTCTTTGATAGGCCACAAATACGCATTAGATGTGAGGAACAAAAGAGGATTATGGGAGTGAGGTTAGGATGGTTTAGATTGATGATGGGATGGGTTTAAATAGGTCAGCACATAGGGTAGATACAATAGAGAAGTATTCACAATTGCAGTTAATACAAGGCAAAAAAGTGACATTTGAATTGTGCAAACAGATGTTTTGGTGGTCCCAAACTAGTTTATGGTTAGGGCCAGGGTAGCAAAAGCTGATAGTTGTTGAATAAAAACTGGTTTCAAACCTGGAGGTGCTGGACTTTAAGCTTTTAGACCTTCTGCCTGAAGTTAACAGTTCCGCAGATGACTACTGCCGTACATTTTAAATTCAAAATTATTTATAATTTTTAAATGCAGATGATAACAGGCCATTTCAACCCATGAGTCTGTGCCGCCTAATTTACACCTAATTAACGTACACTCCCTGTACGCTCCTTCTTGAGGCAGCGTCTCAAAAATATTGGTTGATGGATGGGAGGCCAGCACCTGTGTTGGACTTGGCTAGGTTTGCCACTTTCTGCTCCCCTCTACATTTTAGGGCACTAGTGTGACCAAACCAGGCTGCAATGCAATAAGTGTACTTTCCACAAGTGCATCTGTAGAAATTTGATAAGAGTATTTGTTGACAAGACAAAAATCCTCAGACTTCTGAGAAAGTAGAGGCATTGGTGTCTCTTCTTCATAGGTTCCTGGAGAGCTCTGAGGATTCTGAGGAAATTAAAGGTACTAACCCTCTCCACTTCCCTCCCATCAATGCAGACAGGTGTGTTGCCTGCCCCTTGGCCTCCACTTCCTAAAGTCCACAATAAGCTGATGAAGAGAAAAAGATTGTTGTTTTGGCACCACACTTCCAGATTTTCCATCTCCATCCTGTATTCTGACCCATTATTAATTACCTGTTATTTGGCCAACAATGGTGATGTTGTCAGCAAGTTTTGAGATGGGTTTGGAACCAAATTTGGCTACGCAATCATAACTATCAGGAATGGTGTAGGGGACTAAGAATGTAGTCTTAAGGATCATTCTTCACCCTCCTCCTAATCGGAAGAAGATTCAGGAGTGTGGGTGTGTGAGATCACACACCACTAGATTCAAGGACAGGTTCTTTCCACACTCCTGAATACACCACCCTCTATAATCACAGGGTCAAACAGCATGGAAACAGGACCTTCAGCCAAAATGCCCTCACTGACCAAAATGTCCTATCTACACTGATCCCCCTTGCTTAAATATAGTTCATATCTCTCTCAACCCATCCTTTCCATTAAATAGCACGGCTTTTGTTCTGCAGTAACTGACCTCTCTCTGCAACTCTGCATCCCCACTCTCTTTTATTGCTGCACGGTGTAAGAGTTGACTAGTAGACTGTTCATAAAATAAACTTTCTCCCTGTGCCTCTTTATGTGTGACTATACACTTGAAGAGGATGCATGAAACTGATGAGAGTTCCTTGTGAAAAATAAAAATGGATTAATGTAGGCTTGTGCTAGATGGAGAGATGTGGGCTGAAAGGCCTGTTTCAGTGCTAACTCTATGCCTCTCTATCATTAGCTGTGCTTATTTCAGGTTGTGAGTTACACATTAGTTGTGTCTGACTACCTTTTGTGCCATTTTCACCGCGCTTTCATCTGTGACCTTCTGCAAGAATGTAGCCTGCTCCAGAGTGGTTTTTTTCTGGTCTCCAGGGAGGGTTTTACTAAATCAATTTCATGGTTTTTCACACTTCTGCCAGTAAAATATGACCTTTTCAAAATAAAATAATTTTCCTCTTTGATGCTGATTTGTGACTGCTGTGTTTTTGATGTGATTGCAGAATTCTGTCACATTCCTCCTGCCTCACTCGAACACCTCACCTGTTTGATATTAAAGCTCCATCCTTTGACCTCCATCAATGAAGTGCGTGTGCTTGTGTTATTAGTACACATGTCACTTCAAAACGCCAATGGGGAAAACTCAAGAAACTTTTTTCCAAGAAACCACCAGTTCTGACCTCAAACCTGCTCTCTAACTTGTTAAGGCTATATTTTCAGTTATTCTGTACATTGCTTCCAGCTTTGACTCCCAGTTTCACATCTCTTTGTCCCACATAACAGCCAAGGAAAAGTCTAGTTTCAGGCATTCTTGTTTATAGTTTATTGTGAAGTCAACACAGCTGGAGGTGCATGAGGTGTGATTCCAGTAGATTAGAGGAACAGGGGAACTGCCGTGAAAGGAAGACGTGCAGGAACAATTTAGAATGGTAATTCAATTTTATTGATTCATTCACCATCCCCTTAGCCCTGGAACTGAACAACTTCCTCGACCACATCCGAGAGTTCGAGGTCACAAAAAGCCCAGATTACCTGACACAAGCTTCAGACTTGAGACGTCGATAATTCTCTGCCACTGATGTTGTTGACCCTTTGAGTTGCTCCACAAGTTGGCATTTTGCTCTACATTTCAGCATCTGCAATCTTTTGTGATTCATTTTTAAAAATTCCACCTTATTAACCTATTCCACAGCTGCCACGGTAAGGCTGGAACCCTGATTCCTCAATTGCTTGACCAGGTCACTGGATTTCTATTCTGGTCATTTAATAGCTGAACTAACCATTCTCCATGTCTAGATATATTTGCTTTTCGTTGGTGACTTTGAGTTCATTGGTCACTTTGAGGGGTACTGGAAATAACTGCTTGCAATTTGTAAATGTTATGCATAATAACTCTGCCTGCATTTCAGAAATAATTTGTTGTCTGTAAAATAGATTGAGGCATAATCACAAAAGATCCAATAAACTCATTGCTGCCTACATTTCCCCTTGCTCGCAAAGGCAAATGTTAACAGAAAATGGAAATTCAAATAGCTTCTCAATGCATGAAACAAGATTGTATGGGAACTAAGGAGAGTGATTTTCTTACTGGACTCGTCATCTGAAGACATGGAGTAATGATCCAGAGACAATTGACTGAGAAATTTGATCCCATTGAACTGATTTTATTCGGTCTCCTTCTGTTGGTTTTGTCCAAACTTCCGCTGTAAATTGGGATTGAACATCTGTGACATGGCTGGCACAGATTTGTTGTTCTGAATGCATTGTCGATGAGGAGAATGGTGCAGAATAGGCAGTTGATATCTGCTGATAACACATCTGCCATACTGACCTGTACATCACACTGAGACATGCACAGGTAACCTTGTCTGAACAGCAGAACACATCCCCCTCTAAAGACAGAGTTTCAAGTAGAAAGGAGGCTTATAAGCAACATGCAATTATGAGTTCAAGGTCATCTTTCTGGATTGAACAGAGGTACTTGGTGAAGTAGTCACCCAATTTTTTGGCTTTCTCTTGAGTTGAGAAGGCAAGATTATGAGCACAAAATAAATGGCAAGTGAATTTCACTTGAAAGTACTGTTTTGGACTGTGGTTGGTGTAAAAGGATGGAGTGACAAGGAAGATGAGCAGTGAGTGCAAAAGCCCTGTGCAACAAGGGAATAAGACCAGTAAAGGAAGAGAATAGAGATGGACCAAAGGTTGGGATTCTTGATTGGAAGAAAACAAATGTCAAGGGGATGAGAAAATATTTGGAGGGTGTGGATTGGGATAAGATATTTTCAGGGAAGAATGTGGCAGATAAATGGAGGATATTCAAAGGAGAAGTTCTAAGAGTGCAGAGTCGGTCTGTCCCCGTGAGGATTAAAGGTTAGAAACTGTAGGGAGCCTTGGTTTTCAGAAGATATTGGGAACTTGGTTTGGAGGAAGAGGGATGTGTACAATATGTATAAACAGCAAGGAAGGGATGAACTGCTTGAGGAATATAAGGAGTGGAAAAGAAATCTTAAGGAAATTAGAACGGCAAAAAAAGAGAAATTAAGCTGCTTTGGCAGGAAAAGTAAAAATAAATCCAAAGGGTTTCTACAAGTTAATTAAAAGTGAAAGAAGAGTGAGGGATAAAATTGGACCCCTTGAAGATGAAGGGCCAGGGAGGCTCTGTGAGAAGCCAGAGGATCGAGGTGAAATTTTAAACAATTTTATTTCTTCAGTATTCACTAAGGAAAAGAATATTGAGCCAGATGAAGTGAAGAAATATGGTAGGGAGCTCATGGATAGTATAAGGATTAATGAGGAGGTAGTGTTGGCTATATTGAAAAAGATCAAGGTGGATAAATCTCCAGGTCCCAACAAAATATTCCCTTGGATCCTGAGGGAGGTTAGTAAACAAATAGTGGGGGCATTGACAGAAATATTTAAAATGTCACTGGCCACAGGGGAAGTGCCGGAGGACTGGAGGGTGGCTCATGTTGTTCCGCTGTTCAAAAAAGGATCAAAAATAGACCTGGTAATTGTAGGCCTGTAAGTCTGATGTCGGTGGTGGGTAAATTAATGGAAAGTGTTGTTAGAGATGGTACATACGACTATTTGGAAAGACAGGGATTGATTTGGAGTCGTCAGCATCGTTTTGTACGTGGTAGATCATGTCTAACAAATCTTACAGAGTTTTTCGAGGTTACTGAAAAGATTGGAGGGGAAGACGGTGGATGTTGTCTATTTGGACTTTAGTAAGGCTTTTGAAAAGGTTCCCCATAAGGGATTAGCTAGGAAGGTGGAAGTATTAGGTATTAATGATGAAGTAGTGAAATGGATTCAACAATGGTTGGATGGGAGATGCCAGAAAGTTGTGGTGGAAAATTATTTGTGGAATTGGAGGCCAGTGTCGAGTGGAGTGCCTCAGGGATCATTATTGGGTCTTCTGTTGTTTATCATATATATTAATGATCTAGATGATAGGGTGGAAAATTGGATTAGTAAATTTGCAGATGACACAAAGGTTGGCAGTGTTGTGGACAGGGAGGAAGATTATCAAAGCTTACAGGGTAATATAGGACAGTTAGCAGAGTGGGCCGAAAGATGACAGATGAAGTTTAATACTGATAAATGTGAGGTGCTACATTTTGGTAGGACTAATCAAAATAGGTCATACATGTTAAATAGCAGACAATTGAGGAGTACAGTGGAACAAAGGGATTTAGGAATCATGGTACATAATTCCCTGGAAGTTGAATGACATGCAGATAGGATGGTGAAGTAGGCATTTAGTATGTTGGCTTTCATAAATCAGAGTATAGAACAGAGGAGTTGGGATGTTATGTTGAAATTGTATAAGGCATTGGTGAGGCCAAATTTGGAATATTGTGTGCCGTTTTAGTGGCCAAATTACAGGAAGGATATAAACAGAATAGAGAGAGTGCAGAGGAGGTTTACGAGAATGTTGCCGGATTTCAGGGTTTGAGATACAGGGAACAGTTGACCAGGCTGGGACTGCCTGGAGCATAGAAGGTAGAGGGGTGATTTGATAGAGGTATTCAAAATTATAAGTGGGGTGGGTAGAGTCAATGTGGATAGGCTTTCTCCACTGAGAGTGGGGGAGATACAAACAAGAGGGCATGGATTGAGAGTAAAAGGGGAAAAGTTTAGGGGAAACATAAGGGAGAATTCCTTCATGCTGAGGATGGTGGGGGGATGGAATGAATTTCCGGGAGTGGCAGTAGAAGCGAGATTGAAGTTAATATTCAAGGAAGGTTGGATGGATATATGGATAGGAGAGGTGTGGAGGATTATGGGCCAAATGCGGGTCAGTGGGACGAGGTGGGAGATGATGTTGGCATGGACAAGTAGGGCCAAACTGGCCTGTTTCTGTGCTGTAAATGGTTATATGGTTATATATGGGAACTGGAGCCAAGACAGTTACGGGGACCATGACAGCAACATCAGGAAGTTTGGAGTTAAATTTTAGATTTGATAGAGATTGCTGTAGTTCCTTTGCTTCCAAAACCCTTTAATTAGAGAGCCAAGCAATACTACAACAGAGAAACAGACCCTCTGGTCAATCTAGTCCATGCCAAACAATTATTCTGTTTTGTCCTATGGACCTTCACCCAGATTATTGCACGGGTGTGAGGGCGATCTGGCTGCGACATCTGTCACCCCATTGATCGCTAGGGATGATTCGGCTGATCTGGCTGGCTAGGCGGGTGTCACCCTTCCCTCACAGCTCCATGTGCGTCCCTCCCGAAGCTCAGCGCTCGGTCGCAGAGGATGGACCCCTAGAAGAGGACCGCTCCGCCGGTCTAGGGCATATGACGTAGCTACTCCCCTGCTAGTCTAAACCTCAAAGACCCAGACTATTGCACTGCATCACCCCCGCCCCCCTCCCATCCATGTATCTATCCAAAATTCTCTGAAAAGTTGAAATCTAACCTGCATCCACCTCTTCCACTGGCAGCTCATTCCATACTCTTCACACCCTCTAAATGAAGTTCGTCCTAATGATCCCCTTAAACATTTCACCTTTCACCTTTAATCCATGACCTTTAGTTCTTGTCTCTCTCACACACCTCAGTAGAAAAAGTCGACCCAATCTATATTGCTCATAGATTCGAATACCTCTGTCAAATCTCCCCTCATTCTCCAATGCTCATTCAACCAAATCAACCTTTTCCTATAACACAGCTCCTTAAGCCCTGACAATATTTTAAATTTTAATTTTTAAACATTTAAAATTTAGACACACAGCACAGTAACAAACTCTTTCAGCCCCTGGCGTAAATCCATGCAGAAACGGGGAGAAATTACAGACAGCGCTGGATTCGAACTTGGGTCTTTGGAGCTGTAACAGCATTGTGCAAACCACTTTTAATATCCTTATAAATTTTCCCTGAACACTTATATCTTTTCTGTAGTAAGAACTGTGTGCAATACTCCAAATTTGGCCTCACCCATGTCTTGTACATTGGCCCTCATAAATCAAATGGAAAAAGTGGGCTACAAAATGGCTGATGGAATTTAACATGGGCAAGCACAAGGTGCTGCACTTTGGGGGGACAAATCAGGGTAGGATTTGCATAGTAGGGAACTTTGGAACAGAAGGATCTGTGAATATGGACCCATAATTCCCTGAAAGGGCCATAAAGAATGTTTTTGGCATGTTATCCTTCATAAATGAAAGTATGGAATACAGGAGTTGGGATGTTACATTGAAGTTTTATAAGACATTGGTGTGGTCAAATTTAGAGTATTGCATGGATTGGGGGTATGAAGGGCTATGGTTCAAGTGGATGAGACTAAATAGTTTGGCATCAACCAAATGGGCCAAAGGACCTGTTTCTATGCTGCAGTGTTCTATGGATATTGGTCCCCTCCAGATCAGATTCAAACTGTCCTGCTGGTTTTTTACATGACTTGGGCTGTAATTCAGATGGTTTTGCTGTTGAGATTCTGCTTTCTAATTTAAACCTCAACTGTGCACACTCCTTCAACTGAATCTCCCTTCCTGTCATTGGTTCCCACATGGATCAGTACAACTGATCTTCACCCTTCAGTCCAAGTTCTTCTCGTCCGGATGCAATATCCTTGTCCCCAGCAAGACGCAGACACCTTTGGGACTTCAATTTGCAGTGCACAGAACAGTCTCTGCACCACCCCACCTGCATTATCTGTCTCATTATTACTCCATTCATTTCCCACTCTTCCAGCTTGACTGGCACTACCGCAAGTCATAGGAACATTTCCCACTCAGCCCCACTGCCAGACCTCCTCCCCATAACTTTTGATGCCCTGGCTAATCAAGAATCTATCAATCTCTGTCTTAAATGCACCCAATGACTTGACCTCCACAACTGCCTGTGGAACAGATTCCATAGATTCACCACCTTCTAGCTAAAGAAATTCCTCTGCATCTCTGTTCTAAGTGGATGCCCTTTAATCTTGAAGTTGAGCCCTCTTGTCCCAGACTCCCACCATGGGAAACAACTTTACTACATCTACTTGCCCATGCCTTTCGACATTCAAAATGTTTCAATGAGATTCTCCCTCATTCTCTTAAATTCCAATGAGTACAGGCCAAAAGTTGACAAATACTCCTCACATGATGACCCTTCCATTCCTGGAATCATCCTTGTGGATCTCCTCTGAACCATCTCCAATGTCAGCACATCTTTTCTTCAACGAGGAGATAAAACTGCTCACAATACTCCGTGAGGTCTCACCAGTGCCTTCTGCAGCCTCAACATCACATCCCTGCTCTAATATTCGATTCCTCCTGAAATCAATGCCAACATTCTATTTGCGTTCTTGACCTCCAACTCAAATTGCAAGTTTACCATCGGGCTACCCTACATGAGGACTCCCAGGTCCCTTTGCATCTGGGTACTTTTAATTTTCTCCCCATTTAGAAAATAATCTGCCCTTTTATATTTTCTACCAAAGTGCATGACCATACACTTTCCAACATTGTATTTCATTTTCCACTTCTCTGCCCATTCTAATCTGTCTAAATCCTTCTCCAGCCTCCATGTTTCCTCGGCATTACCTGCTCCTCCACCTACCTTTGTATCATTAGCAAATTTGGCCACAAAGTCATTCAGTCCACAATCCAATCATTAATATACAACATAAAAAGAAGTGCCAACACCATCCCCTGTGGAACATCACTAGCAACTGGCAACCAACCAGCATATGATCCCTGTATTCTGACTCTCTGCTTTCTACCAGTCAGCCAAAGCTCTACCCACACTGGTATGTTTCCTGTAATACCATGGGTTTTTGTCTTGTTAAGTAACCTCATGTATAGCACCTTTTCAAAGGCCTTCTGTAAATGCAAATGCAAAATCCACTGCATCTCCCTTTCATGTTATCCGTTACTTTCCTCACTGTTCCTGCAGCCTCTGGTTTTGACTTCTCTGGCCATGATCAGGATGAACTTTTGGTCTGGGAGTTGGCACTGTATCCTCAGTGACACTAACATTCTGGATCTCCATATCTGCTCCACATGGAGACACAGAATGGCCAATTTATGATACTTAACCTAAGGTGTATGATAGGGTGAAAGAACAAATCCATGGATTGTCCAAGCCTCAGACTTACCTCATGGCAGAGTTCTTTGAGCAGCAGACCATGAAGCTATGGTCTTCATGGATCGTAATAGATGCCACCAGGTTCCAGACTCTGTCATTTCATCTACAGGTATACCCCAGTTTACAAAAGTAGAGCGTTCCTGTGAAACATTTTGAAAGCCTAAGTGGTGTAAAGCGAAGACCCATTCACTACTATTGAAGGGTATTTTCATAAAATTAAAAACCCATTCAAATTTCTTTCAGATAACGAACACATGTTTCTTCATAAAAGCGGATTTGCGTAAAGCGAGTATTTGTAAATCAGGGTATTATCCACCTGCCATAGTTTAACTAATTTTATGTAATAAATTAAAATATAAATTCTTCAGATTATTTTCCCCACCACTGTGGTAAATATCATTGTGATAAAACCACTGATGCATGTATTTGTCTGGTCAGGTACCTGTGGCTCCTCCCACAACCTCCTGCACAAAGGTGACTGACAACAGCCCCCTCCTCAGTGCAGGACAGCTGAGCAGTATGGATGCGCCTTTGTTCTTTAGTGTATAAAAGCCTATTGGTTTCTCAACCTCAGTCTATGCATCAACCATATCATCAGAACTCTGCAAATGGGCCAATTTCATCGGACCACAGAACCAGAGAACACAACAGCATGGGAACATGCCCTTTATCCCATCTGCATTATTATTCTGCCTAATCCCACTGACCTGTACCAGACAGGACTGATCCATCCTCCTCCCATCCATTAACCTGTCCAAATTTTTCTTAAAATTTCAAACATGAACCCACATTCACCACTTCAGTTGACAGCTTGTTCCACACTTGCTGCTTGAAGACGTCCCCCTTCATGTTCCTCTAAACATCTCACCTAACCTTAGTGGAAAGAGTCAGCTTGTTTTACTTTGTCTCTACCCTTCATCATTTTGTAACCTCTATCAAATTTCCAATCATTCTTCTATGTTCCAGGGAATAAAGTCCGAACCTGAATAACCTTTCCCAGTCGTAAAAACACACAGAAATGCTGGAGGAACTCAACCAATCTTGCAGCGTTCAGAGGAGGAAAAACTATGCTACCAATGTTTCGAGCCTGAGCCCTTTTTCAAGATAAAAGGAAATAAGAGAATAAACACTGAAGATTGGCCAGGAGAGGATTCCATATTAACAAAATGTGTTAACTGACTTTGATAAAAGGTGAGAATTGATATTGTCTCCGTGAAAGGAGATTGAGGGAAAAAGAGGAGGGGCAGAGCTGGGGGGGGGGGGGGGTGGGGGGTGGGGGAAAGCAACAGAGGGAAGAAGGAAGGGATGTTTCACAGAAACCAGAAAAGAATGTTAGTGCCATCTGGTTGGATGGTGCCCAGATGGAAGATAAGGTGTTGTTTCTCCAATTTGCAAGTGGTCTCAGTCTGGCGGTTCTTGAGACCATGGACAGGCAAGGGGATGGGATGGGAAATTGAAATGGGTGGCCACTGGGAGATCCACACTATTGCGGCTCAGTTCTTCAAGTCCCGGTAACGTCCTTGCAAATCTTTTCTGCAGTCTTTCAATCTTGTTTTATAGATTATGGATTGTATGTGGATTACTTGACTTTTAAATCAACCTATTCTCATCATGTGGGCAATGTTACTGGCCAGGCAGTAGCATCATGGATTTGCAAATTACAGAATGAAAATAATGCCACATACAATCAATTGTTCTTATTAACTGTCAACTCTGTGAAGGCTTCCATCCCTGGGGGTAGAATTCTAAGCTATATATCACATGGGTTCAAGGAACTATATTGTGCAAAACGATTTCTTTCTTTAAGAATCCAAAATTGCTAATTATCAAATGAAATGCAGTCTTAAGTATAATAGAAGATGTGGATATCTTTAGACCATTACATTGTTAGACTGTGCCATCCACTCCAATTGTTTCATATTCAAACCTAGACAGTGCAATGCAAGGATGTTTCAGATCACCAGTCATTCTGATTATTCTCAGAGCTGATTAGCTCCTCGAAAAGGATGGGTTCTGTTGAGCAGAGAGGTTGAGAGGGGATTTGATATATAAAATGATGAGGGGAATAGACAGAGTAGATGTGAATAGGCTCTTCCCCTTGGGGGGTCATAAGTTAAGGGTTAGGGGGCAAAACTTTAGAATTAACATGAGAGGAAGCTTCTTCACTCATAGAGTGGGAGCTGAGTGGAATGACCTTCCGGAAGAGGTGCTTGCAGCAGGGTCAATCCTGTCATTTAAGAGGAGATTGGATGAGTACATGGATGTGAAGAGGTTGGAGGGTTATGGGCAGGGAGCAGGTAGGTGGGACTAGTGGAGTTTCATTTAAATTGGTGCGGACTAGAAGGGCAGATATGGCCTGTTTCCGTACTTTAATTGTTGTATGGTTATATATATGGTTATATATGGTCAGGGAACAAAAGATTAATTATCTGGACAAAATCTAAGCCTATTTATCTTTGGGTTTAACAGAAGCAGGCTGAGGTGCACCTTGAATATCAGATTTTAAAAAATATTACAGTGAGTCATCCTTCCATTAACCACCGGATTTTGGATTTGAAAGTATTTCAGCATTTTAGGGCTAATGTGTCAGGGATAATCCTTCTGCACTAATTCATAGCAGAGCGAATGATGAACCTCATTTATTGGTTTTCCTGAAAGTATTCAGTTGTGACACTATGGGGTTTGGGAGTTTTCATTACTTTTATTGGCATTTCTCACCCGAGACATTCTTTACATTTTTCTCCCATGAAGGAATTTAGAAAGTGAATGAGGTGGTCAACACTAGCTTCTCGATAGCAGTTGTGATTTTTTTTGAGTGGCTTGGAACCTGAAACATACATCATACAGCACAGGAATAATGTCACAATGTCTGCTCTGACCATGATGCCACATTAAATCTAGCCATAGCTTTTCTGCCTCCATCTTCTACCTGTTTATATGTCTATATAAATACCTCTGAAACACCACTATCATATCTGCTTTCACTTCTACCTCAGCAGCAGATTCCAGACACCAAGCATGGGCCATGTGAACATGACTTGTGCATTGGGAGCTCAGCCTCACCACTAAACAGCAGGCTGTGGAATACTGGTGGCAGTGACATTGTAGAAGGCAATGAGATCCACAGCCAATCAACATCTCTGAAAAGATTCTCTTTTGTTTTCATTTTCTTCTTTTCATAAATGTTGGTGAATTTTTGTCTACCTTCGCAGGAAATACTTTTGTGTGTTTTATGTGCATGAAAATTAATTGAATCTTGAATTTAGACTGCCCATCCCCTTAGAGAATGTCAATGACATACAAAACTTCTGTTTCTGTATCTCAGCAATGAGCCGGGACTGCATACAGTGACATGTTTTGGTGCTCCATGTCCTATGCAATTCTGCCAAACAGCCACGAAGATGTCCTGTTCTATTCAATCCTCCCCAACAGAGTGATCCTTGAAAGGTAAGGATTGTTGTTCAAGGAGACATTGGGTCAACCAGGCCTATCCTTAGCAGACTTCAGAAGAACGTGCAAACTTCTGACCAGCTTAATAGGCTGATGATGGAATGATGCTCCCCTCGGAGGGGAGTGAATGGTTTGGAGAGCAGTCACTGCCTCAGGATACAGGACATGGCTGAACTGGGCCCAATTTCTTCTGTCAGATGGCAATAACCTGTGAAATTTTCTACCTTGGAAACCAGTAGAGGCCAAATTATTGAAAAAAATGTGAAAGAATCTTAGTGCAATTTTATTACAGAACCAATGACCCAGATTTGAAACAGGCACTGTCTGTAAGGAGTTTGTACGCTCTACCCTTGTCTACATGGGCTTCTTTCAGGTGCTCTGGTTTCTTTCCATCTTCCAAAAATGTATGGGGCTTGTAGGTTAATTGGTGTATTGGGTGGCACAGGCTCATGAGCCAGGAGGGCCTGTTACAGTGCTGTCTGTCTAAAAAAAATGCACGGGGCAATTTGTCATTGCAAAGTCATTGAGGGTTCTGTGGTGAGAACAGAAACATGGTGTTGAGATGAAGGATCTGTCGTGATTGTATCAATTACAAACCAGCTCTGAATAGATAAATAATATATTCTTGGTTTTATTTTTCTGCCTCAACATCTTTTCTCAGCACAGTCTATCAGTGTAACATCCAATTCCCTTTATATGTGTTTGTCCATTCTCCCTTTAAATATCTGGCTATTTTTTTGCTGCAACAACTTAACAAAGTCACAAAGTCCACATTGTTGCTCCATCAATCACCCAGGAGGCTATTGTGGAGAAACGAATAGGCTATAATTCACTTGAGGACATAGAATATCCCTATTGTCCAGCTGTCCTGCACTGAGTTGCAGGGGGCTGTGGAACAGTCTCCTTTATATAGCAGCCTGTGGGGAGGGGCCACAGGTACAACTGGCCAGATAATTAATTATACATTACAGTGGTTCACCACACACATTCTCACTACACTTTGGATAAAGATATGTCTTTAGAATTCCTTGTAAACCTTCTATTGATTCTCTCTGTTCTGACTCTATCCCTTATCAAACATTTCCATTTTTTGGAAGATGTCCATACAGTAATCTCAGACTACTTTTCTAAAAAGAGCTACAGTTTGTTCATTTTTTTCCAGATATGTCCATCTTTGGATTTCTACCATTGTCTTTGTAAATCTCATGGAGTCATATGACAGAAGGAGACCCTCACTCACATTCCCCCCCCCCCCCCCACCCCTTCACCATGTCCCTGCTCACCATCTGTTCTACTCCCATTTACCAGCACTTGCTCCATGGAATTCACCTTAGTGATTCAAATGCTTTGGTTTAAATGTTGTGAGAGCACTTGCCTCCACCACCTTCACAGGGTATGCATTCCATATTCCGATCAACCAAGTTCTTACCCCTTACCATAGGCCTATGCCCTGTAGTTTAGAAGCCTCTGCTAACTTCCCATGATCTTACTCAAGTCAAGTTTATTGTCATCTGATTGTACAAGTACAACCCAACAAAATTGCGTTCTCCGGTCCTCGGTGCAAGACACACAACCAGACATAACACACATGCAGACAATATATATATATATATATAGAGAGAGAGAGAGAGAGAGAGAGAGAGAGAGAGAGAGAGAGAGAGAATATAAAGAAATATATATATATATATATATATATATATAAATAGATATTGTTTAGTAAATATGAGAGTTTCTGATGGTTGGTGTGAGCTGTTCCTTTGACCATTCAGCAATCTCACTGTCTCTGGAAGAAGCTGTTCCTTAACCTGGTGGTGCTGGCTCTGATACTCCTGTATCTCTATCTCTTCCCTTTGTATTTTGACAATCTCTATCATATCTCCTCTTAGCTTTCTTTGGTCCAGGAAAAAGAAACTCAGCCAATCTGGCCTCTTTTCACACTGAAATGCTCCATTCTAAGTAACATTGCACAACATCCAACTCATCGCCCTACACACCCTTCTCAATGCAATCACGTTCTTCCTGAAGTATGGTGTCCAAAACTGCACACATTTTTCGAGCTCAGCTCTAACCAATGCTCTAAGACGTCATGTCATAACCTACCTGTTCTATGTCATGGCACCTTATCTATCTATGCTGTCAGAGATCTTTGGATTTGTACACCTGTGTCCCTCAATTTGCCAAAAGGTCCTAGTATTTATTCTGTCCTCACAAAGTGTTTTAATTTCTGTCTGCCAATGCTCTGTCTAGTTTAAAGGCTGATCAATATTTCAGACTATACCCCCTCCATCAGTAATCACCTGTTTTCACATCTGTGAACTTACCAATCATAACTTCAACACTCATGTTAATATTACTCAGTGATCACTAAAACAACCCCATATTCACCTTCTGCCTATAATAGTTAATTCTGGATCCAATATGTCTTGTAACTCATGACTACATTTTTAAAATCTGTTTCCATGCTGAGACCTTGTCAATGGCTTCACTAAAGTTGGTTTTATTAACATTTAGACGTACGGAATGGAACAGGTACTTCTGGCCCATGAGCCTGTTCCGCCCAAATACACCCACATGACCAATTAACCTATGAACCCTGTATGTCATTGAAACATGGGGAGGAAACCCACGTGGACATGAGAGAACACACAAACTCCTTACAGACAATGGCGGATTCAAAGCCTCATCAGTGGCGAACACATCAATTACTCTCTCTTATTAGTATATTTTATTATCTCTCAAAAATATAAACAAATTGGTCAAACAGAATCTTCCCCTTACAAAAGTAAAACTTGAAAGTCTGCAGACATTGTGCTTGAAGTAAAAAAATGCTGGAGAAGATCAGCAGGTCAGTGTACTGTATTTTGCAAAGATAAAGGTACAAAACCATTTTGGGCTTGTGCCCTTCATCAAGGTATGGAAAAATGTTGGTAGGCATCCGAACAAAAAGATAGTGAGGGAGGAGAGGGGAAAGGAACATGGTCAAAAAGACAGAAGGTAATAGGTGGAGAAGGGAGAGAGGACACAGCAGCAAGCAAGGGGAAGAGGGATGGCTAGGTGAATAGAGAGGGAGTGTAAGGGGTGGAGAGCTGAGGGGAAAGAAGTCAGTGGGAAGATGCACAACCAGACATAACACACATGCAGACAATATATATATATATATATATATATATATATAGAGAGAGAGAGAGAGAGAGAAATATAAAGAAATATATATATATATATATATATATATAAATAGATATTGTTTAGTAAATAAGTTTAGAAGAAATCAGAGAAGTCGATGTTAACGCCATCTGTCTGGAGAATGCCCGGTAGGAAAATGAGGTGTTGTTCCCCCCAGTTTGCTGGTGCTCTTACTGGGATAGTACAAGGGCATGGACAAATGTGTGTTTGAGAGTGGGACACAGAACTGAAATGTTTGACCACTGGGAAGTCCCTGTCACTGGTGCAGACAGAGCAACATTTTTCCATACCTTGATGAAGGGCTCAAGCCCAAAACGTTGGTTATGTGCCCTTATCTTTGTGACTGTGGTGTTTGTCTAAATAAATAAAAAAATAATTGTGGTGGGTGAACTGACTAAATTCTTAATATAGCAATGTGGGACGACCAATAGTTAACAGAGACGATTTGATGAAGTTTTATTTTTTTTATATAAACATTAAAAAATATCATAAATAAGCTAAAATATTTTCATGCATATTTACAGAATTCAAATCTTGCAATACTGTTAGAAAAAGCACACGATGATGCCTTAAATGGTTTCCAGGTGGCCTCATAAGCCTTTAGTTTTCTTCTCAATTAATACTAACTGGGAATATTGAGGACTGCTCAATGTAAAATCAAATTCCAGGCTTAGGGAACAGGGTGACAATGAAAATCTTGCAGTGAAAGTTGATCGTAAGATGTAGAAACACACAATGGTGAAACTTAACACCCACACCCAAGTGTAGATCCGAAGGGTGAAATTACATTGCCAATCTTGCACAGAACCCCTTGGTCTGTTGACAATACTTCAGACACTGAAGCATTGTCAAATCACAAGATCTGGATGAAACAGGAAAGTGGGCACAAAATGCCAGATGAAATTTAACTTACAGAAGTATGAGGTGTTGCACGTTGTTAGGTTATACTAGGGTAGGATGTATACAGTGAATGGAAATGCCCTGGAGAGGGACTTGGGCTACTGGCACACATTTAATCAATGTAGACCGATGGGGAAGAAGATGTTTGGCATTCTTGCCTTTAATAGCCATGGACTGACATCGCGTTATAATTGTACATTGGTGAGACCACACTTACCCAACTGTTTGCAGTTTTGGTTATCCAGCTAGAGGAAAGGGGCAAAGGGCACAGAAAAAATTCATAAGCATGTTACCAGGACTGAAAGGATTGAGTTATAATGAACGTCTGGCTATAACATAGAAAAGGCTCTTCAACCCATTGTTCTGCTGACCTAATAACCTACTCTAATAACTGCTGGGAATTTCCTCACTGCATAACCTTCCATTTTAATCCATTCTATGAACCTATCTATCACTTCTTACAAGATCCTATTGTCCCTGCCTCCACCTCCGATGTCAGCAGGCACATTCCATGCACCCACCACCGTCTGTGTGAAAAACCTACCTCTTGCATCCCCTCCTTACTTACTTTCAAGCACCTTAAAACTATCCTCCCTGGTGTAGCCATTTCAGCCCCTGGGGAAAAGCGTCTGGTCATACATATGACCAATGTCTCTCATCACTTTACATAGCCCTCTTCCTCCGATTGGCTGGGACTTTTCATCCTGGGGAGGAGGAAGCCGAGAGGCAATGTTGTAGAGGTTTATAAAATCATGATGGGGCATGGATCAGGTCACTAGTGATAGTTATTTCCAAGGGTAGGAGAATCAAACAGAAGAGGGCACAGAGTTACGGTGAGAGGGAAATGTTTAAAGAGAACCTGATGGGAAACTTGTTGACAGAGAGGGTGGTGGGCATGTGGAACAGCTGCCAGAGAAAGTGGTAGAGGCTGGTAAAATTGTAACATTTAAAAGACATTTAGACAGGTACATGGATGGGAAAGGTTGATAGGGATATGGCCCAAATGCAAATGGGTCTAGACTTGGTTGACGTAGACAAGTTGGGCCAAAGGGACAGTGGTGCAAAAGTCCATGATGTCTTGCACCCTATTTTTGACCATTTATGCCTATTGGGACCATTTGGCCCTGATAATGAGGTTTCCATGACAATTTACCTCTACAGCTGGAAAGGTAAAAACCTTTCTTGGCTTTTCCAAAGGATAAGTGTCCCATCCAATTAAGTAACGTTTATAATTTTTGTCAGAATGATGTCTCTCGAACTTGATGAGTTTTTTGAGGAAATGATCAAGACAATGAACCAAGGCAAGATAGTAGATGTTGTCTATATGGACTTCATCAAGGGTTTTGACAAGGCCCCAAATGTTGTCAGGTCTGGAAGGTCAGATGACATGGGACCCAGGTTGTGTTGGCCAATTCAGAGTTGAATTAGCTTGATAGTAGGAGACAGAGAATTGTAGTGGAGGGTTGTTATTCAGATTGGAGGCCTGTGACCAGTGGTCTGCCGCAGGGATCAGTGCTGGGTCCACTGTTGTTCGTCATCTGTATTATCGACTTGCATGACAATGTAGTTGGTGAGTAAGTTTGTGGATGTCACAAAGATTAGTGGTGCAGTGGACAGTGAAGAAGGTTATCTGAGATTACTGCAGGATTGAGATGAACTGGGGAAGTGGGCCAGGGACTGGCAGATGGACTTCTTCAAGTGTGAGATGTTGCACTGTGGTTGGTTGATTCAGGGCAGGAATTACAATGAACGATAAAGAACAATGATGAGACCACACCACACTTGCAATTTTTGTCATCCAGCAATAGGGGAGAAGTCATTCAACTGGCAGACTGCAGAGCAAATCTGCAAGAATGTTGCTGGGATTGGGAGGCTTGAATTATAAGGAGAGGCTAAAATGGCTGGGACCTTTCCAGCTGGACTGTAGGAGTCTACTGGAGGACTTTACAGAGGCTTATAAAATTATGAGGGGTAAGATAAAGCTGTTTTTTTTTACCCAGGGTAAGGAAATCTAAAACGAGAAGGCACAGATTTAAGGTGAAGGCCAGTATTTAAAAGGGACCTGAGGAATACCTTGTTCACACAGAGGATGGTGGGTACATGGAATGTGCTAAAAGTGTGGATAATTGTAACATTCAAGAGACCACTGGAATATAGTAGGCTTTATTAAGCTGAAGGGTTGTGTCAGACTGAAATACTGACGTACTTTGTAAAATCTGTTTGAAACTGGATATTTTCAACTCACAGTTCAAAATACACAATGTTAACAATTCACTTGCTGTGTGCCAACAATCTGGCTCTAAAAATCTTGGAACCAGTCCATATTTACACTCTCTGTTCAGCACAGCTGTCGGACTCACATAAACTACCACATCTTGTCTCATATGTTAGACATAACAGGCAAAAAAGATACTGCATACTTCATTCAGGATGGGGGTGGGGGAACAATGGCAGGACAAGGTGGGGATGTCCTTCTGTCAGATATGAATTTGGCTCTGGGATAAGAGAACATGGTGCCCTGACCTTGGCCCATTGAATTGAGTCATGGGCACATTAAAAAAAGGAATGCTTGATTTGCAAAGTATATCAGCCACAGTGTGTGTAACATGTTGTGGTGAATATCATGTCATTTAAAGCCTCTCATCTCCTCATCACAGTTTAATGTACCTTTCAGTAATGTCTGAAGGATGTATTTTAGACCCAAAGTTTGTTGAAATTGCAGCCCATGAGGCTTTCTAAAGCTTCTCCAAAATTGATCATCAAGCTTTCCCACATTTCCCTTTTCTCTCTTTGCGCTGGAATTTTCGAAGTCTTCTTGTCCAAACATCTCGCCACTGAATGACAAGGCTGTTTTTATCAGCCAGGAGACCTCCAAGTCTCTCAGACATGCTGTCAAAGTTCCCCATCACCAGATATTTCTTGCTTATTTGGATTTTTGGGCACTTGCAGGCCAAGTCCTTCATGTTGATCCACAAAGATTGATCTGCCCGTTTAATCCTTTCATCTCTACTCTTATAAACTGATATGATCGTCACAGTAAACTTTGCCCATTCATTCACTGTGTCCATATCCAGAACATTCACCTGAATGGCTGGGAAAGGATAAAAAAATAGTTAGTTGCTCTCAGAGGAGACAGTCAGATTCTCAAGACACTGGACAACTAATGACATAATTTAACAATATCAACCATCAGTTCAGAAACTTTGTGACATGATGGTGTCGCGAACACTGGGTAAGATATTGGTCAACTTGGAAAGTGAACCAAGGAATGGCACATATAACTTAACTCAGAGAAGTGATGCATTTTGAGAAGTTACAACAAGCCTGGATGTACAGAGAGAAAAGTAGGGCCCTGTGGACCATTACTGAAATATAAGACCTGGGGCACAAGTAGATAGTTCACTGAAAATGGCAAAACAGAGAGGTTGGTGAAGAAGGAAAAAGGTAAAGGTTCCATTATTGTCACGTAGTGCCACATGGCGTGCTTCCCTTCATCACCTGTGACTCAGAGTACAAGAGTTGGAACAATACATGCAAAGTGCTCGTTAGACTCCACATCATATACGACATGCAGTTCTGGTCACCACACCTAGAAAAGATTGAGTGCTGTTCTCAGAAATCTTCTCCTTCATAATCATCCCTGAAGAATTCCTAGGGACTTATTAATATTAAGCATAATATTAGAAAACTGCATGAAAAGAAACCATGGCTGAATGGTGGGACCATCTACTACTGAAAGCCAGGAACATGGTGTATGTGTCAGAAGCCCAGCCTGTACAAGGTATGACCTACACAGGGCTTTTAGGGATACACCAAGAGGCGGAACCAAACATGCAAGGCTCAGAGAAGCTCATAGATACCAGGCACATGTGACAAGGCAAAAGAGCCATCATGGCTACAAACCAAAACTGGGAAGAGTGACAAAAACAATAGTTAATGCAGTGCACATTCGCTCCAAGGAGGCCAGTGGGGTACACCTCTCCTCCCTCGATTGTCAGATTGGGTTTCTGGAAAGTGACTGATCCAGATGGAATCCCTGGACATGTTCTCCATACATATGTGAACCAACTGTATTTACAGACATCTGCGACCTCTCTCTCCAACTCGCTGAAGTATTCAGCAGCTTCTTCGGCAACTATCATCCTGGTACCAAAGCAGAATGTAATGATGGGCCTAAATGACCACTGGCTAGTGGGTCTGACATCGACCATCAATGGAGTACTTCAAGAGGTTGGTCTTAGTCAACCTCAACCCACTCCATTTCACCTGCCACCAAAAGAGGTGCAGAGTAGACATCATCTCTCTGGCCTTACACTCAGCCCTGAATACCTGGACAACACCTACATCAGGCTATTATTTATCAACTCGAGCTCTACTTTCAACAAAATAGAACCAAACAAACTAACCCCGAAATTCTGTGATTTTGGTCTCAGCAACTGTCTCTGTAATTGGATCCATGACTCTTTATCCCCCAGACAGTAGTCAGTGAGGATTGGTGTCCTCCATGTCATCCTCAACACTGGGACATGACATTATGTACTCCTTCTATCTTCTGTGTACACTCATGAATGTGAGGCCAAATGGTACTCCAACTCCATCTATAAATCACAGATGACATCACCATCTTAGGCAGGGACTCTAACACCGAAGGATCAGAATAGAGAAGGGAGATGGAGGGAGTAGTGGTTTGGTGCCAGTACAACAACCTCTCCCTCAATGTCAGCAAGACCATGGAGCTGGGTATAGACTTCTGGAGGAGAGGTGAAGCCCATTACCTAGTCCGCATCAACAGTGCTGAGTTGGAGACAGCCGACAGCTTTAAGTTGCTGGTTGTAAACATCTCCAATGATTTGTTTTGGTCCCACCTTCGTGGACACAATTGCCAAGAAAGTACGTCACCACCTCGACTTCTTCAAGAACTGAAGGAAAGTTGGAATGTTATCAGCATTCCCAAAAACTTCCACAGGTGCACTATTGAAAGTATCCTGTCAGGGTGTATCACTGCATGGGACAGGAACTGCTCTGCCCAAAACCGCAAGAAACTAGCAAGGGTTATGAACAAGGTTCCATTCATCATATCCCCTCCACCCCCCCCCCCCCCCCCCACTGACTCTGTCAAGTATAGACTCTGTCTATACTTCCTGCTGCCCATGGAAAACATCTTAAAAGAGTCATCCTTGAGAGTGTGCAGAGAAAATTTACTAGGATGTTGTCAGGATTTCAGGAACTGTGGAAAGGTTAAACAGGTTAGGACTTTATTCCCTGGAGTATAGAGGATGAGGGGAGATTTGATAGAGGGATTTCCACTGAGGATAGGTGAGATCCAAACCAGAGAACACGGGTAAAATGTGAAAGGGGAAAAGTTTAGGGAGAACATTGGGGGAATATCTTCACACAGAAAATATGGGAGAGAGGAGCAAAGCTGCCAACTGAAGTATAAATGTAGCCTTGATTTGAACATTTAAGAAAAAATTGGCTAGGTATGTGGATTGGACAAATATGGAGAGATATGGACTGGGAACAAGTCAATGGGACTGGGCAGAATAATAGTTCAGCATGGATTAGATGGGACAAAGGGCCTGCTTCCATGCTGTTATGTTCTGTTGTTCTATGGTTCTATCTGGGGCCACGGTGGGACAGCGTCCAGTGAATTACGTATTAGTCTGGTCTCTGTAACTTGTGATAACGGAATGCAGCACAGGTGAACCATATTGTTTCCTGTGATGGGCTAGTTCGTTGTACAACATAAGGTTAAACAGACTCAGCATATTCTTTGTCTTTTGATGGAATAAAAGTTCATCTAATTGAAAATTATTAAAAAGCAGATGGGGAACTGATGCCCTCCTTGGCTGAAATGTATTGGACCAGATAGCACAAGGATTCATAACAGAGATGAACTTAATTCACTCAGAGGTGAGCAAATCTCTGGAATTCTTTACCTAGCAGGCAGATTAGGCTCATTTGCTGCAACAGGAAAGGTAGGAATGAATAGATCCCAGGAGAATTTAAAGATTATGGAGTTAATGCAAGAAGGTGGTGCTGAGATAAAACATCGGGCATAATCTTATTAACTGGAAAATAGGCAGCTACAATGGCTCTTCCTTTCAGGCACAGCGAATGATCTGAGTGATAACCCAACATGGAGAAATTGCAAGTAATGATTTGTATCCTTTTGATCTTGGAACACAGAGGAAAGGTTGAATAGGAGATCAACCATTTGCTAATAGTTTCTTAATTTAGATTATAATATTATGTGGGAGATTACCATAGTCTTTCTTGCAGTACTTTTTCATGTTAATCTTCAGGTTGCCTTTCACGGGTTTGCAGTACAATTCACAGTCTGTGAATTGGAAAAAGGAACATTAATATCATGCCAAGACAATATACAATAAAAATAGAATTTGCTGGAAACCTTCAGCAGGTTAGACAATAAAAATTGGAGAGAATAGTCGAGTCAAAATTATACATAAATGATCTTTCATCATTTACTAACCAAAAACATCAAAATGATTCCAAATCTTCCCATGGACCCTGATGTCTAATTGCATCTTGAAATGTATTGATATCTTTCTTAAATACATTCAACACCTTAGCCTCTACAACACACAGTAATGATGAATTTCCCAGGTTCAACACTATCTAAGAGACATTTTATTCCTCAGCTCATTCCTAAGTATCTTGCCCTGTAACCTAACTCTGTAAGACCACATTGTAAATGCTTTCGAGTGAGGAAAACATCCTTCCTGCTTCTAGTTTGTCTGATTTTGTTTCAATTAGATGCCTCCTCAATGAACTAAATTCTAGTAATTTCAAACAAACTCAACCCAATCTCTCCATCCCAAGGATGATTTGGAAAACTTCCTTTACTCTTCCTCTGTGACAAGTATGTCGTTTCTAAAACAGTGACCAAAACCATGCCCAGTGGTTCAAGTGTAGTTTCATGAAAGCCCTGAATAACTAACATATCCTTGCTCCTGTACACAAACATATCATTTTCTTTTATAAAATATTTCTTCACCTACATATTTTTTCAGTGTACACGAACATCCAATTTTCTTTGTAGATCAACATCTCCCAATGTAACTCCCTTTGTTTTTCACATTGAAAATGACCATCTGGATTAGAACCATCGCACCATGACATATTTTCCTCATTCTAAGTTGTCTTGAAGTCTCTTTGTATCTTCCTCATAATTCATAATTCCACCCAATTTAATCTCTTGGCCAACTGCGAAAAGTTACATTTTGTTCCTTAACTTAATTTCTTGATTTATTCAAACATATATATATGTATGTAACTTTTCGCAGTTGTATATCTATCTTATGAATAACTGAAGCCCAGCACACTGCCTGCTAAACCAAAGGGGACCCATTTAATCCTGATCTCGGAGCTTTAATTTTACATTTCAACTTCTATTGGGTCATATGGATGTATAATATGGAAAGGCGCTTTGGCCTAACATGTCCATGTTGACTGTTGCCTCTCTGAGCTCCTTGCATTTTCTTGTGCCTTGCCCAGATTCCTCTCACCTGTCTGTAGGTCTAAATGTCACAAGTGTACACGAGTGCGAGGTGGGGAAGGTTTAGATTGGTAAGCAGGTTTCTACAGGACAGCTACATCGTGGGCTGGAGGGCCTGCACTGTGCTATAATGTTGCAAGTTCACTACCACTACCTCCAACAGCTTGTTCCATATGGGCACCACAATCTGTGTGGAAAAAGTTGTCTCTCAGGCCCATTTTAATTTTTTTCCTGCTCATTTAAATCCGTGCCCTCTCTTACCCTGGGCAAAAGACACATCTGATGTGAGGTTCTCATGGTGTCACAAATCCCTTGGCTTCCTATGGTCCAAGGAACAGGTCCCACCCTATTTAGCTTCTCCTTTTAATCCCACGAGCATAATCATGAATCTTTTTTGTGCCCTTTCCAGTTTAATGATAGCCTTCCAATTGGGCAACCAACAGACATCTGAACATTCACTGATTTTCATTTATCTCTTCTTATCAAAATCTTCATAAATGTCCTGACTTTCTTGATTATGACTTCGCTCCCAGAAATCCACACTAACTCTGATCTTTGCCTTCTCTCAGCTTTCATTGGTGTTCTTAGTTTCTGCCTTTGTGTTGACAATGATGCACTGCCCTTCACTCTGACACCTCACTCTGCCCAACTCCTGCTTCTCCAACCATTCCTTTCTTGCTCATTTCTCTCGGTTCTCATTATTATCTCAGTAATCTATCCATCAGAGCAGATTAACAGTTGCAGCTCTCCTTGCTTGTTCTGCAGCCAACCACATAATCACTTGTATATAATTATTCTCAGAGAACATTTTTAAAAAATATTTGCTGTTATTATTTTGCTGTGATGAAGAACTTGCTGTTTTCTGGTTCACATTTGGCCCTATCAGTGCATCGATTGTTTGAGGTTTCAGCACTAAGCCAGCTCTTTCCGTGGCTTTTCAGCCAATGTAACATTCACCAAGCTTTCGTCACTGTTAATTACTGGACTTTTCACTGATAATTTGTCATTAATAAGGTCAATGCTGCATTAAGTGAAAAAAGACTGAGTGATTGATTCCTTGACAGTTCCCCCTTTCTCTGCTTGTAAGACTGCAGGCTTCTGATGCTGTGTGAGCAGCTCCTGCCTCATCTTTCAACTGAATCCAATTTGGCACCTGTGATGCTTCACTGACAGTTCCCCTGTTAGCAAGGCTATGTGAAGGAAGCTACCTCGACAGCATCCTTCCATGATTACTGCCAGATTAAAGCACAGTGTAGAGGCTGGGAATAGCCCACCAGTGATGGGTTGGGCTCCAAAGAATGCTTGGTTACAGAACATTGATATTAGGGCAGAATGGTGAGCATAGCAGTTAGTGCAATACTTTTACAGCACCAGTGATCAGAACCAGGGTTCGAATCTGGCACTGTCTGTAAGGAGTTGCTCCATTCTCCCCTGTCTGCATGGGTTTTCCTCAGGGGCTCTGGTTTCCTTCCACCGTTCAAAACATTCCAGGATTTATATGTTAATTGGGTGTAAATTGGGCAGCATGGACTCGTGAGCCAAAATGGCCTGTAATTGTGCTGTATGTCCATGGAAGTCTATATTTAAATTTAAAATTGGGATTGAATCCTGTCAGTAGTATGGTTGCATGGGTAGTGGGGTAGGATCCTTGAGATGCTGGAATCTGCTTCCAAGATACAGTTTCATTGGTCCAGGCATCTGGCCCTGTGAGTGAAGTGGTCCTACAGATGATTGATGTCCACTCAATGTGCAGGATACAGGTGTCTGATCCTGAATACTGGGATTTGGAACTGGGGTGTCAGGGACTTTCTTCTTTATCTCTCAACAGGAACTAACCTGGGGAGGGCATATGGTGACATGACTAGACAGGAGCTGGAGGAGGGGGACGTGGGGGAGGGGGATGTGGGGGAGGGAGAATTGAGAGCAGCTGTTATTGGTCAAGCCCACAACTGACATGGCACTCATGTGAGGACTAACTAGAGAGACTCGATAACTCGGTGGTTAGAGCACTGGCCTTGTAAACCAGGGGTCACTAGTTTGTTCCTCACTGGGGCCTCATTTCTGTGAGGGACACCAGACAGACAAAGTGGTGACTCTGCCTTCCTTACGTTAGACAAAGTTAAAGAATTTCATGCATGTTACATTCTAAATGTAGTAAAATGTGACAATCATGAAACCTTTACCTTTTAGAGTCCAGTAGCAGCATGTTGAGTGCAAAAGGATAGGAAGGGCATGGTGAGAGTAACGTGGATGATGAGAGAGGCATGAGACATGAGGAGAAGTCAGAGAAACTTAAGTGGAACAGAGAACAGTAGGCCACGGTATGGACCCTTCAGCCCACCATTTGTCAACCAATTTCAACCTACTCCATGATTGATCTACTCCTTCACATCTTCACAGCTCATAACCCTCTATCTTTCTGACATTCATGTGCCTATCGATAATTCTTTTACATATTGCTTTTGTACCAGCCTCCACCATCCCCAGCAATGCATTTCAGGCATCCACTGCTCTCTGTTCAAAAAAACCTACCTCTGACATCTCCCTCCACTTTAAACTTTCCTCCACTCACCTTAAACAGGTGTCCTCCAGTATTGGCCATTGCTGCCCTGGGTCATAATCTGATATAGCTCTATTAAGTTGCTTTTCATCCTCCTGTTGCTCTAAAGGCTGAACTCACTCAACCTTTCCTTGGAAGACAACATCCTGGAAAATCGCTTCTGCACCCTCTCTAAAGTAACTACATTCTTCCTGAAACAGAAGTGACCAGAACTGAACACGGTACTTCAAGTATTGTCGAACCAAAGTTTTATAGATCTGCATCATTTCCTCAAAGCTCAAACTAAATCCCGACTGCAGGAGTGTCAGAAGCTGAGGGGACACCTGACTGAAGTAATGAGAGTCTTTGATATTATGGACAGTTAGGTTTTCCCCAAAGTAAAAACGCCACATCATGGAAGACAAGCATTTAGGGTGGAAGGTCGGAGGTGAGGGTGGGTGGGGTGGATGGTAGTTTGAGTATTTTTGCAGAGAGTGATGGGTGCCAGAGGTAGTGGTGAAAGCAGAAGCAACATTTGGATTCAAGAGGCTTCTAAACAGACTCTGGAATATGTAGGAATTGAGAGATGTGGAGCAAGGTGCAAAGTTTCAGTTTAAAATGGGTTTTATTTCTGGTGCAGGCATGTTGACCAGAAATACTTAAAGTGCAAAGCACATGTGCACACACACACATGAACACACATGCAAACACACATGCATGCACACACAAACACACATGCGAACACACACACACACGAACACATGCCCATGAACATGCATACACGTGAACTTGTGCGCGCACATACACATGAACACACACCCATAAACACATGCATGCACACACATAATGCATACATAAACATGCATGTGCACACACAAATGACACACATACACATGAAAACACACATGGACACACACACACCTGCGCAAACGCACAAACAAGCGCACACACAAACACGACGATATGTGCACATTCACACACAAACACACGTGAACAGACACACACAAATCCACGAACACACACACAGGCACACACACACACGAACATACAAACACATGAACGCACAAACACTTTTCTATCTTCTGCCATTATTTTTTTCAAATAATTTGTCTAATCTGAGCAAGGTCTTCTCCAAGGGAATGGAGAGACATCTACCATGTGCAAGCAGCAGAGGTTTTGTTTGGTTTTGGCATTCGGTTTAGCACAGATATGAAGGCTGAATGGCCTCCCTGTGTTCATTCTCAAAAGGCTCCATGTTTCCTTAGCCTCCCTCTTCTTTTTTTCAGCTTGTGTCTTTTTTTAAATGTAATTTTTTTCCTTCTTATGATTTGATTTAAACTTTCTGCTGCTGGACCTTCAAACTAAAGGGTCATCTAGTCTTAACACTGGCACCTGCAATCCAACCCAGTCACGTGAATAAGGTGCTTTATTCCTGAATATGGTGCATACAAAACTCCCTTTCAACTGTTTATTCCTTTTTAAACTTAAAATAAATAACTTTTGCACATTGGAAAAGTTAGGATGCGACTGACAGCAATGATGCAAAGGCAGATAAATCTTATTGGAGTCAGTCAGATAATTCCTTTCCAGAAAAGGAAAATATCTTTGCAAGCCTAACAGGAAATGACTGCTAACATACTGGTTTTGCATTCCTCAATTCTCTACAATTTAACAATAATCCAGCTCAATTCAAATGCTGCTTCTCATGTTAATTAATATTGCTTTGCCTTATCCTCTTGACCTCTGTCTGCATTGCTTCTGTCTGCTGAAACTTTCTGGTGAAGAGGATCCCCAGGAATGACAAAGGCACGAGAGTTCTTAGGCTACGTGATAGTGACGTTGAGAAAATCCGTCATGATCAGTATCAGTCTTGCTGTTGCTCGAGTGGAAGCAACACTACAATTGTGCACTGCTCCGAAACGTGCATGCAGGCAGGGCTCAATCCTTTTGGCTGAAGTGACTTCTCCAGAGAAGAAGCAGTTTCTCTCCTTCCACACTGAGCAGTGTGGGAGTAAAGATGAGAACATTAGAATGCAAGAAAATAGCCTCAACAGGGATTTAGAGTTGGCTGTTGCAGTTTCCTGCCATTAGTTATGTAGCCGTATAATTGCCATTCGAGTGGATCTCGGCCCTATGGGAACATGCCTGCATGTTGATTATTGGGTGCATTACTGGGGTTGGAAAAATGCCAGATGCACTCGTGGAGATCATGACGAGAGCTCCCCAAATAAATTCCACAATTGCTGTGATGTGATCTGGAAATGCTGACAATCACAATCTACTTGGAATTAAATTAATTTTCCAACTAATACTGCTGTATGATAGACTCTAACTACTTTCCATGTACAGTACAACACCGATTATACAAAATCCTCATTTATCCAAACATTATTTGGACCCAGAAATTATGTTTGTTCACCTCCAAAAATTTTCAGATAAATGAGAATATCTGAAAAAATCAGAAATCCTCAGCGATATGAACATTTTCTCGGAGCAGAACAGCCCTCACAGGTTTTTAAAAAAATTTACTTGACATGAAATGCAAACGCCGATT
This sequence comes from Narcine bancroftii, assembly GCF_036971445.1. Taxonomy (NCBI): domain Eukaryota; kingdom Metazoa; phylum Chordata; class Chondrichthyes; order Torpediniformes; family Narcinidae; genus Narcine; species Narcine bancroftii. The sequence continues at coordinate 3,095,194 of NC_091480.1, forward strand.
TCCGGTAACTTCTCGTTCCATTTTTTCTTCACCTTCCCCTATTGACTTTTCTCTCCAACTCTCCCTCTCAAAGAGCCACTGTCTCCCAGCTGCAAGTGGTCGGAAGAATCCCTTGTCTTGGTGTCATCAAAGAAGCGGGAACTCAGGCTTATGGGCAGGAGCAGGACCTCGGTGGGGGGGGGTGTTGGTGATCCTCAATGGTGGTTGGGAGGAAAGTGGGTAGAGGCAAAGACGGGGACTGTGTTGGGCTCCAACATCAAGAATATGATGTGAATTTGGAACGGCCCCTGCAGGAAAGAGCCCTCAGGGAGACAGGAGCCTGCTGACTTGCCAATGAGTGTTCCACTGGCTCAGGAAGCCTCCCCAGGATCGGTGGCAGCAGTGGGGATGTCAGGAATCGGTGGGAATGTGTCAGGGATTGGTGGTGGTGGCGGTGAGGATGTGTCAGGGATCGGTGGCGGTGGTAGTGATGTGTCAGGGATCGGTGGCGGCGGTAGGGATGTGTCAAGGATCGGTGGCGGCAGTGGGGATGTGTCAGGGATCGGTGAGAATGTGTCTAGGTGTTAGTGTGTATGTATGTGTGGGTGTGTGTGTGTATGTTTATGTTTGTGTGTATGTGTGTGTGTAGGTGTTGGTGTGTATGTGTCGGTGTTTGTGTGTGTGGGTGTTTGTGTGTGTGGGTGTTTGTGTGTATGTGTGGGTGTTTGTGTGTATGTGTATGTCTGGGTATGTGTTTGCATGAGACTGTGCCCCTGACATATTAAAGACATTATGCACAAAGCTTCTTCCACTCCTTGAAGTGCTGGGGTGAAACCAAGTCACCCTCATGTCAAAACTGCTGAAGATGAGGAAATACCCCCATCTCATTCATTCCAGTGGGAACAGCAAACTCACAGTGAGCATCTGTGGAATTGGTTAACGCAGCACTACCATTGCCTCTTCTGCATTTGATTTTGTGTGCATAAGCACCTGTTCATCATATGTGTTATTTCTGAAATTTTCCTACAGATGTATTCATTTTCCAGGGAAAGAGTTACCCAATTTTTGAGATTTTGGTCAGACTAATGCGACTTTATTTGAACATTCCTCAGGTACACCTGCTCACCATATCTGCCCAAAGTGAGCTCTGTGAATGATCGCATTGTACTCTGTAGACAAAGTCAAACTGTCCACAAACCACCAACAGTAAAATTGGAATTTTTGCTTTATGCTTGTCAGATAAGAAGATTTTCTCGTATTTAAAGATATGACCAGCACCCAACATTTTAGTGTTTAATCTTTTGTTGAAGTAACTGATGGCAAAGGTGGGGGATTGAAATGTTTACAAGAAATGGCTCATGAGACATTAGACCACCCTCTACTCCACAGTCATAACGCGGTAATAGAAAGATTGGAGAATATCAGTAACTTCCTTGGAGTCCACTAAGTAGTGACTTATCCTGGAACCACAACAGATCCTCACTTGTCAGGAAGGCGCAACAGCAATTGCACTTCCTGAGAAGACTGAGGTGAGCAAGGTTACCGGCCACCATCATCTCAACTTTTTACATGAGTTTTTTCGAGAGCATCCTGACCTGCTGCATCAAGATATGAAGCACGAAAATTTGCAGACCCTGTGATTGTACTAAAAATGCTGGAGGAGCTCAGCCAGACTCATAGCATCATTAGGAGGTAAAGATATATAATGATGTTTTGGGTCTCAAAGGAGAGCTCAGACCCAAAACATTGGTTATGTATATCTTTACCTCCTATGGACACGGAAAGACCTGCAGAGTTCCTCCAGGATTTCTGTGTTTTTGCTTCACGGTGTAGTAATGTTGCTGTAGAGCATTGGATTGTAGGTCAATCCATGTGGCCATCAAAGTAGGAGAGAGGATCACCAGAATCACCCTCCCTCCCATTGATGTGATCTACCAGGATCGCTGTCTAAAGAGGGCATGTAAAATTGTTGAGGACCTCTTCCACCCTGCACACAGCATCTTCTAGCTATTCCCATCAGGAAAGGGATACAGGGGTATAAGAGCCAGAACCAGCAGGCTGAGAAACAGCCTCACACTAACCCTCTGACACGCTGTTGTTTATTAAACAATATTTATTTATTTTTACTATATGTATGCATGTACTACATGTGTAATATTTGTATGCACGTTATGTCTGGTTGTGTCTTTGCCTGTTTTTGCATTGAGGGCTGAAGGATGCCGATTGTACAATCAGATGACAATAAACTTGAACTTAAACTTCGAACAAGAAATAGGACCAGGAGTCGGTCATCTGGCTCGTCGAGACTTCTCTGCCATTCAACGAAATCTTCCAGAAGATTGGCCAATGAAGAGAAAACAGAAGCAGGTATGCAGAGATCGCTTTGGGTCTGGACTTTTTGCGGGGATCTATTGCTAGAGTCTCAGCTGTTTACCATTACACAAATGTTTGGAAAACCAAGATTTTACATAAGATAGCTTGCTGAAAAGACTAAGCTACCTTAGAAGAACATTTAGCCCATCAGGTCCACATTGACTTCCCAGCAACTCATCACTCAATTTTACAACTGGATTCCAGATTCCATGATTGGAGACTGCAAGCAGAGGAACTGAACGCAGATTAGGAGATAATTTTGTTGAGCACGTCGTGAGGATTGCCCAGTGCCCAGCCACTTCAATTTCACTTCCCCTTGCCATCCTGACATCTTTGTCCATGGCCCTGTGTAGTGGCAGGTCGAGACCACATGTAAATTGGAGGAACAGAACCTTGTATTCCATCTTGGGAGTGGCCTACAGTCGGCATCAATATCAACCTCCAATTTCTGGTCGCCTCCTTCTCTACTGGCCCCCTAGCTTTCCCTCATCTCTCCGGCCCCATTCCTCCTCTTTTCCTTCTATTGTCCCTACACCTTCCAGCCCTTCACCATCACCCTCCTCCTCAGCCCTAACCCTAATGTCCCCTCCCAGTCACCTCTTGGCCTTCTCCTTTTCTTCCTCCTCCCATCTGATTTTTCCCATCACCTGCCATCTTGTGCTCCTTTCCCCAACCCCCCCACCCTTTATTTGGATGGCCACCTGGTTCTTGCTATTCCTGACCAAGGGTTGGAGCCTGCTGATTGCTTTCCACAGATGCAGCCTGGCCCGTTGTTCCTCCAGTACCATGTGTTACTTGAAGATTCTGGGGGAAAAGAGCTGACCATTTCTGGAACTGAGGACTCAGAATCAGGGGTTACTTGTTTATGATGGTGATTAGAAGAAATCTCTGTTCTCTGGAGGTCATGACGTTGGCATCACTACCGTGCTATGAGGGTAGAAACAGACATTTGAACTGTAAGGGAGTCAGGAATCAAAGAACATGGAAGAGCAGCAGGAAAATGAGTTGAAAGCAGATCAAGTATGATCCAAAAAATATGTAATGGCATTCCCGGAGTTGTTGTGACTCACAGAATCCCTTTATAAACAACAAAAGGAGAATTCTAATTAAAGACACAATGTTGGAGAAACTAAGCAGGTCAAACACTGTACTTGACATAGCAAAGATACATTTCGGGCTTGAGGCTCAAGATTATTCCCAACGCCTGCCTTTATTTTTCTCATACTTTGACGAAGGGCCCTATGGTAAACCACTGTTATGCTTTGATTGGCTGCTGCCAACTGGACACTCCTCCTGAGATTGATCTCACTCATAGTCCCTTGTATGCTCCCCTTTCTCTTTGCTTCGATCAGTCAATAAGGTTGATGGTTGTTCCAGTCTTTAGTTAATGAAACCTTGATAGTTTCACAACATCCGCCTTTTGTGATTATTGATGATACGTCCATTTTATTAACTAAAATTTTCAAAAAAACATGGAACCTGAAACCTGAGAAGTTTGACATCGACCCTCGGTCACCAGATGCTCCAAGCACATTCAAGCTTTGGCTACACTGCTTTGAAAACTTCCTGACGGTGGCTGCAAATGCCATCGCCACGGATGCTAAAAGATTAAATCGTCTAGGATTGTATTCACTCGAGCTCAGAAGAATGAGAGGAGATCTTATAGAAACATATAGGATTATGAAGGGTATGGATAAGATAGATGTAGGAAGGTTTTTTGAGCTGGCTGGGGAAACTAAAACGAGACGACGCAGTCTCAAGATTCGGGGGAGTAGATTTAGGACAGAGATGAGGAAAAATAGTTTTTCCCATAGAGTAGTGAATGTTTGGAATTCTCTAACCAGGAAAGTGGTTGAGGCTGCCTCATTAAACATATTTACAATTTGGTTAGATAAATTTTTACATGATAGAGGAATTAGGAGATATGGGGAGAAGGCAGGTAGGTGGAGTTAGGTCATAAATTAGATCAGCCATGATCGTATTGAATGGCGGAGCAGGCTCGATGGGCCATTTTTGGCCTTCTCCTCTTCCTACATCCAATGTTCCTATGTTCCTACTCCTCTCGCGTGTTTGGCCCCAGGTGTTTCCGATGATCAGCGATGCCAGCTTGTACCAAGCAGCTATGAAGATTCTCAAGGCCCAGTATCACAGGAAAGTTAATGAGGTCTACACCAGGCATCTCCTGTCCACCAGAAAACAGCGACCTGGTGAGTCAATCGCCAAGTACCTGCAGGCCCTCCGCATCCTGTGTAGAGCGTGCATCTGTAAGGCTGTGTTGGCCACCCAGAACACAGAGGACCTCATCAGAGACGCGTACAAAGTCAGTATACGTTCCTGGTACACATGGCAATGGCTATTGGAGCAAAAACCTCTCAATCTGCAAAGGGAAGTTGAACTTACAGAGACACTGGAGGTGGCCTTTCAGAACTCCGATGATTATTCGGCCGCCTGGTCGCCACAGGCACCATTATCCTGAGGTGGGGCATCATCCTGCCCCAGGAGTATCTGGTCCCCTACTGCACCACTCCTCTAGTGATCTGACCTCAGCTGCTGTTGGGGGAGATCCCTCCAAGTGCTATTTTTGTGGGCATGGTCAGCATCCGAGGAAACGCTGCCATGCCAAAGATGCACTGTGCTCCAGGTGCAGGAAAAAGGGGCATTTCGCCACAGTTTGCCAGTCCATATCATCCATGAAATCTACCAGCATTGCATGTGGACAATCGCCACTATGGGCTGTGAGATCGTCACCTTTTTCTCTGTACACCAGCGATGCCATATGCGAATCATGTGGGCAACCATTTGGAGTGTGCGTCAAATGCCATCTTCCCAGGCATACGATACTTCGAGGGGTCAAGGCCAGCCATCTTAGGGCTGAGGGCAGCCACCTCGGGTGCGGTCCCAGTCATTATGTGGAAAGTTAAAATCCCCGAATTTCACAACGTTATGTCTGCTATCTCTCTAGAGATTTGCTCCTCCAATTCTCACTGACTATTGGGTGGTCTATAATGCAACCCCATGAGTGTGGTCAGACCTTTCCCGTTCCTCAGCTCCACCCACATAGCCTCATTAGATGAGCCCTCTGGTCTGTCCTATCTGAACACAGAGGTGATATTTTCCCTGACGAACTGGCTGGGCCATGGAAGGCAAAGGGGAACAGTAAAGGCTGTTATTTTGGCTGGAGGACTGTGACCAATGGTGTTCTGCAGGTATTGGTATAGAAAAAAAACTTTTGTTTTAATATAAATATAAAACTTTGGTTAGGCCACATTTCGAATGCTGTGTGCAAATCTGGTCACCTCATTATAGGAAGAATGTGGAGGCTTTGGAAAGGGTGCAAAAGAGGTTTACCAGGATGCTGCCTGGGTTAGAGTGTATGAGTTAAGGGGGAGAGGGGAATGTCAGAAGCTGAGAGGGATAGCTGATAGCATCTGGCCTCCCACACCAGTGCTTCTATGATGCCGAAGAGTCACATAGGAAGGACGAAAAGGAACCCTGCCCACAAATTTGCTGAAATAACTCAAGCCACATGGCCCTCTCACAACACTGCATGTTCCTGCATGTACTGACACTCAAAATATTCAGAGTCTTTCCAAAGCTTTTAAAAACAATTATGAATTGAAATTCTTTAAAGAGTTAAAAATTAAGTAGATAAAGGATTGATGTACACTCATATATTTGGAAAAAAAAATCCCAATGAACACCAGGAGGCATTTCTTTCCAATCAAGTCATCAGCGCTGTAGTTTCTGCATTGGGTCCAAGTCCACGGGATACTGATGCAGGTCCCTCACCGGCAGGCATGGGGACTTGCTGCAACTCTGGGCTGCCTGAGTTGTTCATGTGGGATGGCTGCTGGGCTCAGTGAATTAGCAAGTGTCGGAACAACAGCTGAGAATCACGTTTTACTACAAGACATCCACAAGGATTTATTGACAGTTCCACAGACTAATACTCTCACATTGCCTTGGCATTAGATTTACAAGATCTGCAGTTGAAATAATTCAGCATCGCTTCAGGAAATCTCTCTGCAGTCCAGCACACTTCCACCATTCTTATTCTCATTTTGTGAGCACCTCATGCTTAATTTGTAACCATGTTTGGATTTCTTGCTTTTTTTTTTAATATACCACTTCTGGAGTGAATCCATCTTGGACACCATTCTCTCCTTTTCCAAGCCCAGTTCTCTGGCCATGCTGTCAGTAACCTCACATTGAATGCTTTATTTTGGCTTTTTAAACATGTTTTCATCCACTTTCCTTGACTTTAGAAATGGTTGTATTATCCTGTTCATTTTAAAAGCTGCCTTCTTCCTCCTCTTATTCCCTATTGAATCACATTGGCTTCTGCTATTTTTAATGTGTTATTGTTTTCAATTGCATGTTCCCCATTACTTCCACTGGGGCTGAAGGAGACTGCCAACTCCCTGGAGCCTTTTCTGCTTTAACTTTGAACACACCCTCAGTTCTTCAGCGCCTCGGTTCTAATTTCTGCTTTAACTCTTGATCTCTTAAATCCTCGACAGGCCAGCATGGTTAGTGTGGTGGTTAGCCCAATGTGATTACAGTGCCAGTGACCAAGGTTTAAATCTGTCGCTGTCTGTGAGGAGTTTGAATGTTCTTCCCATGTCTGTCTGGGTTTCCTCCGGGTGTTCCAGTTTCCACCCACATTCCAAAGACATACAGAGTTAGTAGGTTAATCGGTCACTTGGATGTATTTTGGTGGCACAGGTTTCGTGGGCTGAAAGGCCTGTTACTGTGCTGTATCTCCAAATTAAAACTCGATTCACTTCAGTTTTCCTAACTCCAGTTCTCCAACCATCCCCAGTTTTTTGGAGGAGGGTTTAAGGTTTCCATCTTTTCACTCTCATCTAAGTTTAACATTTCTGGATTCCCTGTCCATCTCATCAAATCCTGACTTATTACAAACACCACCAACACATCATCCCTCAATTTCTCATACACAAGGGAATACTTGAACAAAGTTCCTGCAATCTGCCCTAAGAGTTCCCCTTTGAACCCAGATATTATTCTCTCTCCACTCCAAGAAAAGTAAACTTGTAGGTTGAGCCAGTGGTGAAGAAGGCATCCAGGTGCCACCACCTGCTCATCTATGGCTTGCTCAGCCTCCTGAATGATCCTGACTCCAGCTCCTTAATATGCACTTTCAGGAGCTGGAGTTGGATGCACTTCCCTCAGGTAGAGTCACCAGGGAACCCGTCAGATTCCATGCACCTCCGCATCCTACAGGAGGAGTATTCCACTGCCACGTCTGCCTTCACTCCTGCAGGTTCTATGGGCAACCAAGACCAAATCAGCAAGAATGAAAAGAAAAATATACTCTTCTTACCTTTGTTTGCCTCAGCATTTTCTCGCCAAAGCCTCTCGAGACAAAGAATCTAACTTCCTGATATGACTCGAGCACCCACTCCAACAATGGCTGTTTGTGGTGATACGACCACTAGCCGACTGCAGGGGGCGATCTCTGTACCTGCAGAAGGACCACCTGAGGAGTGTCAATCAGCTGACCCGAATAGAAGCCTGAGCCGGCCCTTCCTGAGCCAGTCCCTCAGGAGCCACCAGACTTTTAGCTGAATAAAGCCTGTAGTACAGTTTTTTGTGTTTTGTGTCTGCTTGCTGCTACCACAGCACGTCACTCTGCTCCATTCAACCCAATCTCTTTTATGATTTGAGAAAACCCCTGTGAAAGAAGAAAGAACTCACCACATTTGGTGGAGTGTCCGCCTTCCCTCCCTGCTGCTCATGCACTGATGCTTCCTGGGTTTTCCCACTGGTGGGGCTTCTTATAGGAAAGAATATTATTGTAAAATCTCGACCTGTTTCTCACCTGCACCTCCTCGCTGAAGCCCCTGAAGCCAAAGCCGAGAGCTTCCACTCCGACACTAGCACATTCACGTGGATTGATTTGAAGGGACATGGAAGTTGGTAAGAGCATAAGGAATAGAAGCAGCAGTCGACGATCTGGCCTGTCATGTCTATTCCACCATTCAACAAGATCGTAGCTGACCTGGTCGTGGTCTCACCTCCACCTTCCTGCCTTTTCCCCATAAATCTTAATTATCAACAATGCAAAACACCTCATTAACTCTGTCCCAGTAAAATATATTTACCGAGGAAGTCTCTACTGCTTCACTGGACAGCCAATTGCACTAATTCATCACTCTCTGGGAAAAGCAGTTCTTGCTTATCCATCCTAAATCTACACCCCAAATCTTGAAGCTAAGGCCCTTCATTCTAGTTTCACCTACCAGTAGAAACAACTTACCCACCTTTATCTGGTCTATCCCTTACATAATTTAATAAAATTCTATCATTATTCTGAATTCTAATGAGTACAGTCCCAGACGATTCAATCTCTCCTCATAGGCTAATGCCCTAGTCTCTGGAATCAACCAAGTGAACTTCCTCTGAGCTGCCTCTAAACTCAGTACATCCTTCGTAAGGAAACCAGAACCTCACACAGTATTCCAGGTATAGCCATACCAGTACTTTGAGGAATTTCCCTGCTCTTCAATTCAATCCCTCCAGCAAGGATAGCCAACATTCCATTTGCCTTCTTGATAACCTGCTGCACCTGCAAACCAACTTTTGCGATTCATTCAGAAGCATTCCTAGGTCTCCTTGCAGAACAGCATGCTGCATTCTTTCAACATATAAATAATATATTCTTATCTTCGAGTTTCCTTCCAAATTGGAGAACCTCACATTTACCAACATGATACTCCATCTGCCTGACCCTTGCCCACTCACTTATTTAGATCTCTCTGCAGACTCTCTGTATTCTTGGCACAATTTGTTTTTCCACTTAATTTAGTGTTGTCTAAACTTAGATGCAGAGATTGTCCAGATTGTTAAGGTGTATCTTGAATATTAGCGGGCCCAGTACTGACTTCAGTATTGCCAACCAGAGAAACATCCCTTTATCCCATCTCTGTGCATTCTGTTAGTCAAACAATCTTCCATCCATGCAAATACAATACCCCAACTCCCTGCTTCATCATATTTTGGTTAAGTCTTTCATTAAAGGCCTTCTGGAAATATAAGTGTATAACATTCACCTGATCCCCTCTATACCATCATTATGCCATCAAACAACTCCAGTAAATTGATCAAACATGACCTGCTCTTCCTCATTCCATCTTCATCTCCCTGATGGGAAAATTTCTATCCAAATGTCTCACTATTTCTGAATAAAAGCTTCAGGCATTTTCCAAACTACACACTGATCTATAGTTACCTAGCTTTTGCCTTCTTTTTTTAAAAATTGGGGTGTGACATTTGTTGTCTTTCAATCCACCAGGACCTGTCTCGAATCCAGAAAGCTTTGGTAAATCACTACAACTGTCTCCACTATAACTTCTACTGTTTCTTTCAGTCCCCGAGGAAGAGTACACTGGTCATTTATGCACTGAGAGGCTGTGCTTAGTGTGTAGTGGCCATTGGGAGCCCCAATGTGTCCATTATGTGGATGAGGAAGCAAGTGTAATTCTTCCAAGCCGTGTGGCCGAATAAGTGGTGAGGAGTGGGTAGGTTGCCTTTGGGGAAGATGAAGAACAGTTGGGTTAAAAGGTGAGACGTGGGTAACATCAAACATGGAATAACATAAGGCCACTGATTTTTGTGGAAAAAGGACTTTTTAAATAGCAAGAGATTGAAAAGTGTTCAGGGGGAACTGAATATCATGTATATTAATCACTGGAAGTTACATGCAGAATCAGCAAGCAATTGAAAAGACCTTGAGGGTCTTATTACAAGAAGATTTGAGTTCAAGAGACAAAGGTGTCTTGCTTGAAATCTACAGAGCTCTGCTAAGATCAGATTTGGAATATTGTGTTTATGTCGGATCTTTATCTTGAAGGAAAGTCAAAAAATCTCTGGATAGAGGCAGAGCACAAAAGTGTGCAGACACGTGGTTGAAGTAAAAACATAACGCTGGAGAAACTCAGGCAGTCAAGCAGTGCACTTTATATAGTAAAGATAAAGATTCATAACCAACGTTTCAGGCTTCAGGCCTTCATCAAGCTACAAGCAAATTGTACGCCGGTACCCAAACTCCCATTTGATTATTTTTGGTTACGTATCTTTAGTTTTGCTGTATAAAGTAATCTGCTGAGTTTCTCCAGTCTGGATAGAGTTCTAGGTCAGGCGTTTGCCTGTGAGGAAAAAAAAATTAAGCAGACCATTCTGGTATCTAGAGTTTGGAAGACTAAGAGGTGATTTCATAGAAATGTACAACATTCATGCAGGATTTGATAACATGGATGTTGAGTTGATGTCTGCATGGTTGTGGCAGCTGTAACCACAAGTCACAGCTTTATTTTAAAATAAGGGTCAGCTGATTAGGACAAAGAAAGGACAATTTGTTCATCTTGGGGACATCACCTCAATGTTCAGGGAAGTAGATTTAGGACGGAGATGAGGAGGAACTACTTTTCCCAGAGGGTGGTGAATCTGTGGAATTCGCTGCCCATTGAAACCATGGAGGTGACCTCAGAAAATATATTGAAGACAAAGTTTGATAGATTTTTACACAGTAGGGGAATTACAGGATATGGGAAAAAGGCAGGTCAGTGGAGATGAGTCTATCATCAGATCATCCATGATCTCATTAAATGGTGGAGCAGGCTCGACAGGCCAGATGGCCAATTCCTGCCCCTACTTCTTATGTTCTTGTTCAACCAGAAAAGAGTGAACATTTGAAAATCTCTGCAGAAGGCTGTGGTGATTCGGTCACTGTGTAAACTAAATTTGAGAGGAATCAAGGGATGTACAGCTGGACAGCAAAGAGGTCTAGAGGTAAAAGACAAGCCTGGCTGTAATCAAGCAGAAGAGCAGGTCCAAGCCAAATTATCTTCCTCAAAACTTATTTCTTATGCAATTATCTTTTTCATTAGAATCTTCTAGAACAAGGATTACCCGATCCATTCATGAATGGAGGCCTGTCAAGTGGTGTTCCTCAGGGATGTGTGTTGGGGCCATTGTTGTTTGTTGTCTATATAAATGACCTCGATGATAATGTGGAGAATTGGATCAGCAAGTTTGCTGATGAGACAAAGATCGGGGGCGTCATGGACCATGAGGAAGATTTTCAAAGCTTGCAGATGGATCTGGACCAGCTGGGAAATTGGGCCAGTAAATGGTTGATGGAATTTAATGCAGGTAAGTGTGAAGTGTTGCACTTTGGAAGAACGAATCAGGGTAGGATGTACACAGAAAATGTTAGGCCATTGAGGAGTGTGGAGGAGCAGAGATCTGGGAATACGTATACATTGTTCCCTGAAGGTGGCATCATATGTGGACAGGGTTGTAAAGAAAGCATTTGACATCTTAGCCTTTATAAATCAAAGTACTGAGTATAGGAATTGGAATGTTATATTGAAGTTATTCAAGTCATTGGTGAGGCCGCACTTAGAATATTGTGTGCAGTTCTGGTCGCCCAGCAGCAGGAAAGATATCAATAAGATTGCAGAGATGATTTACTAAGATGTTGTTGGATCTTCAGGAGTAGAGTTACCGAGAAAGATTAAACAGGTTAAGACAATATTCCTTGGAATGAAGAAGGATGAGGGGAGACTTGATAGAGGTTTATAAGATTATGAGGGGTACAGACAGAGTAGATGTGAGTAGGATGTTTCCACTTAGATTGAGGGAGATAAAAACACAAGGTCATAGCTTTAGGCTGAAAGGGGAGAGGTAAAAGGGGAACATTGGGGAAAGTTTTTCACTCGGAGAGTGGTAGGAGTGTGGAATGAGCTGCCATCTGATGTAGTAAATGCAGATTCAATCAAGTTTTAAAAATAAATTGGATAAATTCATGGAAAGGAGAGGTCTGGACGGTTATAGAATGAGAATAGGTCAATGGGACTAGCTAGTCTTATTGGTCGACTCAGACCAGAAGGGTTGAATGGTCTATTCTTCTGTGCTGTAACGTTCCAAGGTTCTATTGTGAGTTCCATGAAGAACTTAACCCTTTGTTATGGAGTTCTTTCCCAATACACCATTAAATGTTGGCTGAGATTAACATCTCATTTCTTTACTGAGGATTTCAACTGCAAGACATCATCTGAAGCTTCTCACTCACCAATAGGTTCCACAGTGCTCTTCACCACCCACCTCGGAGAAGCTGTTGGGATCCCTGTGAAAATGAACATTGAGAGGTGCCACCTTGAGAACAACTTGGAATCAAAGCACTGAACACCCTTAACACCAGTAGGACAGAGAATTAAAAATACAGAAATGACACAGATTTCTTCTATCACCAGTTGATTCAATCTGTAAACGTACCACTGTACTTGGATTTACACCATTTGCTGGAAATCAGAGTTGCATACAAGAAATCAGAGCAAGAAAGGAGTTACACCCACAAAGGGAGTGAGTGTCCACACAAAGGGAAAAAGTGAGTGAACAGCCCTGGGAGGTGAGGGGGAGAGAGAGAGAGCGAGGGAGAGAGAGAGAGCGAGGGAGAGAGAGAGAGCGAGGGAGAGAGAGAGAGCGAGGGAGAGAGAGAGAGCGAGGGAGAGAGAGAGAGAGCGAGGGAGAGAGAGAGAGCGAGGGAGAGAGAGAGAGCGAGGGAGAGAGAGAGAGCGAGGGTAGCGAGGGAGAGAGAGGGAGCGAGGGAGAGAGAGGGAGCGAGGGAGAGAGAGAGAGCGAGGGAGAGAGAGAGAGCGAGGGAGAGAGAGAGAGCGAGGGAGAGGGAGAGGGGGGGGAGCGCGAGGGAGGGAGGGGGAGCGCGAGGGAGGGAGGGGGAGCGCGAGGGAGGGAGGGCGCGAGGGAGGGAGGGCACGAGGGAGGGAGGGCGCGAGGGAGGGAGGGCGCGAGGGAGGGAGGGCGCGAGGGAGGGAGGGCGCGAGGGCGCGAGGGAGGGAGGGCGCGAGGGAGAGCGGGCGCGAGGGAGAGAGAGCGCGAGGGAGAGAGAGCGCGAGGGAGAGAGAGCGCGAGGGAGAGAGAGCGCGAGGGAGAGAGAGCGCGAGGGTGAGAGAGCGCGAGGGTGAGAGAGCGCGAGGGACAGAGAGAGCGAGGGACAGAGAGCGCGAGGGACAGAGCGCGCGAGGGACAGAGCGCGCGAGGGACAGAGCGCGCGAGGGACAGAGAGCGCGAGGGAGAGAGAGCGCGAGGGAGAGAGAGCGCGAGGGAGAGAGAGCGCGAGGGAGAGAGAGCGCGAGGGAGAGAGAGCGCGAGGGAGAGAGAGCGCGAGGGAGAGAGAGCGCGAGGGAGAGATAGCGCGAGGGAGAGAGAGCGCGAGGGAGAGAGAGCGCGAGGGAGAGAGAGCGCGAGGGAGAGAGAGCGCGAGGGAGAGAGAGCGCGAGGGAGAGAGAGCGCGAGGGAGAGAGAGCGCGAGGGAGAGAGAGCGCGAGGGAGAGAGAGCGCGAGGGAGAGAGAGCGCGAGGGACAGAGAGCGCGAGGGACAGAGAGCGCGAGGGACAGAGAGCGCGAGGGACAGAGAGCGCGATGGACAGAGAGCGCGAGGGACAGTGAGCGCGAGGGACAGAGAGAGTGAGGGACAGAGAGAGAGTGAAGGACAGAGAGAGTGTGGGACAGAAAGTGAGGGATAGGGAGAGAGGGTGAGTGTCAGAGAGAGAGAGAGAGAGAGAGAGAGAAACAGGGTGAAGGAGGGTTGGAGAATTGAGGGGTGGGGTTGAAGGGTGAAGGAACGGCGATGAGGGCAGAGGGTGAGGGAAGAGGGTGAAGGAGGGGCGGTGAGGGTGGAGGGTGAAAGATGAGCAGTGAGGGGGGTGAGGGTGAAGGACAGGTGGTGAGGAAGAGGGTGGAGGGTGATGAAGGGGCAATGAGGGTGGAAGGTGAGGAAGGGAGGGTGAGGGCTGAGGTGAAGGAGGGGGTTGTGAAGGTGGAGGATGAAGGACAGGCGGTGAGGGGAGGGTAAGGGTGGAGGTTGAAGGATGGGCAGTTTGGGGGAGGGTGAAGAATGGGCAGTGAGGGTGGAAGGTGAGGGAGGGAGGGTGAGGATAGTGGGTGAAGGAGGGGTGGTGAGGGCGGAGAGTGAGGGAGGGTGAAGGTGGAGGATGAAGGAGGGGCAATGAGAGTGGAGGGTGAGGGAGGCAGTATGAGGATGGTGGGTGAGGGTGGAGTGGAGGGCAGAGGGTAAAGGGTGAAGGATGAGCCATGAAGGGAGGGTGAAGGCAGAGTGTAAGGGTGGGGTGTGAGGGTGGAGGATGAGGGAGGGCAGGGAGGGTGATGGTGGAGGGTGAAGGAGGGTGAGGATGGAGGGGGAAGGTGAAGGACAGGCGGTGAGGGGGAAGGTGAGGGAGGGTGAAGAACAGGTGGTGAGAGTGGAGGGTAAGGGAGGGTGAAGGAGGGGCAGTGAGGGTGAGGGAGGGAGGGTGAGAGCGGAGAGTGAGGGAGGGAGGGTGAAGGACAGGTGGTGAGGGTGGAGAGTGAAGTATAGGCGGTGAGGGTAGAGAGTGGAGGGGCGGTGAGGGTGAGGGATGGAGGGTGAGGGTAGAGATGGAGGGAGGGTGAGGGTGGAAATGGAGGGAGGGTGAGGGTGGAGATGGAGGGAGGGTGAGGGTGAAGGAGGGGCAGTGAGGGTGGAGGGTGAAGGAGGGGCAATGAGGTGGAGGGTGAGGGAGGGAGGATGAGGGCGGAGGGTGAAATGTGGGCAGTTTATGTTGAATCTGAGTGTAGTCCTGGTTGTTGTTGGGTTCCCGTTTATCCATCTGAATGAAACTCCCTCACTTGTTTGAGCCCCGAGTGGAACCGGCCATGCTAGAACCAGCAGGAAGCTCTGTTCTACTCCTGGATTTTTTTCACCAGTTTGCTAAGAGCTTGATATAGGACTGTGTCAATTAGCCACGGGAGGAGATTAAAAGAATGGTTTGATTCCAAGCTCATGGAGGGTCTTCACAAGTCGGGAGGTAATTGAGTGGGAAGTAGTTTGATGGGGTGTCTGTGGAAAGGGCCATGGCTGTGGGGGAGGATCCGGGGATAAAAGGGTTGTCCTATCAGGAGGGGAGACTCGATTGCTTTGGTCTGTATGGTAACATCAGGGGGGTTTGACAAGGTAGACGTTAAGATAATTCCACCAGTGAGAGAGTCATAAACAAGAGGACGTATTCAGAAGTTAAGGGCCAGTCATTTAAAACTGAAGTGCGTGGACAATTCTCCCAGAGACTTCTGGAATTTTCTGGCATGAGGATGATGCTGGCAGGATTATTAGATTAATTTCAGAGGGAGAGAAATAAACACCTGAAAGATTGAGGGTCATCGGGAACTGGCGCACGCATGAGTGGAGGGTAGTAGACGTCGGCCATGACCCTATTCAATGGTGGCACAGGCTTAAGGGGCTGAATGGCCTCTGCTCTTCATTTATTTTCTAGGTTGCTTGATTGAATGGGTTGTTGGAGCTGGGACTGGGAAGAGTTCTAGGGGGTTGTAAGAAGAGATTCAGTCGAGAGTGGTAGATACTGTGCAGGGATATTGTCAATGAGGTGAGAAGAGATTTAATAGCTGGTTAATGCTGGGCCTGGGTTAGTAACCATAGGCAGTGAAAGGAAACAATGAGTGGCTGGAGTCTGAGAGAAGGTTGGGGAGAAGATTCATTGCGAGTCTGGGAGCATGAAAAGGCTCAGCCTCTGGCTTGAGATGAATCACCAAAATAGAAAATCTTGCTGTTTAATTAGTCAGATGTTCAGACATTAATATTACTCTCACTGCAAACAATGATTGAGCAACTGTAAAGTACCAGTGAGGTACCAGCCCCCAATCAGAGCTGCTTCGGACAGCAATGTGTCCACTGTATGGTCGGAAATGTTTGACGAAGTACAAGATGCAACTGGGACCTCATGGATAGCCAAGCTTCGACAGTGTTCAGCAAAGATCTGCACGCAATATGAACTGGAATAAAAGTGCATGGAATGTTGGGAATGTTGGAAGCTTTTGAAAAATAATGTCATGTCACTTTGATTTTTGATGATTTTGAATCATAGTCAAGGTTGGCCAAGAATGAGGAGGTTTTGATTGTTGGAAAGAATTGGGAATCCTTTGGGAAATGAGCTGCAGTGAATGGTCCATCAACATGGCCATTAAACAAAATCCAAGATTGAAGAAGGAAATAGCAGAGCACAGCTCTGATGTGGAAAGCTGTTGGGTCAGCGTCTGGATACTGCAGCAGTGGGATGCAAATTACAAGTGAACAGAGTAATGTTACACAGCTGAGGCATGAGGTACAGCCAACGTATTAGGTCGACCAGCAATGGTGTGGCAAAATCAATTCACAACTGATTCCATAAAGATATTCAAACTCTTGGAAACAGTGACCCAGACATCGTATTGATGTTTTAAAAAAAACACAGATTAAAAGAGCATCTTGTCGGCTGAGCTCCCCACATTCCAACAGCATTCACATGACAGAACTGTCCAGGAGTGCAATTCCTCCCATATCTCTCATCATGACGGAGAATGGAAGTGATCAGGATGGAAAAGGAATGAGATCATAGAGGAAATTTGGGAAAGAGTAAAGAGATGATCAGCGGTGCAGGTCGAACTGTGCATGCAACCATTGGGAGAAAGAGAGAAATTTATGTCTCAGGGACAGAATTGGGAGTAGAGCCAGGAATCCTGAGAACATTAGGGTGGGAGGAGTATTAACAAGAACAATTTAAGGGAAGTCGTTTCCACTGGGAGGTGAGACTAGGACTAGAGGACATGAGCCTCAAGAAATGGGTTTGTCTATGTAGCGTAGAGATTCTATTCTTTTTTTCCCTTCCATAGTACACAACCTCGCATTTACCAAGCCACAATGTGTTCCAACTACTCTATGTTCAATGTTCTAGGTTTCTGCTGGTGGTGAATCTGTGGAATCCAGTCAGCTGTGAAGGCAGTCTTTGGGTAGGTTGAAGTGGAGATTGATGGGTTCTTGATTAGTAAGGGCATGAAAGGTCATGGGGAGGCAGGAAAATGAGGTTGAAAGGAAGAATGTATCAGCCATATTCGAATGGTGATGCAGACATGATGAGCCAAATGGCCTCATTCTGTTCCTATCACTTATGATTAGAGGGTGTGAGCTATGGGGAGAGATGGGACAAACGGGCTGTTTTCTCTGGAGCATAGGAGCCTGTGTGGAGATCTGATAGAGGTGTATCAAATCATGAAAAGCATTGACTGGGTGGACATTTTTCCCATGGTAATAGCAGTACCTGCTATAGGACATGCATTCAAAGTGAGAGGGAGGACATTTAAGGAAGATGTGTGGGCCAAATATTTTACATATAGGGTGGTGGGTGCATGGAACAAGCTGCCAGAAGTCATGGTGGGAGCAGATACAATAATGGCATTGAAGAAGCTTCTAGATACACACGAGAATGCAAAGGGAATGGAGGGAAAGTAGCACCTTTCCAGTTCAGGCACTTGGGCTGAAGGGCCTGTTCCTGTACTGTTTGGTGTAGACTGGTTCAGAAGACTAGGCCACATGGAATCCACACTGATTTGGTGGATTCAATCCAAAATTGGTGTGTTCATAGATGACATAGGGTTGTGGTGGAAGGGTGTTCATTGGAGTAGAGCCGTTCTGCCCTCCACACAATGGGAAAGATGTGGAAGCTTTGAAGAGGTATCGACCACTGCCCTATGCCCATCAATCATCTTTGTCAATGCCGCAAAAAACTCAAATAGGCCTGTAAGACAAGATCTGCCTTGCACAAAGCCATGCTAACTATCCCTCATCAGTTGGTACTTTTCCAGAGGTGAGTAATCCTATCACTAAGGATCTTCTCCAATAATTCCTTAATGCATAGCTCGCTGGCATAGAATTTCTGCTGCGTCCCAATAGCCCCTCTTCAATAAGAGAACAACTTTAGTTATTCTCCAGTTCTGTAGGACTTCGCTTGTGGCCAGAGATGATACAAACATCACTATCAAAGTTTCGGCAATCTCCTTTCTTGCCTCTCTCAATAACTTGGGATAGATCCGGTTGAGCTCTGAAGAGTGATCTATGTTAAAAAATCTTCTAAATACTCCACAACTCCTCCTCCTTGATATCTACATGCCTGAGAATGGCAGCATTGCCCCTCCCTGCTCTCACTCTCCTCCACATCCTTCCCCATTTCCTCTGGCTCTAAGCATACATTCTGCATTGCCCTTGAGTGGTCTTACCTTCTCCTCAGCGAGCCTATTGCTTTCCATGTGTATAAAATGTTTTGGGGTTCTCTAGAATGCTATTTACCAAGGAAATGTCAAGCCCCCTTCAAGCCTCCACAATGCCTGCTTCAATCTTTCCTCTTACTCTATTACTTTAATCTCCACACCTTGAAGGGCTCCAGACCGAAACATCGGTTCTGTATCTTTACCCTTGCTACATGAAGGCACTATTTGACCTGTTGAGTTTCTCCCCCATTTGTGTGTTTTTACTTTAATCTTTGGTTTCTTTTCTGATAAATTCCCAAAGCTCAGGTTTTACTACGTTTTTCAAGGTCTTGCTGAGAGATAAACCATGGGCCTAGACCACTCATCACTCGGCGACCATTCATTTGCATGAATACTACCCTCATCTATTTCATTCTCCTCACATTCCCATCAACACCTCTCAGATTCTACCACTCACCTGCACACTAGGAGCAACTTGTAGAAGCCAATGGTCATCATCTTTTTCCCCAGACTTGGAGAGGATTTAAGGTGAGAGGGGAAGATTTCATGGGGACTTGAGGGGAAATTTTTCACCTAGAAAGTGGTGGGTATGTGGAATGAGCTGCCAAAGCAAGCTGTTGATGGAGATGTAATGACAAAGTTTAGAAGACATTGAGAAAGGTATGTGGACATGAACGACTTAGATGGATAATGGTCAAACATAGAGGACTAGTGTACATAAATAACTTGGTTGGAATGAGTCATTTGGGCCAAATGATGTGTTTCCATGCTGTTTAACCCTATGACTCTTCTTTGGGATGTGGAAACCTGTAAGGTTACAGAAAGAGATCAAGATTGAATCAAGAGCCATGAGGCAACAGCTCTATTCATTTCATCTCAGTAGAAACTTCAGATCATTCTTCTTTGGATCTAATCATCTTTTATTCTTATCCATGGTTGGACTATATTTACTTTAGGTAACTGAGGTGCATTTGACTTTCAGTACATCTGTAACAAAGCATAAGAGATTATTGAACAAAGTTTGAGTGCACCATCCGGGCAGTGACTTACTGGGGTAGGTTGGAGATTTGGTCAGTGAACTGACACGAAAGGAATGAATGGGCTATTTTCAGGCTGAGAGGTAGGAAGTAATGGCTGGCCCCGTAGCTCATGCTGAGGTCCCACTTGTTCACAATCTCTCCCATTGATTTGGATGAAAGGACCCAAGGCTCTGTTGAAACCAAACTAAAGGGCAGTGTGGGCTGTGAGGGAAAGGCAGAGGCCTCAGACAAGAGTGAACAGTTAAAGAGAATGTGATGGAATATTACGAAGAAAATTTTGAGGAGAAAATAGTTTCAGTCACAGAATAATTTTTAAAGGATTTGAGAGTGAAGGGTAATGGTATTCAGAGGTAACTTGGTGTTCCTGTACATCACTTATTCTAAGTATAAACAATAAGAAAACAGTTTGTTAGCCTTTGTTTCAAAATGATTTTGTACCAGAGTAGAAATGTCTTGCTCCGATTAAATTATGCCTTGATGTAACTACATCTGGAATAGGGTGTAGAGATCTCAGCTCAACACTAACTTTCCTTCCTGAAGATCAACTTAAAAAGAAGAGAGTCACAAAGGTTAACCAGACTAATCCATTGGATAATGTTCATCATCAAGGCACAGCTGAAGCAATATTTGTAAGAATGAAACGTGAAAATACAAATCTCTCAATTAGCCTGCAAGAATGATGTTTCCCCTGGCTGGATGGTCTAGAATCAGGGGTGACGTTTCTCCTGGCTCCATGGTCTAGAATCGGGGTGACTTGCTTCCCCTGGCTGGGTGGTCTAGAATTGGGGGTGATGTTTCCCCTGGTTGAGTGGTCTAGAATCAGGAATAATGGAGCCATGGCATGGAAACAAGCTCTTTGTCCCAACTCATCCATATTGGCCACGTTGTCCACCTGAGCTAGTCCCATTTGGCCATGTTGGGCCCATATCCCAATAAACCTTTATTGTCCATGTTTTAATTATACCTCCCACTACTGCCTTCTTCAACAGCTCATTCCACATAGCCACCATTCTGGTCGGTAGGAAGGGCCTAAGCACCTGTCTTTATTGCCAGAATGGCAGTGGACAGGGTTAGTACCTTCCAGTTTCTAAGAGACCACATATGGGAAGATGTCTGCTGAAGACAAACATCAAGGGAATTGTGATGAAGGGACAAATATGCTTCTACTTTCTCATGACAAATTGGCATGTTGTCAGATACTTGATTAAACATCTACAGGAGCATTATGGAAAGTACACAGACTGGTTACATCATGGCCTCGTTTGGAGTGCCAGGAATGCAGAAGCTGCAGAAGGTCACAAACATGGACACAGACTCTGGCCTCCCATCCATTGCAGACATCTGTGTGTGGCGCTGCGTCAAGTAGACAGCCAACATTTTAACCTGGTCACAACCTCTTCTCACTGCTCCCTTCAGGCAGAAGGGAGAGAAGCCTGAAGACCAGTACCTCTAGGTTCATGAACATTATCAGGCCCTTGAGTATCCCTGTAGTCTCTTAATCCTGACCATGAACTACCCCAGGACCTCCAAAAGATCTGTCAGCATTACTGAAACATCACTTTTTTTTTGTTGCACTCACTCCAACTGGGAATATTGATCCATCCTTTTATATTTATCATCTATTTTTCTGTCTTGGCAAATTGTGGTAATTTAATGCACACAACTGATGGAGTATCTTGCGTACCTGTGTGACTGCCACAAGTAAGATTTTTGTTGCTCTATACATTTTACTTGTGTTCTTGACAATAAACTCTCATCAGGCATCACCTCCGTCACAGTTTCAGGATATGGGAATTGTCCACGTGATGGCCTTTTACTTCACATGGACACTGCGTGACCTGTTAAGTTTCTCCAGCAATGTCTTCAACCAATGGGTAATGAATCTTTGGAATTCACTTTCCAAGAATTTCAGTCACAGAATGTTGTAAAACAGAGAAAGGAAGGAATTTAAGGTCTTAAAGAAATTAAGAGATGTGGAATAAATGCAGAAAAGGTTTTTCTGAGGGAAAAGATAAAACAATTTTATTGAATGGTGTAGCTGGCAAGACCCCCTGTTATTTCAGACATGATTTAATCAACATTTGTGTGTATGAATTTTGTTTGCTTATTTTTCTGGTCTGATAGCTTTGAAGTTAAAAACCGATCAAAATCTAATGTATAGCTGTTCTGTAATCTTCTGTAGAAAGGCATGAAATCATTTCAAATGATTGTCAACTCCTTTCATGAATTGTTACAAAATATAAACTGAGTGGAATATCCAAAATGCCACATACATATCAACATCCTAAATCCTTCTCAGAATTATTTGTTACCTTCAGGAAACAGTGCAGAGGGCAGAGGAAGTGAAGTGTGGAGTTCTGCCCCATTCCTTACTCATAGTTCTGGGCATTTCCCTCCAAACTACGTCTAACTTGGATGAGGGAGCTGATGTGACAAGGCAAGGAAAGAGAAACTTACTGATGCAAGGGGCGACTGGAGACCGACTCTGCTGGTAGCCCTTGGCACACCGGTTGCATGTGATGCCAGTTACACCATCCTTGCATGGACACTGTCCTGTTGTTTGATTGCATGTTTTACCCGCAGCTCCAACAGGGTGACAGTCACAAGCTATGGAGTAAAGGGAAGGCCACAAATTATTCAAAATGATAGAAAAACAATCTGCACTGCTCCATCAAATACTGCCAGGTCAGGGCAGCGCAGTCAGATACCGAATACTGTTCAAACTACACTGTCTTTCACACACTGCCACAATTGGGCCAGTGCAGGTTCAATACAAAGTCAAGCTCCCATTAACACTCCAAGAGCAATGATACGGGAAAGCATGAATTAATCATAAACGGCACAGGAACAGGCCCTTTAGCCTACCACGTCTATCCTGACTTTGATGCCAATTTGCATATATCCCATCTGCCTGCACGTGGTCCATATGCCTCCATTCCTGGCCTGTTCACGTGTCCGGCCAGATGCCTCTTTAACGTTGCCATAACATCTGCTCTCACCATCTCCCTCAGCAGTCTGTTCCAGCCACCCTCTACTCTCTGTGGAAAAAAAACCCCAAGATTTCAAGAGGGAGGCAGCAGAAAGGAAATTATAGGCTGGTTAGCCTGATGTCAGTGGTTGGGAAGATGTTGGGGACAATTGACAAGGATAAGGTTACAGTGTACTTGGAGGCACATGACAGGATGTGCCAAAGCTGGCATGGTTTCCTTCAGATGCTCATATGTTGACATTCAGGAATTTGAAGTTCTTGAACCTCTCCATCAATGAGCCCTCGATGAGGACTGGGTCATGTTCCCCTGACCCCCTCCTGAAATCCACAATCATCTCCTTAGTTTTGGTGATGTTAAGTGCCAGGTTGTTGTCATTGCACTATTCAACGAGCTGATCGACCTCCCTCCTGTCCACTCCTTCACTGTCGTGTGTGATTCTGCTGACAACCGTGGTGTCATCAACAAACTTGTAGATGCCTTTGGAATTGAGCCTGGCCACACAGTCATGGTGTATAGTGAGTAGAGCAGTGGGCTAAGCTCGCATCCTTGGGGTGGGCCTGTGTTGATGATCAGTGAACCGCAGACGCTGCTTCCAATTCGTATTGACTGTGGTCTTCTGATGAGAAAGTCAAGAATCCAGTTGTGGGGGGGTGGGGGGGGGGGGGGAATACAGAGACCTAGAGTTTGTAGCTTCTTTACCAGCACTGAGGGAATAATGGTGTTGAAGGCCGAGCTGTAGTCGATGAAGAGCAGCCGTATGTATGAGCTGCTGTTTGAGGTGACCCAGAGCTGAGTGGAGAGCCAGTGATATTGCATCTGCTGTCGAGCAATTGTTGCGATAGGCGAATTGCAGTGGGTCCAGATCTTTACTGAGGTACATGTTAATTCTTGTTATGACCACCCTCTCAAAGCATTTCATCACAGTAGAAGTTGGTGCTACTGGGCAGTCGTCATTGAGGCAGCTCACGCTACTCTACTTGGGGACCGGGATGATTGATGCCCTTTTGAAGCAGGTGGGAACCTCTAACTGCTGCAATGATGGGCTGAAAATGTCCATGAACACTCCAGCTAGTTGGATGGCATGATGATGTAATGGGGGGAGGCGTATTGCTATTGGCTATGGCTGCAGAGATACTCCACCCTACTGGTATAACAGATGGAGATACTTTCCCACTGGCCAGTTTAGTCGTGGTTATAGTCCGTTAATAAAAGCCAAGTATTGGTATAACACTTGTCTGGTCCATGTCTCTGGCATATCAATTGGTGCAGATTTTCAGTACCCTGCCAGGTACACAATTAAGGCCTGATGCCTTGCGAGGGTTCACCATCTTGAATTGTGTTCTGACATTGTCCTCAGAGACAAATATAATGTGGTAAATTGGATTAGTAAATTTGCAGATGACTAAAATTGGAGACGTTGTGGACAGTGAAGAAGGTTTTCAAAGCTGCAGAGGGATCAGCTGGAAAAATAGGCTGAGCAATGGCAAGATGAATTTAATGCAGACAAGTGTGAGATATTGCCTCTTTGAAAAACAAACCAAGAAGGGATGTACACGGGCACTGAGGAGGGTGGTAGAACAGAGGGATCTGGGAATACAGATACATAATTCCCTGAAAATGGCATCACAGGAGGATAGGGTTATAAAAAGAGCTTTTGGCACATTAGCCTTCATAAATCAAAGTATTGAGTACAGGAGATGGGATTTTATGGTAAAGTTGTAAAGGTGAGGCCAAATTTGGAGTATTGTGTCTGTTTTGGTCACCAAAGTACAGGAAAGATATCAATAAGACTGAAAGAGTGCAGAGAGGATTTACTAGGATGTTGCCTAGACATCAGGAACTGAGTTACAGGGAAACGTTAAACAGGTTCGGACTTTATTCCCTGGAACGTAGGAGATGTGATAGAGGTATTAAAACTATAAGGGGGACAGACAGAGTAAATGTTGGTTGGCTTTTTCCACTGAGGGTAGGTGAGATACAGACCATAGGACATGGGTTAAGAGTGAAAGAGGAAAAGTTTAGTGGGAACATGAGGAGGAACTTCATCACAGGGAGTGTGGTGGGAGTGTGGAATGAGCTGCCAGCTGAAGTGGTGAATGCTTAAATGTTTTTTGTTCAGGTACATGGATGGGAGAGGTATGGAGGGCAATGGACTGGTTGCAGGTCAATGAGACAAGGTAGAAAAAAATAGTTCAGCACAGACTAGAAGGGGTGAAGGGGCCTGTTTCTGTGCTGTAATTTTTTATGGTTCTACAGCCTGTATTGATTTGAATTTAGGAGAACGGGGGTGGGGGTGGGGGGAAAATTTCATAGAAACATTTCAACTGTTGAAAGGCATAGACAGAGTAGATGTAGAAAGGTTGTTTCCCCTGGTGGGAGAGTCCAAGATTATCCGGCCCGTAAATGAATGCAAAATTCTTTCACTATGTTGACATCCGTCAGTGCACATGCATGCCACAGCCCAGCACTGGGGTTCCTACTATTTGGCAGAGGGGCAAGCATTAGAATGGACGGGCAGGCGGCCAACATGCCTTCGGTATGTGGCACCATGGGCTATTGAGACTGATTCCAGCGACTCTAGAGAAAATCACCTCGGGAAACCACAGTAAGTCTGAGGCCTCCATCGTGCCAGGGATTTTGCACTTTATTCAGCTCAAGTGAGCGCATTTCAAGATGGAGAAAGTGCAATGGAAAGTGGAAAAAGCAAGCTACAAGTAAGGGGAGGGAGGAAGGAGTGGAGGGAACATTGAAAAGAAACTGCCCTGGTACACCTTGGCTTTATCCTTATCTCACAGAGGATCAATTGCTGAGGTAAAGCAAGTTTAAATGCATATTTTATGCAGTAGAAATGTAGCAGTATTTTCTTTTTGCCTTCTATTGATGCGGAGGGTTGTTGATGTGCCACTAACTTGAATTTAAAGATGGCATCTCTTAATTATGTCATTAGCCAAGAGACCCCAGGCAAGAAATAATTGAATTTACTATTTTTTAAATTACTGGTAGCATCAGTGTGGCCTGCCATTCAACCAATGACACACCACCTGGTCCACACATAGTAAAAGGTTACCCACCCTTGGTCTAGGACAAGAGGGCACAACTTCAGGATTGAAGGCCATTCACCTAGAACAGAGATGCAGAGAAATTTCTTCAGCTGGAGGACAGTGAATCTGTGTAATTTTTCCTAAAGGCAGTTGTGGAGACCAGATCATTGGGTGTATTTTTACCCAGGGCATCAAA
This sequence comes from Narcine bancroftii, assembly GCF_036971445.1. Lineage (NCBI taxonomy): Eukaryota > Metazoa > Chordata > Chondrichthyes > Torpediniformes > Narcinidae > Narcine > Narcine bancroftii. The sequence goes on from NC_091480.1 coordinate 3,120,926, forward strand.
GATTATGGGAGAAGGCCAGGCAGAGGGATTGAGTGGGGAAATGGGTCAGCTCATGATTAAATGGTGGGGCAGACTCAATGGGCCAAATAGCTTATTTCTGCTCCCATGTCTTATGGTCACTTATTTCAATTGTCATGTACACATAATACACAAACATCTTTTTTTGTTTGTGCATCACGGGAAGGGACACCTCATCAATCTTTTTTAAACCTCCTCCTCTCACTTTAACATTATTGCCTCTTGGTGATCAAAATTTCCTCCTGGAAAGTTCTAACCGTCTCTCTTACCAATGCCTTTTGGCACACATTTGTCCAGCCTCTCCTGAACCTCTTCTCCAACCTCACTAAGACTCCACCTCGTTCCTGAATGGGGTGACCAGAACAACACAAAACTCCAGATTTGGCCGAACCAAAGTTTTCCACAACACGTGACTTCCTAACTTTTCTACTCAACACTCCAACCGATACCGTGCATCTTCTGTACCACCCTGTCCTCATGTGTGGCCACTTGCAGGGAGCTCTGAAACAGCTCAGGATCCCTGTGTTCATCATTGCTCCTACAGGCCCTGCCATTTACAACATGAAGCTCCTTTTACACTGTTCTATCACACAACAAAAAACATGTCAGAGACAGCTCTGGGAGGCTGGCCATTGAATGGAGATCTTTTTATGGCTCCATCCCCAGTTAGTAGGAGACAGCTGTTCCCACAAAATAGTGAGGCGGACCCTGGTTTTTTTTCTCCACCAATTCTCAAAGATGAGAAGCGACGGAAGCACTTCCCATCTGGGAGGAGAACATCTTTAATTTTATCAGATAGACGTCAGATCAATGGAAGATCATTTTATTTGGACTATTGGGAAAGAAGAGCAAACATCATAATGCAGTTGTGGGTTCTCCAAGGAACCCTTGTGCTTATTCCATCTTACACACAGGAATCAAGGAGTTGTTGGAGGCTTGTCACCGGTGTGTGTCAAAACATAGACAGTATTTATCCATAACATAAAAATGATAAAAACTACGACACAAAAATAATAGTTTTTATATATTTTCTCCCCCTCCCTCCCCAAAATAAGTGGGGAAAAAAAGAAAAGAAAAAGCCTGTCGAATAAACCTGTATCTTTTAATTTATTAATTTACTTAACAATCTTAAACCATAATTCATTAGGGCAGGTTGAATGGGGGCCTGGTGGGCAATAAAATCCATGTAGGGTTTCCAAATCTTATCAAATTTTTCTGGTTGATTTCGTAAATTATGGTATACAATTTAATAATTCCATTCACCATCGACTCAAGCCCACAATCTCACCAGACGGTAGCAGAGTGAAGAGGGCACGGCCTGGCTGGTGGGGGTCCTTGATGATAGAACTTGCTTTCTTGAATTTATTAACATACACATTGTAAAATACACATTTGCACTGAAATTCTTACTTGCTACAAACAGGTATTTTGTTTAAAAAAAAAATAAAAAACAACCAGAGGTAAAACTTAATTGAATTGAAAAGAGACAATAAGTTTAAAAAAAACAACAGCATAAAGTCTATAGATCCATAGAACAGTTCAGTAAACAGACCCTTCGGCCCTTCTAATCTATGCCGAAACTGCTGCATAATACTGGTGTGGAATTCTCCATCCAAACCCCTGCCGACACCTCACCATTAACATTACATGAAAGCTGGAACAAATGGATCACATCCACAAATTGATGTCAGACTCCACTGAGAATGTTAACTCATTGCAGAGCAATGGTGTTTGGTCAGAAAGATTGTTTTGTTTGAACCTACAGGTGAAACATGGAGTTTGGCATTGAACCATCCATCTTCTCTGACAGATACACATCTCCGACAGATGTTTTACCCACATCCTTGCCAGCCGATGGCCTCGACTGCTGGCAATCCTTTTATCTTTTCAAATATCTGCATGGCGTTGCCAAGCAAATGACATCACCATTGGATGATTAACAACACACGGGTGGCTTTGAATAGCATTTCAAAGTAACCTGCAAATCGAGGGAACTGCAGGATTAGGGTGCGTAGGCAGGAACATTTCCAACAGCTTTCCAGATGAGTACTCTATTAAATGACAATCATTTCCTGGCCAACCAGACTGCTTTCATTTTGACTTCATGGGCATTACATTTTTTAATTTCTTTTCAAGCTTTCTATCTTTTGTCACTGTCACACCCTTCATAATGCGAAAAGCTGTTGGCTCGGTGCATCTGTTAGAGGTGCACAAGAACTGGAATATTGGGATTCGTAGTGGGGAAGGGTGGATCTACAATGCTATGTATGCAACCTACTTCAGGAAAGATAGAGTCCTTGGAGATAAATCATAGAAGGTTCACAAGGGTGATTCTGGGGATTGAATTAGGATTTCAGTCAGACACAGAAGGGGTGGAGAAACTCAGCAGGTCACACATTAGACATAAGAGCAGAAATAGGTTATTCAGCCCATCCATTCTGTCCTGCCATGTGATCATGAGCTGATCCGTTTTTCCACTCAGCCCCACTGTTCGGCCTTCTCCCCATAATCTACGGTTCATCCAGAACCAGCGTTTCGGGCCTGAGTCCTTCATCATGGGTAAAAAGCAGGCAGTTACCTGAATGAAATGGTGGAGGAGAGGAGGCCAACAGGCACAAGGTAACAGATGGACTTGGGTGGGAGAGCAGAAGGGGGTCTGCGGCTGGAGGAAATAAGGCGGGGATAGGGAGAGAGATACAGACAGACAGGGGAGGAGTCTAACAGAAACCAGAGAAGTCAATGCCATCAGATTTAAGTCAGATCAGACCGAATATTAGGTGTTGTTCCTCTAATTTGGACACACATGTCGGAGTGGGAATGGGATGTGGTAGGGATGTAGCTGGGGAGGTGGAGCCTTTTCAGCCCGGCAGTGCCCCCGACCCCATGGCCCTCCCGCACTGCATATTTTTGAACAGTGCCATAGATGCCGTGGTCTCACAATTCAAAACCAGGCCACTGAATCCCTCGGCCTCCACCAGAGCTCCCAACACTTGTCCAATGTGTGTGTGCAGTTGGCCTGACGATAGGGTTCAGAGTTTCAGAGTCGGGTGTTGGGAACTCTGCCCGAGTCCTGACTCCGGACATAGCATCTGCCAGAATTTCCCGCACTTACTACAGGATCCCATGACCAGACACATTTTTCCTTCTCCCCTCTCTGCCTTCCACAGGGACTGCTCCTTTCGTGATTCCTTTGTGCACTCATCCCTCCCCATTCCACCCCCGACACCTTCCCCTGTGGCTGCAGGAGATGCAACGCTTGCACCTACACCAAGGTCCGGGGCCATAAACAGGCCTTTCACATGAAGCAACACTTCCCTTATACATCCATAAGACTGATTTACTGCATCTGGTGCTCCCTTTGTGACATTCTCTTCATCAGAGAGACTGGATGCAGACTGAGAGATCGTTTCGCTCAGCACCTCTGCTCCGTCTGCAAACACTACAACATCCCAGTGGCCAAACATTTCAATTCTGGGACACAATCCCACACTCACAAGTCTGTTCATGGCCTTTTGTACTGTCCCAGCCTGACCACCCACAGACTGGAGGAACAACACTATTTTCCATCTGGTCACTCTCCAGCCACATGGCATGAACATTGACTTGACTTCCACTCAAGCTGCTCGCCTTTTCTTTCCCCTCCCCCTTTCCTGTCTTTCCAGTTCTCCCCTCCTTCCCTCTCACCCACCCAGCCATCACTCCTCCCCCCTCATCACGGCTGTCCCCTCCCTCCTTTCTCCACTTATTATTAACTGCCCCCCCTTTTTGTTCAGTTGCCCGTTGGCATTCTCTCATACATTGATGAAGGCATTAAACTTGAAACGTCGGTTCGGCATTTTCACCTTCGCTACATGTAGGACACTGTTTGACCTGCATTCATCCACTGCTCCCCTGGAGTCTGCAGCCCCTCGTGGCCACTGCCCAGCACAGGCACTGCCATCTTGGGCACAGATCCCACACTTTCAGCATTTTAATTAAAAGCACCATCAGCTCTTTTAACAGGCTGTTAAAAACTTATACAGAGCCATCGACATTAAGAGAGGGCAGTTGTACCCTGTGAAGTAGCACTGTACATCCGCTCTCTGCTCTCTCACGTCCATAGCAGCAGCAGCGATGTGGTTACAGAAGCACTACTAATTTTTATACACATACAAAATAGTGAGAAAGAAATGTAAACAAACTGTACAAATATTCAATAATAAATAATGTACAAGCAATTGTCCTTAAATGAGTCCCTGATTGAGTTTGACATTGAGGAGTCTGATGGTGGAGGGGCAGCAGTTGTTCCTGAACCTAATGCTGTGAGTCTTGTGGCACCGATACTTCTTTCCTGATGGCAGCAGCGAGAACAGAGCGCGTGGATCTTTGATGATTGCTGCCACTCTCTGACAGCAGTGTTCCATGTAGATTTTCATAATGGCAGGGAGGGTTTTGCCTGTAAAATCCTAGGCTGTGTTTATTACCTTTTGCAGGGCTCTACGCTCGGGGGTATTGGTGTCCCCATACCAGGTCGTGTTGAAGCTGGTCAGCACACTTTCCACAACACATCTTGAGGAATTTTCCAAGGTTTCCGATGTCATACTGAACCTCTGCAAACTCCTGAGGAAGTAGAGGTGTTGACATGGTTTCTTCACAATGATTAATCCAATTTTGGATCTCAATTGTCAATTTGCCTAGATTCCCATGGGCTTCATTTTTTGGACTCTTTTCCAATACGGGAGCTTGTCAGAGGCCTAACTTCCACTACTATCTCTGAAAAATTCAAGGACATTGGTCAGATAGGATTCCCCCCATAATCTTTGATAAATCTCTGCCTTTCCAAGTTTACATTAATCGGTTCCTCTGGCTGTTTTCCCAACTTGCCTCTCGCTGACGTTAGACAGATCTACAATTATCACTGGTGAGTAAGATTAAATTCCTGTTGCCCTTCCTGAATTAAGGAACTGCATTTACCTCCTCTGGTCACCTGTCACTTCACATGTAGCTAGCAAAGATTTGAACATCTTCATCATATCACAGTATTCTCAACCTTTACAGGGTTGTAAAGAGAGATTTTGGCAAATTGGCCTTCATAAATCAAAGTAATGAATCCAGGAGTTGGGATGTAATGTTAAAGTTGGATAAGACATTGGCAAGGCCAAATTTGGAGTATTGTGCGCCGTTTTGGTCACCTAACTACAGGAAAGATATCAGTAAGATAGAAGGAGTTCAGAGAAGATTTACGAGGATGTTGCCGGGACTTCAGGAACTGAGTTAAAGGGAAAGGTTAAACAGGTTAGGACTTTATTCCCTGGAGCATAAAAGAATGAGGGGAGATGTGATCGAGGTATGTAAAATTATAAGGGGGATAGACAGAGTAAATATAGATAGTCTTTTTCCACTAAGGGTAGGTGAGATATAACCAGAAGACATGGGTTAAGGGTGAAGGGGGTAAAAGTTAAGGGGAACTTCTGCACACAGAGAGTGGTGGGGGTGTGGAATGAGCTACCAGCTGAAGTGGTGAATGTGGGCTCAATTTTAATTTTTAAGAATTTGGACAAGTACATGAATGGGAGAGGTAAGGAGGGCTGTGGACTGGATGTAGGCCAGTGGGACTAGGCAGAATAATAGTTTGGCACAGACCAGAAAGGCTGAAGGGCCTGTCTCTGTGCTGTAATGTTCCATGGTTCTAAGTGTGAACAAAGATCTTTTTCACCACCCTCTCTACTTGCATTGCCACTTCCATGGAACTATACACCTGTACCCCTAGGCCGCTGCTTGGCCCCACCATTTACCATGTAATTTCTGCCCTGGTTTAACATGCCAAAATGCAGCACCTTGCATTTGTCCAAGTTAAATTCCTTCTGCCATTCCTTGATACTCGCCCAATTGATCGAGATCTAGTTCTCATCGTCCACTGAACCACCAATGTTGGTGTTATCTTCAAATGTAGGGATCATACTCTCACTATGTTTCCACACAAATTGTTGATTTAGATGACAAGCAGCAATCCTCCAATCATAACAACAGCCCTCCAGGACCACCCACTGGCCACTTTCACAAACCCAATCTTTAATCTACTGGTGTCTGTGTCTCTAAATTTTAAATGTAAGTGTTAAACATACAGCACGGTAACAGACCTTTCCAGCTCACAAGCCCATCCTGCCCAAACACACCCATTTGACCTACAATTCTGGTACTTTTTGGAGAGTGAGAGGAAACTGGAGCCATCGAGGAAAACCCACGCAGACGTGGGGAGAACATCCAGACTCCTTTCAGGCAGTGCGGGATTCGAACCCTCGTCACTGACTGCAACAGCATTGCGCTCAGTGCAACGCTAACCCAGCTGCCCTGTGATTATCCAGGGGTCTGGTGTCTGGGTCCCTGATGTCTGGGTATCCAGGAGTCTGGTGTCTGGGTCCTTGATGTTTGGGCATCCAAGTGTCTGGGTCCCTGACGTCTGGGTATCCAGGGGTCTGACACCTGGGTCCTTGATTTTTTGGCATCCAGGTGACTGGGTCCCTGATGTCTGGGTCTCCAGATTTGTATATTATATTTTCTCTCATTGAGACTGGCCATTGGCACTGCATTCTGACCTCGGCAACCTCGCATTCAGCTCTGGGCTCTTAGCTCCAAGTAAAGTGCAAAGGTCGCCTTGCAATCATTCAGGACATTTTTCTGCTCCATTTCTTGGATTGAAATTGTGGAGTTTTCCACTCTGAACAAAGTACAGATTTCAAAAAGAAACATAAATTGGTCCCAAGAATAAAACCAAGGATTTGATGTTGTTCCAGTTTTCAAAACAATGTTTGCAGCCCAGAATCCTTCCATCTCGAATGTCAGCCTCTCCCTTTAATCAGTACTTTAAATAAACATGATTCCAAGAAGCATGGCCCTTGGTGCTGTTCCTGTCGGGGGCTGTGCTCCACATATTAAACAAATGTACACCACGCTGTGTTGCAGATGCCTGCAGAGGACATCCCAGTGTTTGCTGTGCTCTGCCAGAATTTGGGTTGTATTCACTCTCAAGCTCAGACATTTAGTTGTCTAGTACTACAGTGTCCTAACATCAGGTTCTTGGTGAGTAGAAGTCCAAGGTGCTCACTTCATCATACCACTCAGGTTGCACAGGAACCAGCTGTGTACAGCTGTGGACCAATGAGCTTGGACACACAATGCCACACCAGTAGCACAATGGGACCAAGGAGATGGTAGAGGAGCAAAGCTGCCATAATAGGGGCTCATCTGAAGCCTCCAGCCATCCTGTCACCATGCTGAAGGGTCTCGTGTGTGTGGGATAATCCTGACATGCCTGACCCCTACCTGCTCCCTGAGCCTACACAACATGAGTTGCCTCTCAGAAGTGCTCTCTGTACAGAAGCATTTCCTGAAGGACTGTCTAAACTTTCTCACCCTCATCCACTGCATGTCATTTGGGATGGCAGTGTTAGTGGAGTAGTTAGCACCACACTGTTACAGCGCCAGTGACCATGACCAGGGTTCAAATCCCACGTTGTCTGTCAGGAGTTTGTATGTTCTCCCCGTGGCTGCGTGGGTTTCCTCTGGAGGCTCCAGTTTCCTCCCACCCTTCTAAAAGCACTGGGGTTGTAGGTCAATTGGGTGTAATAGTGGAGGGCTTTCTGTGTGGGTGGGTCTTCCCTCTTCACATCGTGGACCTGGGGTGGAGAATGTTGCACAGAGCAATGGTGTGGGACTCCTAGGCCACATCAGGGGGAGGGTCACAAGGGTTCCACCTAAACTGACTGCATTTGTGCCTGAGTGTCCCTGGAGAAGGATGGAGTGTCCACTGACACCCTGAAGCCTATTGGACCCGTGGGCACTGAGGTACATCTTGGACAGGGATGGTCCCATGTTAATTTGAGAGAAATGTAAAACATTTCAATATGTTTTGAAGTACACTACCCAATGAGCCACAAGGTGTGAGTAAGTTAATGGAGGGGATGTGTGTACATTTGGAAAGGCAAGGCTTGATTTACGGATAGTTAATTTGGCGTTGTGTGTGGGAAACTGTATCTCGCAAATTTGATTGAACTTTTTGAAGAGGAGGGACAAGGGTAGAGCGGGTAGACATTGTCGACATGGATTTTATCAAGGCAGGATCGATGCTGTGTGCACCAATGACTTGAATGGCAATATTATAGTGTGGTTGCCTGTGAGACCATGATTGATGGACTGGACACTGAGGAAGGTTATCAGAGATTACAACAGAATCTTGGTCAAAAGTGAAGGTGGGCCAAGGAGTGGCAGGTGGAATTTAACTTGGACAAATGCAAGATGTTGTATTTTAGTAAGCCAATCTTAGGGGTTCATGTGCACAGTTCCATGAAAGTGACAATACAGGTGGATAGATTGATAAAGACTGCATTTGGCACGCTTGCCCTTATAGAAAAGAGCATAGAACGTAAAATAGAACAGTTCAGCTCAGGAACCCATCCTTTCGCCTACAATGTTTGTGCCGAACAATGATACCCTAAATTGAACTACTGCTTGCACACAATCCACATCCCTCCACTCCCTGTGTATTCGTGTGTCCATCCAGAAACTTCTTAAACCAGTGGTTCTCAACCTTTTTCTTTCCACTCACAAACCACTTTAAGTATTCCCTATGTCATAAGTGCTCTGTGATGAGTAAAGGATTGCTTAAGGTGGTATATGGGTGGGAAGAAAAGGTTTGAAAACCATTGTTTTAATTGTCCCTCATGGACTCGTCATGTGCACGGTTTCAGAACTCCAAAGGAAATGAGCCAATGACAATTTTTCTCAAGCAAAATATTTCAGTAACAATGGGGTCAAGAGCAGTGATTCTCAACCTTCCCTTCCCATCTACATCCCACCTTAAATAATCCCTTACTAATCACAGAGCACCGATGGCAGAGGGATTACTAAAAGTGAGACGTGAGTGGAAAAATAAGGTTGAGAACCACTGGCTTAAGCACAACCATTATAGAACCGTAGAACACTAGAGCTCAGAAACAATCCCTTCGGCTCACCTTGTCTGCTCCAAAATATTATTCTGCCTAATCCCACTGAACTACAACCAGTCCTTATCCCTTCATACTGCACCAATCGACGGACCTGTCCAAATTTTTCTTAAATGTCAAAATTAAGCCTGCGTTCATCACCTCAGCGGAGTACATAACATTCAGGAATTGGGATGTAAAATATGTTGCTTAGGCCGAACTTGGCTGGAGAGCTGGGCATAGTTCTGCTTGCACAGCAATAATAAGTGAGCAGAAAGAATGCAGAAAAGATTCACGAGAATTGGAGGGGCTCGAACAAGGAGATACTGGGTAGGTCTGGAGTGCAGGAGGCTGAGCAGTGACCTGGCATAGAGTCATAAAATCATGAGGGGCATGGGTAAGGTGAATGGTCACAGTGTTTTTCCCAAGATAGTCCAAAACTAGAGAATGCCGGTTTAAAGTGAGGTGGGAAAGATTTAAGAGTTTTGAGGGGAATCTTGTTCACACAATTGGCACCTGGTCAGGGAGCAGGAGACTCTAACTAGAACTATAGAACACTGCAACACAGAAAGAGGACATTTGGCCCATCTACACTGCATCAGCAGCCAGGGAACTGAAAGAGATGGCAGAAGTTCCAGAAGGAATTTGCCAAGGTGCTGCACAAAATCCTTCTGCATAAGATAAGGTTGCATTGAGTTGGGGGGTAATGTATTACCCGGAGAGAGGATTGGTTAACCAGCAGGAAGCAGAGATTTGGGATACACTGTGATAAACAGTGGTGAGTGATGTGCTACAGGCATTGGAACTGGATTTGTAACTGTTCACGATATACATTAACAATTTGGAAGAGGGCACTGAGTGTAGCATATCTAAGTTTGCTGAGGGCACGAAAATGAATGGAAAAGAAAACTGTGCAGAGGATGGGGAGAATAGATAGGTTAAGTGAGTGGGCAAGGGTTTGGTAGATGGAGTACAATGCTGGCAAATGCAAGGTCATCCACTTAGGAAGGAAAAATGAATCAGATTATTATTGAAATAGTGAAAGATTGCAGAACTTGTGGGAATCACGAAGACGAATAGAATATTGTTCTTCAATGATGAAGGGATTAAATTTAAGAGCAGAGATAGTGGAGAAGATGTTCACGAAATTAATTCCAGAAATGAGGGGGTTAGCCTATGAGGAGAGATTGAATCGATTGGTCTTATACTCTTTGAAATTCAAAAGAATGAGAGGGAATATTATTGAAACATATAACACTGTGAAATGGATAAATAAGACAGAGACAGGAAAGTTGTTCCCACTGGTGAGCGATACTACAACTCGGAGTCATAGCCTCAAGTTTCTGGGGAGTAGATTTAAGACAGATGGGGAGGAACTTTTTTTTTTAAAAAGAGGATGGTGAGTATGGAATTCTCTTCCCAGGGAAGCAGTAGAAGCTGCCTCATTAAATATATTTAAGACAAAGTTAGCTTGGTTTTTGCATGGTAGGGAATTATGGGTTATGGGGGAAAGGCAGGTAGGTGTGGCTGATCAACCATGATCTTGGAAAGGCTCTACGGGCCAGATGAACAAATCCTGCTCCTCATTCTTATATTCTTAGTATACACCAATGGTTTTCAAACTTTTTCTTTCCACTTACATACCACCTTAAGTAATCCCTATGCCATCGGGGTTCTGTGATTAGTAAATCACTGGTGACTACTACTTCTCACTTCCTGATTTCCACCCACTCTGCCTCTCTGACAATACCCTCTCCAAATACCACTGTGATATCTCCTATGACTAATTATTACACCACCACGCCACCTCTCTCCCACTGTTCCCATCACACCTGTAGCCACAGAATCCCAGAACATTGAGCTGCCAGACCTGGCCCTCCTTCAACCACATCTCCATTATGGCACAACATCCCATCTACGTACCTATCTACGGCTAACCCCATCAGTCATCTTACATTAAAATAAACACATCAAAGATACAAGGTCACGCAGAGAGAATGCAGCCAGCTTTCTAAGTCTCTTGTCCAGATCATTAGCTCTCACTTCCTAACCACCACCAGGAAAGGCAACAAAAGATCCCCCACCAGCGAGGCTCACTCCTCCAACATCCACTTACAGCTTCACTGTGCTCATGGCTGATTTCGATGCCTTAGCTGATGGAACTTGTAAATGTCATCAATAGAAGAAAGGGAAACCTCAATGATTTTCTTGGCCATTTTGATTGCTCTCTATAGACTTCCAGTCCAATGCTTTACAGCAACCGTGCCAGGACACTCTCAATTATACTCCAGAAAAAAAGTTGTCAAGATGGGGGCCTTTAGCCTTGCCCTCCTTAACCTCCCATTTATATATAAATTCCTCTGCTAACCTTCTATATTATCTAGTTCCATTTTAACCCATGCTGGTTTTTCTCCTTCTTCAAAGAAAGATGAAATGAATCTCATTTGGACCACTGATAATTATTCTTAAAATTAGGAAGTTGTCAATCTCCCTGTTTATATTTCCATGTTAATTTTTCTATAGAAACTCTTGATATTTTACCTTTACCAATAATTTTCCTGACATGTTTATTTAATTCTTGAAAAAACTTTTGTGGTAATGATGGAGGTAGGGTTTGAAAAAGTTTTAAAAATTGTTATCTACATGAATCCCTAAAAATTTACATAATCCTATCTTTTGACCATTTAAATTGAGTATCTCTCTGACAGAGTGTAGTCTCTTTCTGTAAGAAGTATAATCTCACTTTTATCCCAACCTATTTTATAACCAGAGATCTTATCATATTCTTCTAATTTAAATTGTGGTTTCTTTAAAGAAGTCTTTAGTTTTGTTAAATATATTACAACATCATCTGCAAACAAGCTAATTTTATACTCTTGACCAACTTTAAATCCTTTAATTTCCAAATCTCTTCTGATTACATCTGCTAATGACTCGACAGCTAATATAAACAAGCCTGAATATAAAGGACATCTTGTCTATTTGATCTCATCAGTTGAAATGAAGTAGAAATCTGATCATTTGTTGCCTAGCTTTACACTTATTATATAATGCTTTAATCCAATTTATAAAAGTGTGTCCAAAACCAAATTTATCCAGAATTTTGAACAAAAAATCCCATTCCAATCTATCAAAAGGTTTTTCTGCATCTAAAGCCACAGTGACATTTGGAACTTTTCTTTTTGTGCTAAGTGAACAATGCTGATTAGTCTGACCACATTGTCTGCTGACTGTCTCTTTTTAATAAAGCCTGTATAGTCCATATTTATTAATTTTGGTAAGAATTTTGTCATCCTATTTTCCAGTATTTTAGCAAGTATCTTGTAATCTGCATTCACAATGAGATAGGTCTATATGATGAAGGCTTTAAAGGATCTCTATCTTTTTTTGGCATCACGGCAATTATTGAAGATGAATCTAGAAGTGCATGTGTTCTTGATGCTTGATATAGGTCTCAATAAATCTTTAAATTCTTTATAAAATTCTGGTGAAAAGCCATCTTCTCCCAATGTTTTAATATTTTGAAAAGAAATAATTGCCTCTTTCACTTCTAATTGTGTAAAAATAGCACTTAATTCTATTTGTTCTACCATCTTCAATCTTGGTAAATGATTCTGGGATAAATAGCTATCTATTTTATTCTCATCTTGTAAAAACTATATAATTTAGAATAAAATTCCTTAAATGGTTCATTTATTTCTTGAAGTTTGTAACTCATAACATTTAGATCATTTTTAATTGCATTAATTGTTATTGGTATCTGGAGGAGTCACGTGATGGAGTAGTGGCCGGACGGTGAACTCCAGCCCTCTCCAGAAAAGTCGGGAAAAACAAGAGAAAATACAAAGGCACAGAAATACAAGTTAAAGAAAAGTGAGTATAAAGGTGGAAAGAAGATGGAGACAAAAGAAGAAAAATCAAAATCAACGGTAAGAAGAGAGGAAGAGAAGACAACGGAGGAAAAAGGTGAAGGCCTTACCTGTCCGAAGAGGCCCGCTGTGGAGAGAGGAGCCCACTACCTCAGGACGGTAGAAAAAGAACTACAACAATGGTTCACAGAGCCGAGTAAAAGTGCGCAACCGCGCATGAAAAAAAACACATCGACGGGAGGGGGGACCAGCTGGGGAGTCGATCTCCACAGCCGGCAACGACAGCTGCAGAACACCTGCAGCAAGAAGAGACCACAGAAGACAATAGAAACAAGAAAGAAGAGGAGGAAAGGGCACCAAAGAAACAACAGATGGCCAACCCAGAGGAAGAAGAAGAGGAAGAATACAGTGAAATAGATAAAGGGAAAGGCAAGGTAAAGGATATACTTGCTCTTGTTAGAGGATACATGGAGTCATTTAAAGAATGGCAAACACAGGAATTCAATGATTTAAGAAGAAGAATAAACAACACAGAAAAGAAAATAAATAAAATGGATATGACCTTAACAGAAATGGGGAAAAAAATGGACAAGATGGAAGAACGGGCAGTAGCAGCAGAAATGGAGGTAGAAGACTTAAAAAAGAAATTGGAGGAATCTAATAAAAAAACTAAAGAGACACAAGAACTACTAGCTCAAAAAATAGATATAATGGAAAATTATAACAGAAGAAATAACATAAAGATAGTGTGCCTTAAGGAAGATGAAGAAGGCAAGAATATGAGGGAGTTTATAAAAGAGTGGATCCCTAAGACCCTAGGATGGCCAGAACTACAGCAAGAAATGGAAATAAAAAGGGCACATAGAGCATTGGCCTCTAAACCACAACCACAACAAAAACCAAGATCTATTGTAGTAAAATTCCTAAGATATACTACAAGAGAAAAGGTACTGGAGAAGACAATGGAAAAAGTAAGAGAGGGCAACAAACCACTGGAGTATAAAGGGCAAAAAATCTTCATTTATCCAGATATAAGTTTTGAACTCCTAAAGAAGAGAAAAGAGTTCAATACAGCAAAGGCGATTTTATGGAAGAAAGGATATAAATTTACACTGAAGCATCCTGCGGTATTGAAAATATTTATTCCAGGACAACAAAACAGACTGTTCTCGGATCCAGAAGAAGCACGAAAATTTTCAGAACAATTACAAAAATAGACTGAGGGATGAAGACGGGTAATGAGAGTAAAAATGATCACGATTGATATGTATGTGGGTAAAGACAAAAATAGACTGAGGGATGAAGACGGGTAATGAGGGTAAAAATGACCACGATTGATATGTATGCGGGTAAAGAGGTATAAGAGTGAATAGAGACAATGGGCATACGTGAAAGTATCTGTAATTAGAGGAAAACGTAGATAGTATAGACAAGAATTAATAAGGGAAGGTAATGGAATAGAGAGAATAAGGAGGGAATTAAAAGAGTGACCTTTGTGACATATAAAAAGTGAAATCTTTTCTGGGGGGGGCTGGGTGGGGGAAAAGAGCGGTCACTGCAAAATCAGTTGACGCTTGCGAGTGGATTCGCAAATCCAAATGGAGAGGGGAGATGTGGTTGTCCGACAAGGGATAAAGGACAACTCAGGAGGGGAAGGGGAGATTGGGGATAAAGAAGATAGAAATAGGAGAATAAGGAAAATGTTGGATGTTGTAGGAATGTTGTCTGGTAAAGAGTTGAAAATAAGAAAACAGAAATGGAAAAGGAGGAAAGGTAATGATGGAAAAACGGAAAGAGAAGATAAACAAAATATAAAATGGCTACGCTGAACTATATGACTTTAAATATTAATGGAATACATAACCAAATTAAAAGGAAGAAACTACTAAATTTACTGAAAAAGGAAAAAATAGATATAGCATTTGTCCAAGAAACACATTTAACTGAATTGGAGCACAAGAAATTAAAGAGAGATTGGGTAGGACATGTAACAGCAGCATCGTATAATTCAAAAGCAAAAATGTGCCATTTAAAATAGAAGAGGAAATAATAGATCCAGCAGGGAGATATGTTATGATAAAATGTCAGATATATTCGGAGCTTTGGAATCTACTTAATATATATTCACCTAACGAAGAAGATCAAAAGTTTATGCAAGATATCTTTTTGAAGGTAGCTAATACGCAAGGGAACATACTAATAGGAGGGGATTTCAATCTGAATTTGGATCCAAATATGGATAAAACGGGGAAAAAAATTAACAGGAAGAACAAAGTAACCAAATTTATAATTAAATCAATGCAAGAAATGAAACTTGTGGACATATGGAGGAAACAAAACCCAAAAGAAAAGGAATACTCATACTACTCGACTAGACATAAAACATACTCAAGAATAGACCTATTTTTGTTATCAGCTAGTATGCAGGATAGAGTAAGAAAAACAGAATATAAAGCGAGAATGCTATCGGACCATTCACCCTTAATACTGACAGTAAAGCTAGAGGACATCCCTCCAAGAATGTATAGATGGAGATTAAACCCCATGCTACTTAAAAGACAGGATTTTAGAGAATTTATTGAAAAACAATTAAAAATGTACTTTGAAGTAAATACGGAATCAGTGGAAGATAAGTTTATACTATGGGATGCAATGAAAGCATTCATTAGAGGACAAATAATAAGTTATGCAACCAAGATGAAGAAGGACTATAATCAGGAAACAGAGCAGTTGGAAAGGGAAATAGTAAACATAGAAAAAAAATTAGCAATAAAGGAAGAGAATTGGCGGATAAAAAAATAAAATATGAAACATTACAAACATATAAGGTGGAGAAGAATATAATGAAGACAAAACAGAAATATTATGAACTAGGTGAAAAAACACACAAAATCTTAGCATGGCAGCTTAAGACAGAACAAACTAAGAAAATGGTATTGGCAACAAGGAAAAAAGACAAACAAATTACATATAATCCAAAAGAAATTAAGGAAAACTTCAGAGAATTCTATGAACAATTATACCGAACTGAAAACGAAGGGAAAGAAGGGAAAATAGATGAATTTTTGACTAAAATTGAACTACCAAAACTACAAATAGAGGAACAAAATAAATTAACAGAACCATTTGGAACAGTAGAAATACAAGAGATAATAAAAAATTTACCAAATAATAAGACACCAGGAGAGGATGGACTCCCAATAGAATTCTACAAAACATTTAAAGACCTAATAATACCGCCCCTCCTGGATGTAATCAACCAGATTGATGAGACACAAAACTTACCAGATTCATGTAAAACAGCAATAATTACAGTGATACTAAAACAAGGGAAAGATCCACTCTCACCAGCGTCATATAGACCAATATCTCTGCTAAACACAGATTATAAGATAATAGCTAAACTATTAGCGAACAGATTAGCAGAACAGGTACCGAAAATGGTAAATTTAGACCAAACTGGATTTATCAAAAAAAGACGCACAACAGACAATATTTGTAAATTTATTAACTTAATTCATGCAGTAGAAGGAAATAAAGCACCTGCAGTAGCAGTTGCTTTAGACGCAGAGAAGGCCTTCGACAGAGTAGAATGGAATTACTTGTTCAAAGTATTGCAAAAATTCAGTTTACCGGAGAAGTATATTAATTGGATTAAAGCATTATATAAGGGACCGTTAGCGAAAGTGACAGTAAATGGACATGTATCAAAGCAATTTAACTTAAGCAGGTCAACGCGGCAGGGATGCCCACTATCACCATTATTGTTTGCGCTAGCTATAGAACCACTAGCAGAATCGATAAGAAGAGATAATAATATAAAAGGAATAAAAATAAAAGACAGGGAATATAAAATCAGTCTGTTTGCGGATGATGTGATAGTGTACTTAACAGAACCAGAACTATCAATAAAAGAACTATATAAGAAATTGAAGGAATATGGAGAAGTGTCGGGATACAAGATAAACGTAAATAAAAGTGAAGCAATGCCTATGAATAACGCGGATTTCTCAAAATTTAAGAAGGAATCCCCATTCAGATGGCAAATGCAGGCAATAAGATACCTAGGTGTACAAATAAACAAAAATCTAGGCCAATTATATAAACTCAATTACAATCCACTAATGAAAAAATTACAGGACGATTTAGAGCATTGGAAAGAGCTACCACTAACACTGATAGGAAGGATAAACTGTATTAAAATGAACATTTTTCCAAGGATACTATACTTATTTCAGGCATTGCCAATACAACTGACAGAAAAATTCTTCAAAGAGTTAAAGAAAATAATAAGGAAATTTTTATGGAGAGGGGGGAAACCGAGGATAGCACTAGATAAATTAACAGAATGGTATAAACAAGGAGGCTTACAATTGCCAAACTTCAAAAATTATTATAGAGCCGCACAATTAAGGTACCTATCAGATTTTTATCAAACAAGGGAAAAACCAGACTGGACGAGACTAGAATTAGATAAAATAGGGGAAAAGATACCTGAACACATATTATATAAATGGGACGAAAAATTGGTACAACATAGAACTTCTCCAGTATTACACCATCTCCTCAATATATGGAAGAAGATTCATGTAGAAAGAAATAAAACAAATTATCAATTACCAAAACTAATATTGACGCAAAATAAGCTACTCCCTTTTACAATAGACAACCTTTCCTTTAGAAAATGGGGAAAAAAAGGGATTAAAAGAATAGAAAATTGTTTTTCAGGTAGTAGATTCTTATCCTTTGAACAAATGAGAGATAAGTACAATATAACTGGAGATACAGCGCTGGCATATTACCAACTGAGATCCTACTTGAAAGATAAATTAGGAAGCAATTTGAGTTTACCAGAGGGAAGTAACCTTGAATATGTGATTACAGATACAATGTTAATCAAAAGATTTATAACAAATATGTATATTAAACTGCAAGAAAAGGAGAATGAGGAAACAAATGGTAAAACTAAACAAAAATGGGAACAAGATTTAAATATAAAGATAAAAAAGGAAACATGGGAGAAATTATGTTCTGGAACGATGAGAAATACAATAAATACGAGGCTGCGTATGATACAATATAATTGGTTACACAGACTATACATTACACTGCAAAAGTTAAATAAATGGGACCCAACAGTATCTGATAGATGTTTTCGATGTAAAAAAGAAAGGGGAACAACAATTCATGCAATCTGGACATGTGAGAGAGTAGAAAAATTTTGGGATGATCTCAATCAGATATTAAATAAAATAACAGAAAACAATATACCAAAGAATCCAGAGATCTTTCTCCTAAGTAACATAAAAAATAAAGAATTTGGAATCGACTTGGAAGATGCACAAAAAAGATTTGTTCAGATAGCCCTAGCCGTAGCAAAAAAATGTATTATGTCAACCTGGAAATTGGAAGATAATTTGAAAATACAACAATGGTATATAGAAATGAATAAATGTATTCCATTAGAAAAAATAACATATAGTTTAAGAAATAATATTGAAATATTCGAACAAGTATGGGAGCCTTACATTAAATACAATAGCGAAAACCTACCGGGGACAAACATTACCTAAGTTGACGGAAGGAGAAGGAAAGAAAAGAATGGACTCTGTAGAATTTCTGGTGTATTTTTGTTGAATGACAACATTGTCTGACTGAATTAATGCAACCTAGATTGTATACCTAAAATGGATGAGGGGGGGGTGGGGGGGTGGCTTGGGAGGAGGGGGGGGGGAGAAAAAGTCACTGTAAATGTGTGAAAAAGAAAAAGTGTATATCATGGCTATTGTGATTTATGGTGTGAAAAATAAAAATTTAAAAAAAAAAAATTGTTATTGGTATCTGTTCTTTTAATTGCCATGCAAGAACTTAATGTGATCTTTCACCTAACTCATAGTCCCTCTGTTTAGTTCTTGTCATCGCCTCTTCTGTTTTATCAGTCTGTCATGTGTTGTCGTCGTTTTTTATTATTTAATTGTCTATGTTTATCCTCTGAACTTTTTTTTAGATCTTTTTCCAAGTCCATTATTTCTTGTTCTAATTGATCTACCTCTTTTGGAATAATGCTTCTTAATTTTTTCACATAAAGCTTAAAATTTGACCTCTCAAATGTGCTTTCAAGGCATCCCCATATTTACATTTCCATCCTCGTTATTATCTTTTACTTTGCTTTTTCTTTTGAGAGCTTTAGATTCTTCCAATCCCCTCCATTTCCATGAACTGAATGTCCTCTTCATCTTCCTCTTCCTCATTGTGTATCTGTTGAGATCCCAACTCTCCTTCCCTCTCCTCCAATGATATTTTGGAAGCCCCCAGTTTTTCACGCACGTGCATTGCACTTCTGGGTTCGTCTTTGTCGCCATCTGCCCCCAGCGCTGCAGGGGAACAATGTCGGTGTAAATCCCCTCGGCAAAGGCATTATTCAGAGAGTAGCTTGGACATGAAATCCCTACTTCTGATTCTCTTCAGGCCTCCCATCCTTCTTGATCTTGGGCTCTAGGTGAAGCAGCTGTTTCTTTTTTTCTTTGGAGGTCTGTTGAATGTATTGTAGAGGAGTTTAAATGTATTTTTAAGATGTTTGATGACTTGAAACCATTTTTTAATCGACACCTTTTTTTACTAATTCCCAGGAGGATTAGGTTCTTGTGTCCTTACCCTAGAGCATCACATGATGCTCCCCCTGCCTGCCCCCCCCCCCCACAATCTCACATTGCCCTCTTTCAATGTGGCATCAGCATCTCTGCACCTTGGACAGAGTTCAGCACATTTACTCACTACTCATGTGTTCGATGAATTTGACTCTGTTCAAAATCAAGATCTTTAACGCCATGTTCTTCAAGAGTAATTTTTATGAATCCTTCCAAAAAAATGATTGGAGATTTTTGAGGGAAGATGAAAGGTGAAAGTATTAAAATAAAAACTGTGTAACAGTCCTTTGAAAACATAGTAACAAGATACAAAGTTGGAAGTCTAAGAAATGTTCAGTTTAATTGAACCAACGTAAAATTTAATAGATATATCTAAACCATACGCTAGTAGCCTGGTGTTGCAACACCACAACAGAGGGATACAGAACATTTCTAAAGAAGGACACCACAGCCAACAAAGACAAATATCCTGGAGAAAGGGGAGAGGGAGAGAACCCTGTCCTGATCTATACATCAGCAGCATTTGGTCACTCAGGCTGGGGTTTAAAGGTAGGAAGCTAAGCAAAGAACTCATGGGGTGAGGGGGAGAGGACATTATCTGGGAATGAACTACAGGCTGAGAAACTAAAAGAAAAGCCTTCATTAATTAATGGTGAGTAGCAGGGGAATAATTAAATAATATTTCAAGAGATGTGGAACAGTTACCATGGGTGTCTTGGATATAATGGACCAAATTGGCTGCATTTGTACTCTAATTTTAAAACAAACCTAGACACAGGAGCAGAATTAGGCCACTCGGCCCTGCAAACCACTAGTTAGCTTCAGAAAGGATGGCCAGATCACAGCAAATGTCAATGTCTATCCATCTTTGACTCCTCCACACCACATAGTTACAAACTTCTATTGCAATGCAACTTGCCACCTACCTCTGCAAGCTTTGCGGTGAGTAATGGCCTTTGCGAGATCTCGGTAGAATCCTTCCTTACAGTAGTGGCAATGTCGTCCTGCCGTATTATGCCGACAATTGAGACAAACGCCTCCACTCTTTCGGCCAGACAGCTTGTAAAGTTCCATATTGAATCGGCATCGTCGGGCATGCAGGTTGCAGCTACATGCTAATGGAAACAAACACATGGATCATAAGATTGGGTGCTGGATCTTCCCAGGTTTAGAGGTTTCAAAGGTGATGGGGGGAATGGCATTGCTTATGGGGAATAGTATCAAAACTGTAGAAATGGAGGACATTGTGGAGAGATTGCGCACTGAGTTGGGGTGGGTGAAAGTCAGAAAGAGTAAATAAGCTATCACTCTATTGGGAGCATCCTATAGCCCACCACCCCCGCCACCCCCCCCACCACTCTCCTCCATCGCCCCCAAGCCACTGAGGATTAGATAAGGCAGATTTTGAAAAGGTGCAAAAAAATAAAGGCAATTGTCATTCAAGTCTTCAACTTGCCTAATATTGAGTGGCACCTCCTCACTGCAAGAGGAAAGATGGAACATCATTTGTCAGGTGTGTCCAAGGAAGGATTCCTGACACAGTACTGTATGTGAACCAGCCAACCAGAGGAGAGGCATAGTAGAATGCACGTGGTCAGGAGGTGGACCTCTCAGTGGGGGAGCATTTCAGTAAGAGGGACCATCGACATAGCCATCGACATGGCTTGGAGCCAAAAAATTAGAAAAATGTTTCATTGGCAAAGGCCACTAACCTGCCTATTCCTGTATCCAATGTTTTGTATTGCTTATTGCCACATGTAGTTCAAGGTTTTGTTTTGTGTGCTATCCAGGCAATCCAATCCATGCAGATGGGTAGTGCAAAAACAGAGATTGGTGTTACAATGTCAAATAGTACAGAGAATAGAAAAAAAATACAGTCAAGGATAACAAGATTAGTGCAGTTACAGCACCAACAATCAAGACTGGGTTTGAATCTCGTGCTGTCTGTATGTTCTCCCTGTGTCTGTGTGGGTTTTCTAAGGGGTTCCAAATGCACCAGGAGTTGTTGATCAATTGGGTGTAATTGGGTGACATGGGCTTGTGGGCAATAGGACCTGTTACTGTGCTGCATGCCAAAATTAGAAAAAAATTATATTTAAAAAAAATTTAAAATTTAAATGGGTCCAAGGGCATCATCTTTTACCAGTGTGGGATCCTTCAAGAGTCTGATAACAGTAGGAAAAGGGCCATCCTTGAATCAAGAACCATTGAACACTGCAAACCATTCTTCCACCTCATCCCATCCACCAACACCCAGACCCTTGCCACTCATACCCACCCATTCACACACCAACCCAATCTCTCAGTGGGGTTGAAACACAGAAATGCTGGAGGAGCTCTGCAGGCATCGTGCTGCAAGCCTTGTTTTGAGTTCCACCAGCATTTTTGTGTTTTTATTGCAATTGTAGCATCTGCAGACTCTCCTGTTTCACTTCAGAAGTAAAACACTTCTCTCACTGGGGTCTCCCTTTCCTCTATTGACAATATTTAGCAGGTGCATTGCTTAAATAGGGCTTAAAGAATTATAGACCCCCCCCCCCCCCCCCACCGTTAAGGAGGAGGTAGAAGAGCATCAAAACCAGGCTGGAAAATGGCTTCATCCTACAGGCTGTGAGATTGATGAACGGTATCCTGTAAATTACCCCAAAATATTTATATACATTAAATTTTATCTTTATGTATGTCGATGATTATTAAATGCCATCCATATTGTGTGTGTGTGTGTGTGTGTGTTGTGTGTTGGACTTCAAACATTGCTGTCGAGTCCACATCCACCAGTTGGCAGCTTATTTCACATCGTCACCACCCTCTGAGTGAAAAACTTCCTCCCCTTACACATTCCTCCTTTCATTTCTCCCTTAACCTATGTCCTCACTGGAAAAGCTTGTTTGCATTTATCGCTTCGATACACCTTATAATTTTGTACATCTCTATCAAATCTGCTTTCATTCTCCACCACTCCAGGGAATCAAGTCTCAACCTATTCATCCTTTTCCTATTACTCAGTTCCTCAACTCCATGCAACATCCTTGTCATTTTTTCCACATTCTTTCAATCTTATTGCTATCTTTCCTGTAAGTAGGTAACTAAAGATACATACAATTCTCAAAAATCCCACAATTATCCTCATCACTATCTTCCCAGAAGACCCATCATTTCTCCCTGCTCCTGCCCCAATCAAACTTCTATCATCTTACCTCAACTCTATTTTGTTCAGTCTGTTCCGACCTACATCCACAATACCTCACTTGCTCCCCATCCCTTCAACAACTTCCATTTCCCTGGATTCAATCACTTCATTTACACTATGGATGTCCAATCCCCATATACTTCCATCCCCCAGTGGCCAACCATTTCAATTCCACTCATCTTTCCCACTCCAAAACAACTCTCCATGGCCTCATATATTGCTGAACCAAAGTTATCTGCAAATTGGAGGAACAACACCCAATATTCCATCTGGGCTCTCTCCATCCAGACTGTTCCATTAACCGCCCCCCCCCCTCATTCCCTGAGTCTCTCTCTTTTCCTTTGTCTCCTTTCATTTGGCTTTCCACTCCCTTCCCATCCTCTCTGATCAGACAGTTCCCCAGCCATTCTAACTTCTCAGCTTTCTTCTACGCACCACCTCTTTTCACCTGTTCACCTGTGCTGCTGCCCCTCCCTCCCTCCTCTCCTCCCCCAACTTTTTATTCAGGGAACCGCCTGTATTTCGGGATGAGGCTGATGAGATGCTCATTCATGATCTCA